>NC_052165.1:5723200-6094732 GCF_902713615.1 Scyliorhinus canicula | reverse complement strand
CGCTGCTCTCCCCCCCGGCCCCGCTGCTCCCCCCGGGCGCGCGGCCCGCTGCTCCCCCCCGGCGCGCGGCCCCGCTGCTCCCCCCCGGCGCGCGGCCCCGGGACTGCTCCGGCCACCGCCGCAAGCTGGGCTTCTCCCCGGGAGTAGGGAGGGACCACCAGCAGCTCCCGGCTCACAGAGCAGCAGCCAGGCCCGGCAGAGAGGGCCCCACCCCCTGGGCCCCACCCTCTGGGCCCCACCCTCTGGGCAGCACTGTGGCTTCACAGCGCCAGGTCCCGGGTTCGATTCCCGGCTTGGGCCACTGTGCGCAGTCTGCACGTTCTCTCCGTGGATTTCCTCCGGGTGCTCCGGTTTCCTCCCACAAGTCCCGAAAGACGTACTGTTAGGTGAATTGGACATTCTGAATTCTCCCTCTGTGTACCCAAACAGGCGCCGGAATGTGGCGACTAGGGGCTTTTCACAGTAACTTAATTGCAGTGTTAATGTAAGCACACTGGTGACAATAAAGATTGTTATTATTGTAAAGCACATTGGAATAGCAAGGTAAACATGAATCTCAAAGAATTGAGGTTTCCAGTTCAATCCAAAGTATTAACGAACTAGCGAATGGCATTGAATCATCATAGAATCGCTACACTGCAGATGGTGGCCATTCGGCCCATCTCGTCAACCCTCCACAGGAGCACCCAACCTAGACCCACTCCCTGTAACCCCACCTAACCTGCACACCTTGCGACACTTAAGGGGAAATTTACCATTTCCAATCCACTAACCTGCACATCTTTGGACCATGGAAGGAAACTCACATAGATGGGGGGGGACTATAAACGATAAGCATCATTGCGTTTTTACAGTGCAGGAGGCTATTCGGCTGTTCTGTCAGCACCATCTCTCCGATTGGGCAATTTACTTTGTGCTACTTTCCTGACCTCCCAATAACCCTGCATATTCTTCCTTTTCAAATAACAGTCTTAATCCCTTGTTAATGCCTCGATTGAACCTGTCTGCGCCATGTTTTATAACCATTTCACTGTTAAGGTTGAAAATCATCATCATAATCTTTATGGGGCTGTTTAGCTCACAGGGCTAATCGCTGGCTTTGAAAGCAGACGAAGGCAAGCCAGCAGCACGGTTCGATTCCCGTAACAGCCTCCCCGAACAGGTGCCGGAATGTGGCGACTAGGGGCTTTTCACAGTAACTTCATTTGAAGCCTACTCGTGACAATAAGTGATTTTCATTTCATTGTCACAAGTTGGCTGAAAATCCTCATCATAATCTTTATTGTCACAAGGCTTACATTAAGGAGGCTATTCGGCCCATTGAGTCTGCACCGGCTCTTTGGAAGAGCACCAAGGTCAACACCTCCACCCTATTCCCATAACCCAGTAACCCCACCCAACACTAAGGGCAATTTTGGACACTAAGGGCAAGTTAACATGGCCAATCCACCCAACCTGCACATCTTTGGACTGTGGGAGGAAACCGGAGCACCCGGAGGAAACCCACGCAGACACGGGGAGGATGTGTAGACTCCGCACAGACAGTGACCCAAGCCGGAATCGAACCTGGGACCCTGGAGCTGTGAAGCAATTGCGCTATCCACAATGCTACCGTGCTGCCCCAATTAACACTGTAATGAAGTTACTGTGAAAAACCCCTAGTCGCCACACTCCGGCGCCTGTTAGGGCACACTGAGGAAGAATTCAGAATGTCCAATTCACCCAACAAACAGCACGTCTTTCGGGACTTGTGGGATGAAGCCGGAGCACCCGGAGGAATCCCACGCAGACACAGGGAGAACGTGCAAACTCCACACAGACTGACCCAAGCTGGGAATCGAACCTGGGACCATGGAGCTCTGAAATACCAGTACTAACCACTGTGCTACCGTACAGATGTGGAGACAGAACACAACCTTGTTGTACTGCTCTTATTATAGTTATCCATTCACTGTATTCATTGTGTATTTTGGCTGCTGCTCTTTAGCCCACATCCAAGTTCAGAAACCGTCCTTAACCCTTTCCTTCTGTGCCCAAAATCTTAAATCGACATAAAAGGAACTTTTACCGAAGATAAACCTAATAGAAGACGGGTGGGGAAAATTTGTGATCTTAACTTTATTTGCCAGGATTCACTGCAATAAATATACATTTCTTAATAAAGTCTAATGTTCCATTTGTACACCACTCGCCAATTATCCATCCCCATTTGAAGAAGGAGGTAGCTCAAACTGGGATAATGTTACACAAAAGTTGGCAGCTTCCTTGTGTCTCTTTGGCTTTGTCCAAGTATTCTTCCAGTGAGGCCAGGAAGAGAAAGGACTGTCCTTGTTGTGGCTGATCGATCACCTGCACACCTATCCGTAGATGCCTTTGAATTTTGAAAAATGAAACGCAACAGTAAATTGCACGGAGAATGTAAGATAGGGTTAGACTTTGTTGCAAAGGTCAACTACGTGCAATAATATTAGCATACTTACCTAACCTTGAATTCATATACATGAAAGTAGAATTCATATTTCTGTGATCCTGATTTAAAAATTCAATCTTTTACAAATACAATTGTGTTCATTAACTATTTACCAGCCCTAACACTGAGCCCTAACCTAGAAGACACTTAAACAAATAGGTTCAGAATTATCTATTTAAACATAGGTGAATCGCTGAGGCTGTTAGTGATCAGCATGAGTAGCAGTTCACGAATAAGACCATACGGTATAGGAGCAGAATTGGGCCATTCGGCCCATCGTATCTGCTCCGCCATTCGATCATGACTGATATGTTTCTCATCCCCATTCACCTTCTTCCCGTAACCCCTGATCCCCTTATTTTTAAAAATAAATTTAGAGTACCCAATTCTTTTTTCCAATTAAGGGGCAATCTAGTGTGGCCAATCCACCTACCCTGCACATCTTTTTGGGTTGTGGGGGCGAGACACACGCAAACACGGGGAGAATGTGTAAACTCCACACGGACAGTGACTTGGGGCCGGAATTGAACCTGGATCCTTGCTGCCCTGAGGCAGCCGTGCTAATCACTGTGCCACCGTGATCCCCTTATTAATCAAGAACCTATCTATCTCTGTCTTAAAGGCACTCAATGACTTGGCCTCCTCAGTCTCCTGCGGCAAAGAGTTCCACAGATTCACTACTCCCTTGGCTGAAGAAATTCCTTCTCGTCTCAGTTTTAAAGCTTCGTCCCTTCATAATACAGCATGGGTAAACCAAGAGTGTAGCAAACATATTTGATTTTCTCTTTGATAAAGGGTTCCACTGCAAAACAAGGAAAAACTTCACAAATGGATCAAAAATATGAAACGGGACAACTGGTTGCCTACTAAGCATCAATGCATTTGCAGTGACCATTTTACTGCAGATTCATTTGAATAGCGCTGGGGTATCCGTGATTTGAAGCCGCATGCTATACCAGCCATGTTCTAATTTCCAAGTCATCAACAGGTAAGATTAAACCTTATTTCAAAATAGGTTTGGGGACATTATAAATAAATAAATGTTCAGTTTGTCAAATCAGAAACCCAAAACTTTTATCTTTCAGAAGAAGAAACTGTGTTCTCGATATATTCGTAGGAAAAATGTTTTCCCTCGAGAGAAATCCGAAACACATCTGGAAATATTTGGTCCTGCAGCTGAAACAGATGAAATAACAACTAGTGAAAGATCAGAATTGTCAGTCCCCAATGCAGAGTGTAATGGGCTACCCCAAAGGAGTCCAGAAGGTGACGTTGCACCGTCTCAGTCTGTCGGAAATCCAGAACAAACTTTTCAAGACACATCAACTGAGCCCTTCACTATGGTGAAAGAGCTCGAAGTGAACCAAGTACTGAACGGTCAACTACCCATGGTAACTGAAGTTCTGCAAGTTGAACATTCGTACTGTAGACAGGATACTGGCAAGGCCCAGCTTTGGGAAAAGATTTTCAGGTTACAGCAGAAGATAAAAAAGCTGCAGCAACAGGAGGAGGGGACCGCGGCAAAGCTGGAGAGAATGGAAAACCTGATTGAGCAGCTAAATTCCCCCTTAATTGTAAAAAAATAATTGGGTGCTTTAAATTTTAGAAAGAAAAAAGAAAAAAAAATCACGAAAGCTCAGAAAGACTTAAGTTACAAATTCAGTTCTCCTTTTTACTCCTCTTTCCCCTCTACCCCTCTACCGAGAGTTCCCTTATCTCACAAAGTTCACGCACTTTTCTGGAACTAACCCCGATTTCTCTTCAGTGTCCCAGCTATTCTCCAGGGTAGTGGTTCCCCATCATTTATATTTCATATAACGCCTCTATATTATAACATTTTGAGGCACACCTTTTCCTTTGCCTTCTTACCTTATTGGGAACTTGGCCTGTCCTCTTTCCTGTTTTTTTTTAACCCCTCCCTGTCTCTCTCGCTTCTCCCAGAGTTATTGCTCACTTTTTCAGTTTTTGCTTTTTGTGTATGGGGACCTTTGTCTTTAGCTCCAAGCCCCCTTGGGCACGGGCCTCCCCAACATAAAAAATCTAAACCATGCATGTGCGGCTCTCTCCCAGCCAGCGCATGCCTGGGGGAGGCCCAAGATTCATTTGGTACTGGAGATGCCAATCGAAAAATGAAATGAAAATTGCTTATTGTCACGAGTAGGCTTCAATGAAGTTACTGTGAAAAGCCCCTAGTCGTCACATTCCGGCACCTGTTCGGGGAGGCTGGTACGGGAATTGAACCGTGATGCTGGCCTGCCTTGGTCTGCTTTAAAAGCCAGCGATTTAGCCCAGTGTGCTAAACCAGCCCCAATCACACAGCTAAAGACAACGGTTAGTTCTAGTTTAATTATACAAATTTTGAATCTTTTTTCGTGGCATCTTCACAGCACACCCTTGTGCCATGGCACACTGGTTGGGAACCACTATGCCAAGGTAAAAGATTTAATGGGGATCCTTCCATTAGTTTATTGCCAAACCACCCTCCAATTTTCTGTTAAAACCTAACAACTCTAGATTCCAGACCTCAAGCACTGGCCTCCCCGTGACTCTTGCTCAATGGCTAAAACATTCGGAAACGCCCTTGGTCTTTTATAGCCCGCGGCTACGGTTTCAAACAGCAGCCAAGCTGATTAATTCCAGAATTGCAGCAAGGTTTACTGCCTTTCACTGAGTGGATTATTGAAGATGTCTTCCTTTAAATTCCAACTAAACAAACCTTCCCCATGACCAACTTTGCCTTGTACTGAATACCAGCTCCGAACTGCAGGCTGCTCCATGAATGATAGATGTTGCATTTATTCTACTTGAGGTGTAGGTCTGGCTTTATCCCCTGACTTCCAAGCAGCTACCAGATAAATAAACTGCTTGACCAGTTTAAATCATGTATTGGAACAACTGCAGACGTCTTTAGCTAAGTCAGACCACCTGCTGCTTTACGACTCTGGCCCTTTTGAGCGGCACGGTAGCACAGTGGTTAGCACTGTTGCTTCACAGCGCCAGGAACCTGAGTTCAAATCCCGGCTTGGGTCACTGTCTGTGCAGAGTCTGTACGTTCTCCCCGTGTCTGCGTGGGTTTCCCCCGGGTGCTCCGGTTTCCTCCCACAAGTCCCAAAACACCTGCTTGTTAGGTAATTTGGACATTCTGAATTCTCCCTCTGTGGACCGGAATGTGGCGACTAGGGGATTTTCATTGCAGTGTTAATGTAAGCCTACTTGTGACACTTACAAAGATTATTATTATTTACATCTTATTTATACCTCTTGCTTTACAGTTTGCAAGTCTCAGTAAGGATTCATAAATCTGCTTGGCAGTTACTTTCCCTGCTCACACCACATATCACAGATTCCCACGCACTGGATCGGATTCACGACAGAAGTCTCTCAGAACGGGCAGCACGGTGGCGCAGTGGTTAGCCCTGCTGCCTCACGGCGCTGAGGTCCCAGGTTCGATCCCGGCTCTGGGTCACTGTCCGTGTGGAGTTTGCACATTCTCCCCGTGTCTGCGTGGGTTTCACCCCCACAACCCAAAGATGTGCAGGGTAGGTGGATTGGCCACGCTAAATTGCCCCTTAATTGGAAAAACATGAATTGGGTACTCGAAATTTTTTTAAAAAGAAGTCTCAGAAGTCTCAGAAGAGCTGATTTCCAAGATGGAGCCGGAGAGTGGCGACTCTCTGCGAGCTCTCCCAAACAGATCCTCTTTTTACATTCTAACATTATCACTAATCTACATTGTGTACCTTGTGTTGCCCTATTATGTATTTTCTTTTTATTTTATTTTTATGTGCTAAATACATAGATACATAGAAGTTAGGAGCAGGAGGAGGCCTTTTGGCCCTTCGAGCCTGCTCTGCCATTCATCACGATCATGGCTGATCATCCAACTCAATAGCCTAATCCTGCTTTCTCCCCATAGCCTTTGATCCCATTCTCCCCAAGTGCTGCCTCTTGAATATATTCAAAGTTTTAGCATCAACTACTTCCTGTGGTAATGAATTCCACAGGCTCACCACTCTTTGTGTGAAGAAGTGTCTCCTTATCTCTGTCCGAAATGGATTACCCTGAATCCTCAGACTGTTACCCCTGGTTCTGGACACACCCATCATTGGTAACAGTTGGGAGCAGTCCCAATGGGGCAGCATGGTAGCATTGTGGATAGCGCAATTGCTTCACAGCTCCAGGGTCTCGGGTTCGATTCCCGGCTTGGGTCACTATCTGTGCGGAGTCTGCACATCCTCCCCGTGTGTGCGTGGGTTTCCTCCGGGTGCTCCGGTTTCCTCCCACAGTCCAAAGATGTGCAGGTTGGGTGGATTGGCCATGTTAACTTGCCCTTAGTGTCCAAAATTGCCCTTAGTGTTGGGTGGGGTTACTGTGTTATGGGGATAGGGTGGAGGTGTTGACCTCGGGTAGGGTGCTCTTTCCAAGAGTCGGTGCAGACTCGATGGGCCGAGTGGCCTCCTTCTGCATTGTAAATTCTATGAAACATCTACCCTGTCTACTGTTAGAATTTTGTAACTCTCTATGAGATCCCCCCTCATTCTTCTGAACTCCAGCAAAAACAATCCCAACCTAGTTAATCTCTCCTCATATGACAATCCCGCCGTCCCTGGAATCAGTCTGGTAAACCTTCGCTGCACTTCCTCGAGAGCAAGAACATCCTTCCTCAGAGAAGGAGACCAAAACTGCACACAATACTCCAGGCGTGGCCTCACCAATGCCCTGTACAATTGCAGCAACACATCCCTGCTTCTATACTCAACGCCTCTCGCAATGAAGGCCAACATACCTTTAGCCTTCTTTACCGCCTGCTGCACCTGCATGCTTACCTTCAGCGAATGGTGCACAAGGACACCCAGGTCCCGTTGCACACTCCCAATTTACAACCATTCAGGTAGTAATCTGCCTTTCCGTTTTTGCTTCCAAAGTGAATAACCTCACACTTATCCAAATTATACTGCATCTGCCATTGGTTTAGCCCACTCACATAACCTGTCCAGATCTTGCTGTAGGATTCCTGCATCCTCGTCACAATTCACCCTCCCACCCAACTTGGTGTCATCTGCAAACTTTGAGATTTTACATTTTGTTCCTTCATCCAAATCATTAATATATATTGTGAATAGCTGGGGTCCCAGCACCGATCCCTGTGGTACCCCACTAGTGAGTGCCTCCCAATTTGAAAAGGACCCATTAATCTCTACTCTTTGTTTCCTCTCTGCCAACCAGTTTTCTATCCACCTCAATACATTTCCCCAATCCCATGTGCTTTAATTTTGGACAATAATCTCTTCTGCGGGACTTTGTCAAAAGTCTTCTGAAAGTCCAAATATACCACATCAACTGGCTCCACCTTGTCGACTGTACTGGTTACCTCATCAAAGAATTCCAACAGATTTGTCAAGCATGATTTTCCCTTCATAAATAATGCTGACTCTGACTGATCCTGCCACTGCTTTCCAAATGTTCCGCTATAAAGTCCTCGATAATGGATTCAAGCATTTTTCCCACTACCGATGTTAGGCTTACTGGTCTATAATTCTCTGCTTTCTCTCTACTTCCCTTTTTGAATATTGGAGTGACGTGAGCTACCCTCCAATCTGTAGGGACAGTTCCAGAGTCAATAGGATCCCATAAGGTGACCACCAATGCATCCACAATTTCCAGAGTCACCTCCTTAAGCACTCTGGGATGCAGATTCTCGGGCCCGAGGGATTTATCCGCCTTAAACGCCATCAATTTTCCCAGCACCATTTCTCTATTAATGTTGCTCTCCCTCCGTTCTTCCCTCTCACTAAACCTTTCATTCTCCAACATTTCTGGGATCTGATTTGTGTCCTCATTTGTGAAGACAGGACCAAAGTATATATTCAATTGCTCAGCCATTTCTTTGTCCCTTATTATGCATTCCCCTGTTTCTGTCTGTAGGGGGCCTACATTTCTCTTTACCAATCTCTTTCTCTTCACATATCTGTAGAAACTCTTAGTGCCAGCTTTATGTTCCCTGCAAGTTTCCTTTCATACTGTACTTTCCCCTTCTTAATCAATCCCTTTGTCCTTCTTTGCTGAATTCTAAATTACTCCCAATCCTCAGATCTATTACGGGCAGCACGGTGGCACAGTGGGTTAGTCCTGTTGCCTCACGGCGCCGAGGTCCCAGGTTTGATCCTGACTCCGGGTCACTGTCCGTGTGGAGTTTGCACATTCTCCCCGTACCTGTGTAGGTTTTGCCCCCACAACCCAAAGATGTGCAGGCTAGGTGGATTGGCCACGCTAAATTGCCCCTTAATTGGAAAAAATGAATTGGGTACTCTAAATTTATTTATTTTTTTAAATCCTCAGACCTATTATTTTTCTTGGCCAATCTGTATGCTTCTTCCTTCTACTGGATACTATTTCTAATTTCCATTGTAAACCAGGGTGAACCAGCCTGTGGTGAATGTGATTCACACTATATATAGTTGCCAATATCACTACATGTATATATGTTCGTTATCTACCCGTTGTAAGATCAATGCTGTACATAGTTGCCAATATAACTCCGTGTATATATATGTTCACTATCCACCATTGTAAGTGCAGTTGCACTATCCGACCACCAGGGGGAGTCGCTCTGGGAGTACGCGAGAGTTTGTACTGGGCTCCTCCCTTGGCTCCGCCCAGGACTCCTCCCCCTGGGACCGATGTATAAAGATCAGTGCCTTAGAGCCAGCCTGCCAGTTCTCTGGAGATTCAACAACGAATAGGCTGGCTCTGTTGTAAGTGTATTAAAGCCTCTGTTCAGATCCAACTACACGTGTTCGCTGAATTGATGGTTCCATCATGGCCTTCTTACCCCCTTTGCTTTTGTGCCAGACAGGAATGAACAGTTGCTGAAGTTCCCCCAAGCGTTCCTTGAATGTTTGCCATTGTCTATCCACTGTCATCCCTTTAAATTATCTGTTTGAGCTGCTCGCAGAAAAATACTTTTTAGTGTACCTCGGTAAACGTGACAGTAAAGGACGGTGAAGAGTAGTGAATCGTCAGTCAGTGTAGGTGGAGCTTGCTGTACGATAACTGGGCTGCCACGTTCCCGACCTGATAACAGTCACTGCTACACTTTGAAAGCTATATCACTGGCTGGTCCAGTAACCCAGAGAGCCAGGTAATGCTCCAGAGACCTGGGATCCAATCGCACCACAGCAAGTGAATAAAAGTATCTGGAACACAGACTCTGATGATGGTTAGCACTGCTGCTTCACAGCTCCAGGGTCCCGGGTTCGATTCCCGGCTGAGTCACTGTCTGTGTGGAGTCTGCACGTCCTCCCCGTGTCTGCGTGGGTTTCCTCTGGGTGCTCCGGTTTCCTCCCACAGTCCAAAGACGTGCAGGTTAGGTGGGTTGGCCATGCTAAATTGCCCCTGAGTGTGCAGATTACGTGGGGTTATGGGGGTGAGGTGGCCTGGGGGGGGGAGGGGGGGCGTCGCTTTTTCAGAGGGCCAGCACAGACTGGATGGGCAGAGCGGCCTCCTCCTGCACTGGAGGGACTGGATTGTGGGTTGTTGCGGAGACCCGGCTGGTTCCATTGGGGGGGGGGGAATATGCCGGCCTCACCCGGCCGGGACCACCCCGCAGACCCGCAGGGAGGGGCGGGGGACGCCCAGAGCCTCAGTCCAGGCCCCGGGGCAGTCAGCGGGGCCCGGGATCGGGCTCTCGACCCTCACGAAGCCATGGAAACCGGGGGCGGGCCTCCGGGCGCCGTGGAAAACGGGGGCGGGGCTCCGGGCACCATGGAAACCGGGGGCGGGGCGCCGTGGAAACCGGGGACATTGCTCCGGGCGCCGCAGAAACCGGGGGCGGGGCTCCTGGCACCATGGAAACCGGGGGCGGGGCTCAGGGCACCATAGAAACCGGGGGCGGGGCTCAGGGCACCATGGAAATCGGGGGCGGGGCTCCTGGCACCATGGAAATTGGGGTCGGGGCCCCGGGCGCCATGGAAACTGGGGGCGCGGCTCGAGCCGGAAGCGGAAGCCGAAGCCGCGGCCATGGGAGGTCGGAGGTGAGGGGTCAGGGGTGATCAGAGATCGCTCTCCCGAGGCTGGGGGACAGGGATGGTCCGTCCGGCGCCGACTGACCGACCCGGCGGCTGAGGAGGAGCCGCAGCAGCAGGTACCGGGAGCGGAGCCCGGCGCGGGGGGAGCTGGGCCCGGAACCCCCACTGACCTCCCTCCCCCCCCCCCCCCACTCACACCCCCCCTCACAACTACCCTCACCCCCCCCCCCCTCACACCCCCCCCTCACACCCCCACCCCCCCTCACACCCCCCCCTCACACCCCCCCCTCACACCCCCCCTCACACACCCCCCCTCACACCCCCCCCCTCACCCCCCCCCCCTCACACCCCCCCCCTCACACCCCCCCCCCTCACACCCCCCCCCTCACACCCCCCCCTCACACCCCCCCCTCACACCCCCCTCCTCACACCCCCCTCCTCACACCCCCCTCCTCACACCCCCCCCCTCACACCCCCCCTCACAGCCCCCCCCACCCCCCCCCTCACACCCCCCCTCACACCCCCCCCTCACACCCCCCCCTCACACCCCCCCTCACACCCCCCCCTCACCCCCCCCTCACACCCCCCCCTCACCCCCCCTCACACCCCCCCTCACACCCCCCCCCCACCCCCCCCTCACACCCCCCCTCACACCCCCCCCCACCCCCCTCCCACCCCCCCCTCACACACCCCCCTCACACCCCCCCCACTCACACCCCCTCCCCTCACACCCCCCCCATTCACCCCTCCATTCACCCCTCCATTCACCCCCCCACCGCACACCCCCCCTCACACACCCTCACCCCCCCCTCACACCCCCCCTCACACCCCCCCTCACACCCCCCCTCACACCCCCCTCACACCCCCCCTCACACCCCCCCTCACACCCCCCCTCACACCCCCCCCCCCTCACACCCCCACTCACACCCCCCCTCACACCCCCCCCCTCACACCCCCCCCTCACACCCCCCCCTCACACCCCCCCCCTCACAACACCCCCCCCTCACACCCCCCTCACACACCCCCCTCACACACCCCCCTCACACACCCCCCTCACACCCCCACTCACACCCCCCTCCCCTCACACCCCCTCCATTCACCCCTCCATTCACCCCCCCCATTCACCCCCCCACCGCACACACCCCCTCACACACCCTGACCCCCCCCTCACACCCCCCTCACACCCCCCTCACACCCCCCTCACACACCCCCCCCTCACACCCCCCCCTCACACCCCCCCCTCACACCCCCCCCTCACACCCCCCCCTCACACCCCCCCCCTCACACCCCCCCCTCACACCCCCCCCTCACACCCCCCCCTCACACCCCCCCCTCACACCCCCCCCTCACACCCCCCCCTCACACCCCCCCTCACACCCCCCTCACACCCCCCCTCACACCCCCCCCTCACACCCCCCCCCACCCCCCCTCACACCCCCCTCACACCCCCCCACTCACACCCCCCTCCCCTCACACCCCCCCCATTCACCCCCCCCCATTCACCCCCCCACCGCACACCCCCCTCACACAACCCTGACCCCCCCCTCTCACCCCCCCTCACACCCCCCCCCCTCGCACCCCCCCTCGCACCCCCCCTCGCACCCCCCCTCGCACCCCCCCCCCTCGCACCCCCCCCCCCTCGCACCCCCCCCTCGCACCCCCCCTCGCACCCCCCCCTCGCACCCCCCCCTCGCACCCCCCCCCCTTGCAACCCCCCCCCCTTGCACCCCCCCCCTTGCACCCCCCCCCCTCGCACCCCCCACTCACACCCCTCACTCACACCCCCCCTCACACCCCCCCTCACACCCCCCCTCACACCCCCCCTCACACCCCCCCTCACCCCCCCCTCACCCCCCCCCTCACCCCCCCCCTCACCCCCCCCCTCACCCCCCCCTCACCCCCCCCCTCACCCCCCCCCTCACACCCCCCCCCTCACACCCCCCCCTCACACCCCCCCCTCACACCCCCCCTCACACCCCCCCTCACACCCCCCCTCACACCCCCCCCTCACACCCCCCCTCACACCCCCCCCCCAACACCCCCCCCCCACACCCCCCCCTCACACCCCCCCTCACACCCCCCCCTCACACCCCCCCTCACACCCCCCCCTCACACCCCCCTCACACCCCCCCCTCACACCCCCCCCTCACCCCCCCCCTCACACCCCCCCCTCACACCCCCCCCCTCACACCCCCCCCTCACACACCCCCCCTCACACCCCCCCTCACACCCCCCCCCTCACACCCCCCCCCTCACACCCCCCCCCCTCACACCCCCCCCCTCACACCCCCCCCTCACACCCCCCCCCTCACACACCCCCCCTCACACACCCCCCTCACACACCCCCCCTCACACACCCCCCCTCACACACCCCCCCTCACACACCCCCCCCCTCACACACCCCCCCCCCCCCTCACACCCCCCCCCTCACACCCCCCCCTCACACCCCCCCCTCACACCCCCCCCCTCACACCCCCCCCCTCCCACCCCCCCCTCACACCCCCCCCCCTCACACCCCCCCCTCAACACCCCCCCTCACACACCCCCCCCCTCACACACCCCCCCTCACACCCCCCCCCCTCACACACCCCCCCTCACACACCCCCCCTCACACACCCCCCTCACACACCCCCCCCACTCGCTGACCCCCCCCTCACACCCCCCCCACTCGCTGACCCCCCCCACTCGCTGACCCCCCCCACTCGCTGACCCCCCCCCCACTCGCTGACCCCCCCCCACTCGCTGACCCCCCCCCCACTCGCTGACCCCCCCCCACTCGCTGACCCCCCCCCCCACTCGCTGACCCCCCCCCCCCACTCGCTGACCCCCCCCCCCCCACTCGCTGACCCCCCCCCCACACGCCGACCCCCCCCCCCCCACTCGCCGACCCCCCCTCACTGACTCCACACCCCCTCATTCTGGCCGGGATCCCTGGGTTCCACGGCAATATTCAGCTGTGCTCTTGCGCACATCCCAACTCCTGGTGTGAGTGTTATCTCCGATCTGGAGTGGTGTAGGGACTCATGGAGGACGCAGCGATGGTCCAGTGCACCATATGTTTCAACCATTTGCCAGTTTTAATCATTGTGCCTATTTGTCTGGTGCCAGCAAGTCTTGGCAGCGTTTTCTTTTCGGTTGGGCTTAGTGGCCTTTTGTCATTCCCCTTGAGCGCCTATTTCGTAATGTTTGCCGACCCAAGATGTGCAGGTTAGGTAGATTGGCCATGCTAAAATTGCCACGTAGTGATTAAAAGATTTGCAGGATAGGGCAGGGTGTGGCCTGGGCAGGGTGCAGCCTGGGCAGGGGGCTCTTTCAGACGGTCAGTGCAGACTCGATGGACCGAATGGCCTCCTTCTGCACTGTATAGATTGTGTGACCACGCAGTCCATACAGAGCGAGTCAGGAACTCTCGGAAAAGGGAGTTGGAGGCCAAAGATCCTCGTAACGTTTAAGATGTATTGAGATGTGCACCCCTGATGCCCAAGGCTATGGGCCAAGAGCTGGAAAATGGGATTAGAATGGTTCGCTGATTGGAATGGTTCGGTATTTATCTTTGACTGATATAGACATGATGGGGCCAAAGGGCCTTTTCCTGTGCTGTAGACCTACGACTCATTTCCCCCTAGATTTCCTTTTTATAAATGTTGTGGATCCTTCTGGACAATAGAAGGAAAAGGTTTATTCAGTGTTCAGGTCAAGTGTTATCAGGCTGTTTGTATTGTTTGCTCGAATCTTCGTACATGTTGAACTGTTGAAATAATTCCCCAAACTGGTGTCTCTCACACACACGTAGAGTGTTAGAATGTGATGCCTTGCTTTTCCTCCATGGTAGCTCTCGCTCCTAAATTTCCTCATTTATCCTTTGAGATTACTTCAGGCACATTTTGAACAATTGGGAGGTGGGTATAGGGTGGATACGTGGGTTTGAGTAGGGTGATCATGGCTCGGCACAACATCGAGGGCCGAAGGGCCTGTTCTGTGCTGTACTGTTCTATGTTCTACATTAGCACTGCAATGAAGTCCACTGTGAAAATCCCTTAGTTGCCACGTTCCGGCGCCTGTTCGGGTAGACGGAGGGAGAATTCAGAATGTCGAATTCACCTAACAGCACATCTTTCGGGACTTGTGGGAGTAAAACTGGAGGATCCCACGCAGACACTGGGAGGACGTGCAGATTCCGCACGGAAAGTGACCCAAGTGGGAATCGAACCTGGGACCCTGGCACCGTGCAACGGCAGTGGTAACCACTGTGCTACCGTTCCGGAAGGAAATAAGAGAAAAAGCATTTAAAACATAGCATTCAAGTTCTGAAGGAATACGATTCCACATTTGTAAAAATAAAAAATTGAAATTTTAGGACCAGGGATGTTGTTTTGTAGTAATGTCACTTGTCCGAGTATTTTAAAAATTCATTTGCAGCTAAATGCACCATCCCTAACTTTTTCTTGTGTCTTGGGGCCTCTTGTACCAAGTTCACATCATTACATTGTTTCAATGCTGAGTCTATTGGTGAGAGCTGTTACACTGCTCCTCAAAAGAAAATGCTGTAATCTCTGACAGAACCTTGCAGATTTTGTGTCCGTGCAATTGACAGAAGTTGGGCATTGTGTCACAGTGGCCCTTCTAAAACTGTGCATCAGTAGAGCAGTGCCATTGCAAACATACAGCTAATTATACTTTAATGTATCCCTTCAGTCATTGCTTGCAGGTTGATGATGAGGTTGGACATTCGACTTGTAGACCCACGTGCAAAACTGTCAGTGGGAGAACGGAATGAGAAATATAGAAAATAGGAGCAGGTGGAGGTGGCCTTCGAGTCTGCTCCGCCATTCATTATGATAATTTATCATCTGACTCAACCTGATCGAGCCTTCCGCATATCCTTTGATCCCCTTTTCCCCAAGAGCTATATCTGGGCTGGCTGGTTTAGCACACGGCTAAATCACTGGCTTTGAAAGCAGACCAAGGCAGGCCAGCAGCACGGGTTCAATTCCCGTACTCAGCCTCCCCGAACAGGCGCCGGAATGTGGCGACTGGGGGCTTTCACAGTAACTTCATTTGAAGCTTACTTGTGACATAGCAATTTTCATTTCATTTATCTAACCGCTTCTTAAAAACAGTGTTTTGGCCTTAACTGCTTTCTGTGGTCGCAAATCCCTTGGGTCGAGCGTTCTCTAGGTAAGAATGTCTCTTATCTTAGTCCTCAATGGTCTACCCTATATCCTCAGACTGATCCCTGGTTCCGGACACTTTCACCATCGGGAACAACGTTCTTGCATCTACCCAGTCCAGTTCTGTTAGAATTTTATAGGTTTCTATGAGATTCCCCCTCATTCTTCCGAACTCGAAGGATTATAATCTCATCCAACTCGATCACTCCTCAAACACAAATATGGGGTGAAATTCAATAAAGGATAGGAGTGTTGGGGAGTGAGCTGCATTGACAGTCAGGGTTGCTGTAGGAAGCTAACACCAGATTGAACTGAGTGACAGGTGGAAGACCACTTTCAGCCTTGAAGCAAGCTTCATTAGAGAAAGGGATTGGGAGAGAAGGGTGACGGCAGGGAATAAGGAATTGCCATGATTGTAAAAGGGATTTTTTTCAGGATTGTTTGAGAATTTTTGATACAAAGAAGAAATAGCACACAATAAACCATCCAAAAAATGCTACAAATACCAATTAAACGATGGAAACTCTGACACAGTTGGAGCACTGATCGTCTACCTGTAGGTCCAAACATGTATTATGTAGCTTCATGCATAGTTCATATTGCTAGATTGAGCGTCACATCCTTTCAAAGCAGTCCAACCACTCCACTGGCCGCTGGGTGTTAGATTTCTCGTTCGCGTTAGTCGCATAACTTTGCTAAGTATAGAATTAACATAGTTTTAAGGAATTCAAATTGATGTTTGCTGCAGGAAGTGAATTGTCACACTGTAGGAGGTACTGTTCTGAGGTTGGGTCAAGCCAGGATTACGCAAAATGTGAATTCTTCTTACTTCGTCACAATTTCACATCTGATTCCTTTCATCCTTTGCAGTTTGAACTATCAGCATAGTGGTTAGCACTATGGCTTTACAGGGTCCCAGGTTCGATTCCCGGTTTTGGAGTGTCTGTGTGGCGTTTGCAAGCTCTCCCTGTGTCCGCGTGGGTTTCCTCCGGGCGTACCGGTTTCCTCCCACAAGTCCCGCATGACATACTTGTTGGATGAATGGAACATTCAGAATTCTTCCTCTCTGTACCCGAGCAGGCGTCGGAGTGTGGCGACTAGAGGCTTTTCACAGTAACTTCATTGCAGTGTTAATGTATGCCTACTTGTGACAATAAAGATTATTATTATTGTTGGTGCTCTGCTTTTTGTGTACGGATGACAGTTTGCATAAAGAGAGGCTCACGTTACTTTGTTCTATGCATCCAATTTATTCTCCCATTGCATGGACCCAACCTCGTGAAACACTCGCACAGTTCAAAAGGCTGGCCAATCCCTGTTTGAAGTTACTCCAAACTGCAATCACTTAACCAGTTGACTATTAAGCAGGCTGCTTAAAGCTATTAATGGATGGAAGCATGAAGATAAATGTGGAAAACAATTCCCGCAAAAATAACCTTGAACTAATTTTTTTCTGAAATGTTGCGTAGTTGTTGTTTGCACTGTTGGCAGTGCCATACTTACTTTGTCCTTGTCCATGAAATTTCTCCAGGTGCTCAGCTGTCCCACCCGACTTACTGATTCTGGCCTGAGGTTTGCCTGGAATCCTGCAGAATCTTGGTTGGATAGAACGATGGTGCAGGAACAGATAGCTGAAACTAACCACAGCTGAAAAGTGAGTGTTTCAATTTGATCAGAGCTAGGTTAGTTGTATTTATGTTTTAACCCCAATTAGTTGATATTCTGTAATATTACTGACTAAAACCCCCCAAAAAAGTTTTTTTTTTCTCTCATTCCCACTATGCAGTTCTTTCTCGTGTCCCAGTCATGTTTCAATCTATTGTGTGACACAGTGGTTAGCACTACTGCCTCACAGCTCCAGGGTCCCGGGTTCAATTCCGGCCTCGGGTGACTGTCTGTGCGGAGTTTGCACTTCTCCCCCGTGTCTGTGTGGGTTCCTCCGCCTGCTCCGGTTTCCTCCACAGTCCAAAGATGTGCAGGTGAGGCGGATTGGCCATGCTATATTTCCCTTTAGTGAACGAAAGGTTAGATGGAGTTACAGGGATAGGGTGGAGGTGTGGGCTTAAGAAAGATGCTCTTTCCAAGGGCTGGTGCAGACCCGATGGGCCGAATGGTGGCCTCCTGCACTGTAAATTCTATGATTCTGTCTTTTTTCTTGATCTCTGACCCAACATTTACACTAAAACATTAGTTGCCTGTGTAAATCGAGCCAACTTTGCACAAATGCTTCCAAGTGCAAATGCCGCTTCTGACGTATTATTTTAAATCGATGCATTTTTCTGTTTATTTGTTCCTATAAACTACTGTAAAAGGTGTTCCTTTACAGATGTAAGCAATTTATTTGTGTGATATTTGATCACATGTCAGCTATGCAAACGGTGAGAAGCAGTATGTACTGGACAATGTAGTAGTGAGCTCCTGTTGGAGGGGAACAGAGGAGACGGTGACCATAACAGGAAGCAAAGCAGTGGATAGTTGGGAGGAGGGACAAGATCCAATTTGGGAACTGTTGAAAAATCCGGGGTTTGATTTTCAGCCCTGCTCAGTAACACAAGTGGGCGGTTGCTAGAAAAAGCGATGTTTGCCTCCGTTCTGGTGCCCCAGCTCCCACCCCGCCCCCGGTCACTTTTCTTGGGGAGGGAGGGTCTGCAACAGAGTGAGCCTGGGGTTTTCCAATTTTCAGAGGAGATGGGGGCCAAGTTAGCTGGGTGCTGGTGGCGTCCTGGCAGCAACCAGGGTGAACAGTGGTCTTGGCAGGTCCAGAGGCTTTCCCTGCCTGCCAGTGCGGCAGCAGGTCACTCAGCCAGATAGAATATGTGACGCCCTGCCCCAGAGAAATGACCTGCTGTAAAAAGCCATTTAAAAAAAAAAAAGAATTGTATTTAAAAAAAAAAGTGTTGGAGAAGCGGGTCAGTTTTGAAGCACCCTCTCGCTCACTTACCTGACATGATGCATCCTGCTGCTGCTCCCAAGGTAGAAGGCCTCCAGCTTCTACAGCTTAAGGGGTGGAGAGGCCACTCTATGGTCAGTAATTTACCGTTCTGAGGAAACCATACTGGCTGTTTCTCATACCGTCTTGGAGGAAGGAGTGACCACAGGAAAAAAAGAACATCTGCATCTTTGGGTTACTATTTGGAGTGAGAATACGTAAACCGAGAAGAAAATAAAATTTGCGTACACATTTAATTAACAAATCGAGTTGGAAGAATTCCCTGTTGTACTCCTGCAGCTTCTGACGTATTATTTTAAATCTATGCATTTTTCTGTTATATTTGTTCCTATAAACTACTGTAAAAGGTGTTCCTTTACAGATGTAAGCAATTTATTTGTGTGATATTTGATAACGTGTCAGCTATGCGAAGGGTGAGAAGCAGTATGTACTGGCAATGTAGTAGTGAGCTCCTGTTGTAGGGGGAAAGAGGAGACGGTGACCATAAATGGGAAGCAAAGCAGTGGATAGTTGGGAGGAGGGACAACTGTGGTGGCATAGGGAGGGGTGGTGGGATGAAGTCAGTAAAGGCAACATTGGGGCGGGGAAAGTTATCATGAATTGAGGCTCGGAATACCAAAACCAAGAATAGGCCTTGTATTTATGGCATTTTGAAGGAATATAGAATTCAATAGAGGAAAGTGTGAATAACTAAAGGATTTATTTAGAATCAATGGTTTAATTGTTCGTTGGTACATTATGGAGGAATTTTGCCTACACGATTCTTTGTGTGATGTATCAAGTAGGCCGTGTGAGCAGTTCTTATCACCTGGGTTTGTACATTTGTTTTCTGTTGTCAAATTGGGATACATCATCAGAATGTTTGAAGGATGTACCATAAACAGCAGACCTCTGCTTTACAGGTGCCGACTGGCTGGTTATGTAATTCCAGCCATTTGTGTTACAGATTTTCAGCCTGAGTTTACAAAGAATTAAATTCTATGCAAATGTTAAGCAATTGGGAGTGAATTGTGACCTCTTGATCCCAATATCACACTGCCGTTGCACATTGTATCCTGTCAATTGTCAAAATAGGTTGTACTGTATTGCCCAAAATTCATGTCTGCGCCATAGAACTTAAAATATACGGTGCAATGGTTAGCACTACTGCCTCACGGCGCCGAGGTCCCAGGTTCAATCCTGGCCCCGGGTGACTCTCTGTGGAGTTTGCACATTCTCCCTGTGTCTGCGTGGGTTTCATCCCCACAACCCAAAGATGTGCTGGTTAGGTGGATTGGCCACGCTAAATTGTCCCTTAATTGGGAAAGAAAATAATTGGATACTCTAAATTTAAAAAAAAGAATTTAAAATATAAACATTTTCACCTGGTTTGAGATAGCAGAGACTTTTCCTTTGACATTAAGTGAACAAAGGAAATAGATATGGTATTCAAAGCAATAGCCTGGATTTCGCAGTCAATGGCGAAGCAATGCCGATTACCATTGGCCTCAAAGGAAGCTTTGCACAAAAATCTAGCAATTTCAATGGCGTGAATGTCCCCTTTCATATTGCTATGAGATTCTGGTGCCAGGTCAAGGGGATTCCCAGGCATCCGGCAACCGTGTAGGTAAGCAGCCAGTTGTGTTGAAGTATTTTCAGAGGCCACTGACCAGGCAATAAAATGCACTGATTATCCTTCACTTCTTATACTGAGAGCAAAATATGTGATTGGGACATAGAGGGTGCTAAGGTAGTAGCTGATAGACCTTACAACTTTGAAAATAAACTCTTTTTAAAATGCATACTTTCTATCATGGAAGAAAATTGATATTCCACAATTTGAAAATTTCAGGGCAGTGAGGTAGTTCGGTGGTAATTATAAACTTTGTATGCCTTAAAAACCCAGTTACACCTCATTCTACTGTATGTAAGTATTTTTTTTACAGTGAGACCACACTAGTGTAAAAGGAAAGTTCATATCAGTTTAGTGATTTCTACTTGACTGCATTCTGGGTAGGCATTGGTGGGAAAGTGTCGCATCACTTGACAGCAGCTTTTAAGATTTCCACATTTAACTGCACACGTGCGGGCTCTGTGTCCGTTTTAAATAAGTAGTGACAACTAAAGCTAATAGCTTCACCATCATTACCATTATAAAATCCGGGCCAATGAATCATACACTTCATCATTCTACTCGATATATAAATTAAAGCCACATGCTATGTCTATGCATGTTAAGAGTTTGAAACCAAAGCTTGTCTCTTTTACCGTCGAAGCGGTTTTGTATAGTATGCAGCTTTATATAACGTCTTCAGTATTATTCCTTTATTTTCAACATTGCATTAATGGAATTTAACATGTTTGCAGGTTCAATTTATGAAGCTGAAAGGGAAGGCTCGTGAATGTATATTTGAAGATGAGGCGATTAAATAAGAAGAAAGCATTGAATTTAGTGAAGGAGCTTGATGCCTTTCCAAAGGTTCCTGAGAGTTATATTGAAACTTCCACAAGTGGCGGAACGGGTATTTCAAACTTTATTTTCTAGCTACTGTTTTATTATTTTTAAGTAGCTGTATTTTTTTTGTTAACGTACTTTAACTGACAATTATTCATTTACAGTTTCCATAATTGCCTTCACCACCATAGCTCTGTTGTCCACAATGGAATTTTTGTGTATTGTGACACATGGATGAAGTATGATTATGAAGTAGACAAAGATTTTGCCAGGTGAATATTTTTTTGAGCGCTTTTGTGTGTTCCCTTGCTGCATTGACTGTGTATTCAAAAGTGTTCAGTGACTCCACCGGATACAGATCTGGAATTAGTCCATTTTATGTGCCGTCTTTTACAGCCCTAGCCTTGAGTGTAAGTTTTAAGTGGCCACTTGGAATGGGAATCGACCAGCAAATCAACAAAAATTGCAAAACACTAGTATTTCGCACAGTAACATAGTGGTTAGCACTGTTGCTTCACAGCACCAGGGTCCCAGGTTTGATTCCCGGCTTGGGTCATTGTCTGTGAGGAGTTTGCACGTTCTCCCCGTGTCTGCGTGGGTTTCCTCCGGGTGCTCAGGTTTCCTCCCACAAGTCCCGATAGACGGGTTTGTTAGGTGAATTGGACATTCTGAATTCTCCCTCTGTGTACCTGAAGAGGTGCCGGAATCTGGCGACTAGGGGATTTTCACAGTAACTTAATTGCAGTGTTAATGTAAGCCTACTTGTGACAATAATAAAGATTATTCTGCTTTTGGGGTTTCTTTTTTAAGAAGCTTTTGTAAAGTCACTTTCCACTAATAGTGGCTATATGATTGCATTGAGGCTTTCAATCCTATTGTTGAGTAGGAGCAAGCTGAATTCTGCTGCTCCTGAAAGAGTGTCGCTGGGGTCAGGCGAGCTTTGATGGGACCCAGATTAAGACCAAAATGAGCAGGGTGGCAGAGAAGCCGTGTGGTTGGGTTCATGGATTCAATCTTTTGTTTTTTTTGCTCGGCTTCAGGAGCAGGCGGAGAGACTGAAAGATGTTTGGAATGCTGGTTCCTATTTTGCGTTTTGGGATATGGTCTTTCTGACTCTTGTGACCAATTTAATATTTTGTTAATTTGGGTCAATCTACATTCCTGGAAATAATTGGCAATCACACATTGTTCCACTCTTACTAATGCAACATTATTAATATTTATACGTGACATTGCTCAGGTAATGTTCTTGTTGAAGAAGAAAGCTACAAAAAGTTGATTTGGTTTTGAAATTGATAATTTTATTCTAAATGCTTCTTTTATCTTGCAGCAAGCTGCGAATCAATTTAGATATTACAGTTTCAATGAAATGTCATTGTAAGTACTTACCAATGTCAATATTTTCACGATGCATTCATTGATGTAATCCTAATTAATTACTTTAAATAACTTGTTAATGCAAAATAACTTGCATGACAATACTAGAGTTGTATTCAGATTTTTAAAATGTCTGACATGGGAGCATTCAACACTACAATCTGTTGGGTCTCGTGCATGGGTTTGTAGTTGAATTTTACAAAGAAAAGTCCAGCACAGGAACAGGCCCTTCGGCCCTCCAAGCCTACGCCGATCATGATGCCCTAACAAAAAACAAACTTCTGCTCTTGCTCGGTTCATATCCCTCTATTTCTTTCCCATTCATGGACCCATCCAGATGCCTCTTAAATGTTGCTAATGTGCTGCTTCCACCACATCTTCTGGCAGCGCGTTCCAGGCACCCACCACTCTGTGTGAAAAACTTAACCCGCACATCTCCCTTAAACTTTCCCCTCTCACCTTGAACGTCTGCCCCCGTGTAATTGACACTTCCACCCTTGTAAAAGGCCTCTGACTATCCACCCTGTCTGTGCCTCTCATCATTTTGTCAGGTCTCCCTTCGTCTTTCCAGCAAAAACAATCCCAGTTTATTCCACCTCTCCTCAAGCGCACTATGGGCGGCGGGTTGAGACGATGGGCAGCACAGTTAGCACTGTGTTTCACAGTTCCAGGATCCTGGGATCGATTCCCGGCTTGGGTCACTGTGTGAGTCTGCGCGTTCTCCCTGTGTCTGCCTGGGTTTCATCCGGTTTCCTCTCTCAAGCCCCCAAAAAAAGGTGCGTTTGTTATGTGAATTGGACATTCTGAATTCTCCCTCTGTGTACCAAACAGGCCGCAGGAAAGGGATTTCATTGCAGTGTTAATGTAAGCCTACTTGTGGCAATAAAGATTATTATTAGCCAACTCCCTCGAGACCAGGCAACACCCTGGTGAACCTTCTTTGCACTCTCTCCAAAGATTCCACGCCCTTCGGATAATGTGGTGATCAGAACTACATGCAGTACTCCAAATGCGGCGTAACCAAGGTTTTATACAGCTGCAACATGATTTCCCAACTCGCGAGTCTGCCAGTTAGACAAGTAATGCTCGGTGGAGTACAGGATTAACACAGGAAGAAAACAAAATATAGGAAGATTTTAGCTGCGGTAATCATCAAACTATATTGATCTGTATCCCAGCTACCCTGCAGCAAGCAGTGCAGTTTAGATTTTTAGCTGTATTAAACTCCGTACAGCCTTGCTGTCCACTTGCACTCTGTTGAATGGGAAAATGCAAAACTCCGTGCTTGTTCACTGAACACCATGCATGAAGTTCTACTCAATGGTCTCCTAATTGTCAGTGCAACTTCAAGTAGTAGGATAAAGGGTGAAGGCTAAATCTGGCAATTGTGCGCATGGCAGTTTAATATTGGTGTTGGGAAAGCCTTTGAAACCAGAATCCAAGGAAAATTAACAGCCCTTGAACTAGCAACAACTAATAGGGGAGAGCCAACCCAGATTTGTCAAAGGTAAAGAGAGAAAACCCCATTTGAAGGGGAGACCTATTTGACTTCACTTTACCAACCTAGCTGTCACAAATGAATCTTTCCATGACAGTATTGATAAGTGACCACCCACAGTCCTTGGGGAGACAAAGACCTACCTGCACACTGAGAATACCCACCACACGTGGATGGCACTACCGCCATGCTTGATGGGATAGATTTCAAACCGATCTAGCAAGTCAACACTGGACATCCATGAGACACGTGGGCATTGGTAGCAGAATTATATTCAACCTTTTGGCCTGGCATTTACCCACTCTACAATTACCATCAAGCAAGGGTAAAGTCTGTTTCAATGATGTATGGCGCCAGGAGCAACACTGGGAATACCTAAAAATGAAGTGTCAAGCTGTTGAAGCTACATTGTCATGGGAGTCCTATCTAGGCCAGACCAGGTAAGGACGGCAGATTTCCTTCCCCGAAAGGGCAATAGTAAACCAGATGGGTTTTTACGACAATTGACGGTCATCTTTTGACTTTTACGGAGTTCAAATTTCCCCATTTGCCATCCGAACCCAGGTCCCCAGAGAATGATTCTGGGTCTCTGGATTACTCATCCAGCGACAATGCCACTGAGCCACTGCCTCTCACTGCTGAATAGTGGAAACAACAAGCGATCCCACAATCAATGGATCAGATCTAAGCTCTGAAATCCTGCCACATCCTGTCGTGATGATAGTGGACAAATAAACAACAAACAGAAAGAGGTCCCACAACTATACCCATCCTCAGTGGGGGAAGCACAGCACATCAAGCACAAAGGCTGAAGTATTTGTGACCATCTTCAGATAGAAGTGCCAAATGGGCGTGCCATCTCCTGACATCCCCAGCATTGCAGCTGCCAGTCTTCAACTAATTTGATTCACTCCACATGATATCAAGAAACAGCTGAAAGCACTGGACACTGCAAAGACGGAGTCCCAACAACATTCTGGCAATTAGAACTAGCTCCAGAACTGGCCACCCCCTTGCACTAGCCAAGCTGTTCCAGGACAGTTACAATGCTGGCATCTACCTGGAAATGTGGAAAATTGCCCAGCTGTATCCTGACCGCAGGACAAACCCACGCCGGCCAATTACTGTCCTATCATCTGCTCTCAGTCATCAGCAAAGTAATGGAAAAGTTTGTCGACAATGCTATCAACCGATGCTCAGCAATAACCTGCTCTCTGACTCTCGTTAAGATTCCGCCAGGGCCACTCTGCTGCTGACCTCATTACGACCTTGATCCAAACACGGACAAGAGAGATGACCACTGGATAAACGCAAATTACTGCGGATGCTGGAATCTGAAACCAAAGAGAAAATGCTGGAAAATCTCAGCAGGTCTGGCAGTAGCTATAGGGAGAGAAAAGAGCTGAAGTTTCGAGTCCAGATGACCCGTTGTCAGTTTTGATGAGGCGAGAGTGACTTCCCCTGACGTCATTGCAACATTTGACTGAGTGGCTTCAAGGTGCCCGAGCAAAACTGAAGGCAATGAGAATCGGTGAGGGAAAAGTCTTCACTGGTTGGAGTCCTACCTAAAGGAAGATCGTTGTGGTTGTTGGAGGTCTATCTCAGTCCCAGGGCAGGACTGCCTCAGGGTAGTGTCCTAGGTCCAACCAACTTCTGCTTCATTTATGTATTTCCCTACATCATAAGGTCAGAAGAGGGAATATTCACCGATCGCAAAATGTTCACCATTCATGACTGCTCAGATTCTGAAGCAGTCCGTGCCACGTCCAGTAAGACGTGGGATGGTAAGTGGGAAGTAACAATTCACACACACCAGTGCCAGACAATGATCATTGTGATGGATGCAAAAAAATTGTCTTTTTTTTTTTGCAGTAATGTTTTTAAAACCTGTTAATGCATACAGGCAATATGGCTGCTATGATTAAGGGGTCATAAAAGTGAGGTAATCAATGATATTGCAGGTGAAGTATTCTGCTAATGGAATATTGTTTATGTTTCAACGACAACTGGGTTGTAGATAATTTTGAGGAGTATGGTGTTTGGTCCAGGTCATGTGAATCTAGTGGGAGGAGACAGAAGAATGCCTTCTGCTGAGGGGACAGATTATGTAGTTAATGGGAGGAGCCAGGTCTGTCTAAAAAGTCAGTTGGTCCAAGAACACTCATCTGAACAGAGGTGTTTCAGTTTGTCCTGAAAGGTTCTCTCCAAAGGTTCTGCACAGAAAAAAGCAAGTAGAAATCTGGGTGTTAACTTTATTCTTGAGTGGTATTTGAAATATATTGGTCTGATTAATTGGAATTAAGTGGCAAGTTTAGGAAGTAGGTTAAGGTTTTCTCTTTTACTTAAGAACTGTTGTAACAGTTAACTGTAAAGCTATTTCTTTGTTGCTATTATGGTTGATTCTGTGTTTAAATTAAAGTTTGTTTTAATATAAAAGGGTCCATGTTTATTACTCCTTGGCACAACTTCCTCAGTTTTACAAATCAAACAAGAGAGAATCTAGTCATCTTCCCTTGACATTCAGTGGCATTACCATCAATAAATCTCCCACTGTCAACATTGTGGAAGTTTCCATTGACTTGGAACTGAACTGGACCAGCCATATAAATACAGTGGCTAAAAGAAAGGGTTGGAGTGTAGGAATTCTGCGGAGAGTAACTCTCCCTCTGACTCTCCAAAGCCTGCCCACTATCTAAAAGACACAAGTCAGGAGTGTGATGGAATACTCTTCACTTGCCTGAGTGGTCAAAGAACATTCAAGAAACCCGAGACCATTCAGGTCAAAGTAGCCCGCTTGATGGGCACTCCCTCCACACTCAACCCGCAGTGATAGCAATGTCTACCATCTACATACTGCAGCAACTCACCAAGACCTCTTGGCAGCATCTTCCAAACATGTGGCCTCCACCCCCGAGAAGGACAACGGCAATTCCCCTCCCATGTCGCACACTATCCTGACTTGGTACTTCTTCACCGTTGCTTCACTCTCACTGGGCTTAAATCCTGGGGCTATCTCCCTAACAGCACTGTCGATGTACCCACATCAGGTTGACTGCTGCAGTTCAAATAAGCTCACCACCACCTCTCAAAAGACAATTTAGGGTTGGCAATAAATACTGACATAGCCAGCGACACCCACATCCCATGAATGAATAAATAATAAAAGCGGCACCCACATCCCATGAGCAATGTTACTATTTAGATCTGCTTGCAACATGGGGTTTGTAACTGAAGTAATACTTTTGTTTTCAAACAGATATTGGTGCGGATGTCCTAGACTTGGCTGAAACTATGGTGGCAGCTTCGGAAGGATTGAAGTATGAACCTGTACGTAGAGTTGTTTAAAATTGAAAACTGCATTGAGATATTCATTTTCAGACCCTTTGTGTTGGGATAGTGTCTGTCATCTTCCAACTCCTCAATACAGGAAAGTCGCCATAACCCCAGTGGACCATAGGCTGATCTCCCCTTTTGAGGGGGAAGAGCTGACCGGTGCTGATTTAACCTGAGGGCCACCACACCTCGGGCGAGGAGCAAGGTTGAGAAGACCTTGGTAACCTCCTTCATGGTAACCTCAGCTGGCAAAGGAATTGAACCATTACAGTCTAGCTGGTTTAGCTCAGTGGGCTGGACAGCTGGTTTGAGAGGCAGAGCAAGGCCAACAAAGCAGGTTCAATTCCTGTACCAGCTGAGGTTATTCTTGACCTCGACCTTGCCCCTCGCCTGAGGTGTGGTGACCCTCCGGTTAAATCACCACCAGTCAGTTCTACCCCTCAAAAGGGGAAAGCAGCCTATGGTCACCTGGCACGATGGCAACTTTGCATCACAAAGCAGCCTTCCAGCTAACTGACCTTGTGAGTACAGGGATACTGTGGCTGGTGACTCCATTCAGTAATTGGTTGAATATTTAATTATCAGAATCATTAGGTGCAGTCTTATTGGAATGCCTTACAAAAAATTCTCTATTGTGACAATTTTTGCCAGAGCTTTGAAAATATTTTTGTGACGCTATTTTGTCCAAAATTGTTTTTTTCCAATGACGTACAGCTTGTCTTGACAAACAATAGTACAGATCAGCAGGGGAGTGTCGCCAAGTTCTACCTAAATAATAGCTTTGTGTCTTTGTTTTAATCTGCAGACTATTTTTGAATTATCTCCACTTCAAAGAATGTGGCAAAGGTAAGGTGCCCAGATTTTCAAATTCGGCTGCTCTGATATATTTGTACTTGAAAGTAACACTCCCGGTAGGGTAACCCGTACTGGCTGAGGTTATTCTTGTATCTGTTTATCATGTTTAGTTTGTGGAAAAGTAACCGGTGTATAATTTATTGTTGGCACTTCCGAGTTAGAACTCTTGTCCTTTTCTTTCATTTTTGTACCTATCCTGTTTCTCATCTCTTTGAGTTACCAGCTCATACTTGAATATGGTTCTTCAAGTGAGGAAGTCTGGCTAATGAACGTCTGTGGACGATATTTTACAATAAATTTAGTGCCTAATTATCTTTTTTTACAATTAAGGGGCAATTTATTGTGGCCAATTTACCTACCCTGCACATTTTTGGGTTATCAGTGCACAGCCATGTTTAACCCTGTCCCCGTCCATTATCCACACATTGCATTTTCAGCAAAGCTCACTGAATAGACCTGAGGAGTGAAAGATTATACTGTAGTGCATTTTCTTTCCTTTAACTTCCTCTTATCAGCAAAGCAGCATCGGTCTTCCAGTGGCTCAGTACAATATGGGTAACCAATACCCTCAACACGGCCATAGAGCTGCGACTCTACCTATCCATGGAATCTACGCCAGTGAAACATGGGAGAGAATGGCTGAGGTGTCATGTAAGCTGGATGGCTTTCACCAGCACTGCCTGTGCCAGATCTCTGATATTACATGAAAAGCAAGCATCCCCAATGAAGAAGTACCAGAGAGGACTGATCGGAGGCGTCTGCAGTGTATTGTGACAGAGTCGACCGAGGCTGGAAGGACAAGTATTTTGCCTCCCAATATCCGCCCTGCCAGAGTGGCAGTAGAATGGACACCACTGGATGGAAGAACCTATTGAGGCTGGAACTCGAGTCAGTTGCAGCTACCAGCCTATTTAAGATTAACTAATTCATTGCCAAGCAGAAATGGAGCTCTGGGGCCTTCTGGCTTTTGTGCTTTTCATTTTGGCTGGCGGCACAGGCAAGATATCAAAATTAAATTGGTTAGTTAAAGGACTCTTTGGAGGAAAAGGTAGAAAATCTTAGAAACATAGAATTCCTACAGTGAGAGGGAGGTCATTCAGCCCACCGACCCTCTGAAAGAGCAACCTACCTAGGTCCACTACCCTTCCCTATCCCCATAACCCCACCTAACCTAATCTTTGGACACTAAAGGGCAATTTAGCATGACCAATCCACCTAATCTGCATCTTTGGACTGTGGGAGGAAACCGGGGCAACCAGAGGAAACCCACACAGACATGGGGAGAACGTGCAAACTCCACATAGACCGTCACCAAGGCCAGAAATGAACCCGGGCCCCTGGGGTTGTGAGGCAGCTGTGCTAACCACTGTGCCACCATAATTTTATTTTACTCGAGGAAAAGTTGGCCTGGATTTTTTCAGATGGTTAGTGCTGTTCAATGAGTTTGTCCCAACCTAAATAGTTTTAAGAGGAAGTGAGTAGTGGATTGTGTAGTCCCACTCTGCAGTTCCTGTTGCTCTACATTAATCAGAGCATTAAGATGAAGGTGGCAGCCAAGAGCCAAGACTTTTGGGTATTTTTATAAGAATTATTGATTTAATTCACTTGGGTGTTGTGAATGCGGGCTGAGTGGGGCTGGAATTGACCGTGCACTTGCCCAGGATGTCGTAACAATATCCCTGTCACAATGTGGCATGCTGTGGGATGGTTCAAACAGAAAAGTAAACAAATAATTTTACCTTCAACGCAACACTTTGATTCTGTAACCCAAAGGAATAATTGATATTTTTAATGGATATAATTGCCTTCTCTCCAGACTCCCTAGCTCCACTACAAACTTGGATATTGATTATTGTTCAAGATTTCTAATTCTGACCTTGCAAGACAGACACAGGCTACCTTTTGAACTGTAATTAACTCCAAGCTTGTTTGGGTTGCATTTACTTCAGGTTGTTTATCAGTTTGTCAATATAATGTGGAGCTGTTAGTGGCAATGCCGACTGCCACTCCAGTAAAATTCGTCGCCGGGCAATCAGGCGAAGGCCACGATATCAGCCTTCCTCCCCTCCATGAGCTCCGGCTTCTCTGAAACCCCAAATATCGCCACCAAAGGGTCCGGGTCCACCCCCTCCTCCCCTATCCTGGCTAAGACCGCAAACACTCCGCCCAGAACCTTCCCAATTATTCACAACCCCAAAACATTTGTGCGTGATTCGCTGGACTCCACCCACACCTCTCTCTCATATCTGCTACCCCTGAAAGAACCTACTCATTCTTGCCTGAGTCATATGCACCCTGTGCACCACCTTAAACTGTATCAGGCTCATCCTCGCACAAGAGGAGGTCCCGTTTGCCCTACGCAGTTCCTCACTCCATACTCCCCAATTGATCTCCCCTCCCAACTCCGCTTCCTATTTCTCCTTGATCTTCACCACCCTCTCGCCTCCCTGCTCCCCCAGCCACTTGTATATATCCCCAATTCTCCCCTCATTAAGCATGTACTATGATGGTCTTTCATTTCTCCCTCAATCCCGCAACGTTTGCCTTGAATCTTGATGGGACTTGGGAAGAGCTGCCAGTTTTTATCATGTCACAATTTAATGGAATATAATTCTCATTTAAAGCTTTTTTCCTCCTGTTACAAGTCAACCTTTTTTTTGAAACGTCCTGTCAATATCTGTTTATAACTGACTGACTGGTTGAGAGCATGCACAAAACAATGTCCTGTGCCATGTGCACCTTGGTCAGATTGGCAATTCACCACGTGGAAGTATCACAATCCAAAGTAGTTGTTTACTGATACCAGCAGGCTTTAGAACATAGAACATAGAACGATACAGCTCAGTACAGGCCCTTCGGCCCACGATGTTGCACCGACATGGGAAGTCAAAAACTAAAGGCCATCTAACCTACACTATGCCATTATCATCCATATGCTTATGTCCCCTCGTGCTAGCCACCTCCATCCGCGGGAGAAGGCTCTCACTGTCCACCCTATCTAACCCTCTGATCATTTTGTATGCCTCTATTAAGTCACCTCTTAACCTTCTCTCTAACGAAAACAACCTCAAGTCCATCAGCCTTTCCTCATAAGATTTTCCTTCCATACCAGGCAACATCCTGGTAAATCTCCTCTGCCACCCGTTCCAAAGCTTCCACGTCCTCCTATAATGAGGCGACCAGAACTGTACGCAATACTCCAAATGCGGCCGTACCAGAGTTTTGTACAGCTGCAACATGACCTCATGGCTCCGGAACTCAATCCCTCTACCAATAAAGGCCAACATACCATAGGCCTTCTTCACAACCCTATCCCACCTGGGTGGCAACTTTCAGGGATCGATGTACATGGCCACCGAGATCCCTCTGCTCATCCACACTACCAAGAATTGTACCATTAGCCAAATATTCCGCATTCCTGTTATCTTTCCAAAGTGAATCACCTCACACTTCTCTACATTAAACTCCATTTGCCACCTCTCAGCCCAGCTCTGCAGCTTATCTATGTCCCTCTGTAACCTGCAACATCCTTCCACACTGTCTACAACTCCACCGACTTTAGGTGTCGTCTGCAAATTTACTCACCCAACCTTCTGTGCCCTCCTCTAGGTCATTTATAAAAATGACAAACAGCAACGGCCCCAGAACAGATCCTTGTGGTACGCCACTCGTACTGAACTCCATTCTGAACATTGCCATCAACCACCACCCTCTGTCTTCTTTCAACTAGCCATTTCTGATCCACATCTCTAAAATCACCCTCAATCCCCAGCCTCCGTATTTTCTGCAATAGCCGACCGTGGGGAACCTTATCAAACGCTTTACTGAAATCCATATACACCACATCAACTGCTCTACCCTTGTCTGCCTGTTCAGTCACCTTCTCAAAGAACTCGATAAGGTTTGTGAGGCATGACCTACCCTTCACAAAACCATGATGACTATCCCTAATCATATTATTACTATCTAGATGATTATAAATCGTATCTCTTTTATAATCCTCTCCAAGACTTTACCCACAACAGACGTGAGGCTCACCGGCCTATAGTTATCGGGGTTATCTCTACTCCCCTTCTTGAACAAAGGGACCACATTTGCTATCCTTCAGTCCTCTGGCACTATTCCTGTAGCCAATGATGACATAAAATCAAAGCCAAAGGCTCAGCAATCTCTTCCCTGGCTTCCCAGAGAATCCTAGGATAAATCCATCAGGCCCCGGGGACTTATCTATTTCACCTTGTCCAGAATTGCCAACACTTCTTCCCTACGCACCTCAATGCCATCTATTCTAATAGCCTGGGTCTCAGCATTCTCCTCCACAACATTATCTTTTTCCTGAGTGAATACTGACTAAAAGTATTCATTTAGTATCTCGCTTATCTCCTCAGCCTCCACACACAACTTCCCACCACTGTCCTTGACTGGCCCTACTCTTACCCTAGTCATTCTTTTATTCCTGACATACCTATAGAAAGCTTTGGGTTTTCCTTGATCCTACCTGCCAAAGACTTCTCATGTCCCCTCCTTGCTCATCTTAGCTCTCTTTTTAGATCCTTCCTCGCTTCCTTGTAACTATCAAGCGCCCCAACTGAAACTTCACGCCTCATCTTCACATAGGCCTCCTTCTTCCTCTTAACAAGAGATTCCACTTCTTTGATAAACCACGGTTCCCTCGCTCTACCCCTTCCTCCCTGCCTGACTGGTACGTACTTATCAAGAACACGCAATAGCTGTTCCTTGAACAAGCTCCACATATCCAATGTGCCCAACCCTTGCAGCCTACTTCTCCAACCTACACATCCTAAGTCATGTCTAATGGCATCATAATTGCCCTTCCCCCAGCTATAACTCTTGCCCTGCGGGGTATACTTATCCCTTTCCATCACTAACGTAAAGTTCACTGAATTGTGGTCATTGTCTCCAAAGTGTTCACCTACCTCCAGATCTAACACCTGGCCTGGTTCATTACCCAAAACCAAATCCAATGTGGCCTCGCTTTATTCTGGCCCATAACACCCTAATTTAGCCATCAGAATCCAATTCCATTAGATTAATTACTGAACTGTGAAACTGTTGGAAGATTAGTTTGGTAGGTTCCACGTTGATGTAGATTGAATAATGAATGACTTGTTACCCGCGATAGGTGTGAAAATGATTTCTAATTTTTTCCCCCCCTAACGTTTCTCTAGAACACTTCAAAGATTCGCAGAAAAGTGCAAGAGGAACATTCTCTTCAAGATCTTTTATTCAAAAGTGCTTTTAAAGGCTCCCCTACTGTATTGCCACCCAGGTATCTAATCTGACAAAATCTGAATTTGTTCTGTCGTGAACCCCAGAGATCTGTCCACACCTCTGTACTACGCTAGTGGTTGCTTTTTCTTAGTGCCTGTTAATTGGACCCCAAACCAATTGGGAAGTATGAGATTGATGTGAATCCTTTTATTGATCTGTAATGCATTCTATAAATAAATTAACTATTTCTGCCCCTTACCTCCAAACATGGTGTCCCACGGTGTTCTTCATTAATCTAAAAACAAATGCACAAGTCTGTTGTGCTGTTTTGAGTATACCAATAAAAACAAATAGACTAATTAACAAATTAACTAATTAACAAGCTAACATGTTAACAGCCCCTTAAAGGGGCACACAAGTCTTTCATTTACTTTTATAGAACAAATATAAACTAATTAACAAATTAAAGAGGCACTAACAAAAACACAACACTTTCAAACAAAATTCAGTGGAAATGTCATTTTTGGAGATGATGATGTACTCCAGCCCACCAGTCGCGGAAGCCCTCTAAAGCAGCGTCTGACACTGAGTGCTCCCTTTCCTGGGAACATGCCTTTTATATGCTTCAAAAAATAATAATAAACTGAATAAACTAATTTGCTAATTGACATTCCCTTAAAGGGGCGCTGTAACAAAAAGACAACTTTGAAAGGAACTTAAATTAAAATGTAATTTTGGGGCTGGTGATGTTGTCTAGCCTCTGCAGTGTCCACCAGCGGTCACCACCAGCGTGCTCCCTCTCCAAGGAACAAGTCCTTTATACGATTTTCTTTGAAACAGCCACACTGGCCAGTACGGAGATCAGTCCTGAAACTCTGGCATTTTAACACCCCGCTCTAACTGTCTGAGCTAAATAGCTGCAACAAGTCTTTTATACGCTTTTAAATAAAGAATACACGTGTTTTATATTATATGGGCTTAAAGCGCCTAATGTCCTTCACCTGTGTATCGATAATACAATGAATAACATTACCCACTAAAAGTGATCATCGAGGCAGTAAGCAGCTCCATTGGTATTCATGTAACTCAGCCATCTTTTCAGTACTTGGTTCATAATGAGCAAAGAAATGGGATTCTGAATAATCAGGAGAGTTAGGAATCCACAGCCAATAGCTCGTGTGTCTCGTTGAAGACCGGTTCCCTTCCTATCTCCATTGCGCTTGGATGGTGAAGATCAATGGTTGTCGGACTGTTGAGACATCCATAGCTGATGCATAACTAACTTATGGAGCCAAATGCTAGTCTACTTGGTAATTTCATCTATTGTTAACAAGTCTATTGTTAAAAGTAAACAATTAAGTTGCTTTACGCCTGGGTTTTGATAGCGGCCCTTTAACAAATTGCTGTCCGAGATTGTGATATCTGACAAAAAGCTTGTTAGCACCTCTGAATTGAACAATATTAAATTATTCCTGTTAATAAAGCTATCTTTTTTTCTAACCTTTTTAATGTCAGGTGGGTTAAAAATTTCTATGGGGACATCCAGAAACTCTTCTGAAGATCCTAATGTGTATTCTATTTCCAGTGGATTGTGTTTGTCAATATGGCCAGCAATCTAAATGATTATTATAACTGACTAGTAGATCAAAATTAATCTTTGATTAGGATACAACGGGTCTATAAATAGAAAAATTGAGATTTTGAATTACAAAAAAGTTATACTTGCAGTTGATTTAACGTTGATTGTAGATTGACATGCATGACTTGTCTCATCCTGGTGCAACATTGAGCTAACAACCAACTATGTTGCAGATTAATAATAATCTTTAGTAGCGTCACAAGTGGGCTTACATTAACACTGCAATGAAGTTACTGTGAAAAGTCCCTAGTCGCCACACTCCGGCACCTGTTCAGGTACACAGAGGAGAATTCAGAATGTCCAATTCACCTAACCAGCATGTCTTTCGGGACTTGGACTTGTGGGAGGAAACCGGAGCTCCCGGAGGAAACCCACGCAGACACAGGGAGAACGTGCAGACTCCGCACACAGTGACCCAAGCCGGGAATCGTGCCCAGGTCTCTGGCGCTGTGAAGCAACAGTGCGAACCACTGTGCTACCATGTCGCCCATAGTTAGATTTTGTACTATGGGTTTATGCCCAGCAAAGTGGGCCTTGATTGCTGCAAACTTCGTGACCACAATGAAAATGCCTGTTGTTTTTCTCAGGGAAGACAGATTATCCCATCCACATGATGCCTGCAGGATACATGGACATTTGTATGTCAACAAAGTAGCAGGAAATTTTCACATAACTGTGGGCAAGTATGTGCGTTTATCCTATTATTAACACTGTTAATGAAACAAATGGCCAGGTTTTGACTAGTGTCGGCCATGGTCTAGTTGTTAACATAGTCACCGAAGAACATAAAGGAATAGTAGACCATGCAGCCTCTCGAATGTGCTCTGCCATTCAATGCAATAGTGATCAATCTTCAGCCCCAACTCCGACCTTTCCCCGTAATTTTGATTCACTCGGCACAAAACATCGATTTTATCAGTCTTAAAACCGATTCAGCAATGGAACATCCACAACTGTCTGAATTGTCTCCTCCACAACCCGTGTCCCTTGCAGTCCTGTACCTTGCCCTGGATATTGAGGTCAAATTCATAGTCTGCATGGCAAACGGGAATGGCCCTTTTTTTTGGATTGCCTCAGTTCTATCAATAATTGTCTTAATATTTTGCTGGGCTTTCACACGGTACAGTGGTAAAGGAACTGGATCTTGTGGAACTGCACATTGTAGTTAGGTTGTGCCTTAAAAGGACTTTCATGATTTGTAATAGAAATTTTCTCTTCACTAACAGGGCAATTCCTCACCCTCGAGGTCATGCACATATGGCAGCTCTTATTAGTCATGATGGTAAGCACTTACAGAATCTTATTAATATGTTGCAGATGAATTTATATAATTCAGTGAAATTTGACTAAGTACGCAACGCTTATTAAAATACATTATTTAATTAGGCTGCTAGATAATGGGATTTGTTTGCTCTTTTCAACTTTGGCTCAATTATTAACGCTCGCACTTCCGAGTCAGAATGTTGTGGATTCAAGTACCCTTCCAGAGACATGTACATAAAATCTAATCTGACATTCTGGTGCAATACTGAGGGGATGCTACACTGTTGGAACCGCCTCCTTTTAAATAAGATGTTTACCAAACCTCCCTCTGCCTTCTGGATAGACAGAGAAGATCACGGCAGTATTTGAACAGTGCAGGAGAGTTCTGGCCAATATTTATTGCTCTTCTGATACACCTAAAACCGATTATCTGATCATTATCACCCTGCTGTTTGTGGAAGCTATCTTGTGCAAATATTAGCTGCTGCGTTCCCTTCAATGGTGACGACATTTCAGAGAATGTTGGCCGTGAAGTGTTTTGGGATAACGTGAGGTGCTGTACAAAAGAAAACCTGTCTTTCCTCTCCAAGACAGAGTGGGTGTGGTTGCACTGCTGCCGACCGTCCCTCGTAACTAACCAAAGCTTCATATGTGAGCACAGCAATTGAGCATCGCTGTCTATTCATCAGCATCATGGCTCAACCAGTGAAATCTCCACCTGGGCTGGAATTTTCAGGATTCTCTTTCCCGCTTGCGGGTTACCCTGCCACGTTGGGTGTCTTCAATGGGAAATCCCATTGACAAGAGGCCGGGACAGAGAATCCGCGTTACGGATGGGGCGACCGGACAATCCCATTCATGTACTTTCCAACCGTAATCTTTGGATAGCTATCTCGTAGGGAACTTTGACCGATTTCCCTTTCCCCTTAACCCCAGGTGAAAGGCATTAAGGCCAATTACCCACCCCTACCACTGAGACCAGTTAGCATAACCAAGCCAAGAGGTCTTTGCTGATGGGAATATTGAGGAACCATTTTGCTGCCTTTATATCAAAAGTTTGAATAAAATAAGAGCAAGAGCTATTAATGCTATATATTGAAGGCTGCTTTTAATATACTACAGGGTTATAATCAGATTGGTTTAAAGGAAATTATTTGTTTTACTTTTACTTTCACAATATGCAAGGTCCAACGCCGTATGCTCTGTAAGATGTAATTGCAGGTTTAAAAAGCACGGAACATTTTACTGAAGTAATACTTTTAACCACATGGAGGCGCTCTTTAGCTTAAATACTGCTTGTACTTTACAAAACTTCTGCTGCACCTGCATATTTTAGGGTTGGAAAATTGCAGTTGAACTTGCTACATATCAAAATTAACTTTTTTTTAAAAAAAAGGTTTGTGCACTGACATTTCGGGAAAGGTAGCAAGGAGAAAAATATACCAAATGATCTATTTATTTTGAAGTCCACCAAAGATTTATTTCTGCTTAGTGCTGTAAATATTTGCTTTCTCCTCATTCTGTTTTGTTCCTCTCGGGTAGATTTAATTTTTGAAGAACAGCCTGCATGTGGAAGGCATGAGCAATAGGTTTTTGAGAAGTTGCTTGTCTAGCTGTTACACCATCGGCCTTTCTTTTACAAGTCCCTGTGTTTGTCTTTAGTATACAACTTTTCACACCGAATAGATCATTACTCATTTGGAGAACCGATTCCAGGGCTTATCAATCCGCTGGATGGAACGGAAAAAATTGCCATAGATCGTGAGTTTCTTTTTCCGTTCTTGTTTAAGTAGCAAATATTGTTGTTGTATGTTGTGTGTGAGAAGTAAGCAGTAGGAACTGCTCCTTCAATGTGCCAGGGAAGGTGTGACAGCACGTTGACCTTGACAGAGGAGGGCAGGATGTGTTCTCCCTGAGAAATATTCAGTTACTTGTTACTAATATATGTGGACAGAATAATCTGCATTTTATTGCCTTTCGTTTGTAAAAATATATATATATTTTTTAAATTTAGAGTACCCAATTCATTTTGCCAATTAAGGGGGAATTTAGCGTGTTCAATCCACCTACCCTGCACATCTTTGGGTTGTGGGGATGAAACCCACGCAAACACGGGGAGAATGTGCAAACTCCACACGGACAGTGACCCAGAGCCAGGATCGAACCTGGGACCTCAGCGCCGTGAGGCAGCAGTGCTAACCACTGCGCCACCGTGCTGCCCTTGTAAAAATATTTTTATTATTTTGGAAAGAAAGGACTTGAATCTTTTAATCGCAGAGAAGCACTTTCGTGTCCTGGTGGTGGAGGGATTTTCCAAAACTACTGATGAAATTTTACATGAAAAGAATACCGCTGAGTGGAAACTATGAAAGGATCATTTGCAGGGAAGGAAAAGGCTAATTTTCATCCTGATCATTAAAATCATCATGGTTTCCCCTGGATTTCTTCTCCTCTGTTATCCCTTTTCCCGCCAACTGTTATCTACTTTTTGTTACCTGTGCCCAAAGAAACAATCAAAACTGTTGTCTGTAGAATAAAACATCAGGACTGTTATGAGAGCATCGATTACATGAAAATGCAAGAAAATGAAGCTCTCTGCACGGTTTCCGTGGGCATGTGGGTTTCCATGGGCACGTGTGGGTCAGATGGATGCAAAATCTGATCAAGTGAAAACTTTACAAAATGCCTAGCCATAAGATAGAGGAGCAGAATTGAGCCGTTCGGCCCATCGTGTCTGCTCCACCATTCGATCATGGCTTAAATGTACCTCATCCCCATTCTCCCGCCTTCTCCCCCGAGCCTCCTATCAATCAAGAACTTTTAGGTATTTACATTTTTAGTACATTTGACGTAAATTCATGCATACAAAATCCTCTCTCACAATAGAGACAAATGTCAATTGCAATGTTCCGCGTCACATGAATTGCTGCATTTTATAGGAAATGTGACCTAACTACAGATATAGGAAGAAAATACAGTACGTCCTCACTTAAAGTTGTGGTTGAGTTCCCGAAAATCACAACTTTAAGTGAAAACAACGTTACGGGAATGCTGGGTTCCTGTCAGAAATGATGTTGAAGCCAGAGCTAGGTGCCAGTATGGGGTGCTGTACTCTACATGTGCAGCACTGCGCATTCCTGGCTGGAATAAATTGCAAAATAAAATAAATCACAATGCAACAGAAATACCATTTACATTGAAATTAAATAACAGTCACCCTGAGTAAGTAGCATAGTTTCTGTGTCTCACCCACAGCACTCCTGACATTCAGCTCAATGTTTTGTTTGCTTTCCTTCCCTAACCCATCGAAAGCGGATATGTCCTAAACTCCTGCTAAAAATCCTTTAAATGTGGGATATTGCAGGATTTGTAAAGTGAAATCAAATCGTTACATGTATCCTCCTCTGAATTCTAACCTGGCGTGGCCAAATCAGCAACCTTCAATGCATTGTGGATGAGGCACCTTTTGTGTTAATAATGTCCACCAATTTGGGGTTGGGTATTATCATTCCTATTTTTAAAATTAATTGACCAAAATAGCATAATGCATTATTTATTTCATGTTAAAAGGTCTAGAAAAAAAGTCACTTGAGAGAATGGGAGAAGTATGTAATCTGTACCCTTGGGAAGACTGAATATTATCGTAGAACTACAGAAACCAGGTAGAAAATACATGGGGGCGGCGAACAAATTCACAGGCCAGTTGCCCCCAAAATGATGGGGGCAACAAATGGGAGAAAGGTTCCCCCCCCCCCCCCCCCCCCCCAATATACATGGGAGAGACGGAACAAGGAGCAGCAATGTGAGGCCCGGCTCCTGGCGGGTGTGGTGACATCATTGCGCTGGTAGCCGCAGTGAGCCTGAGCTCGGGTCGCTAGCATGCCCAGAAAGGCAATATAAAATAAAGGACTCGTAAGGGAGGTGCAGGAACAGAGAAACCTGGGGTTATATGTGCAGAAATCATTGGTTTAGAAAGTGGTTAGTAAAGCACAAGGGAGCTTCGAGTTGATAAATGGGGGTATAGAGTACAAAAACAAGGGCGTGATAAACATGCACAAAACACTGGTTAGGCCTCAGTTGGACTCCTGTGTTCAGAACGGGGCTCTTAAACTTCAGGAGGGGTGTGAAGGCATTGGAGAGGGTGCAAAAACATTCACAATGGTTACAGGTGTGAGGAATCTGTTATGTGACAGATTAAAGGAGGTAGGGCTGTTCTCTCTCTGGAGTGCAGGAGATTTGATAGACGTGCTCAGATCTATGGAGGGATCTGGACAGTCGATGGGGTAAAACTGTTCCCATTAACAGAAGGATCTAGAAACAGACGCCACCAATTTCAGGAGATTGGCAAATGAAGCAATGGTGACGTAAAGAAAATCTTCTATTACACAGCAAGTGCTTAGGATCTGGGTGCATTGCCCGAGAGTATGGTGGAGGCAGATTCTTCAAAGCCTTTGAAAAAGAATTGGATGATTTTGTAAAGATTTTTAAAAAAGCTGCAGGGCTTTGGGGCAAAGGTGATGGAGTGGGACGAGTTGAGGTGCTTTTTCGGAGTGCCAACACGGACACAAAGGGGCAGACTGGCCGCCTGTTCTGTAACCATTTTATGATTCTATTCTAGGTGCCAACTCAGTTTCTGGACTAAGCTGAAAACTTTTATGCAACATCATTAATTCATGAAAATAAAACACAACTCGCCAAGATGTTAAATTTATCGATTCAACAACATTTTCTGTATGGCTTTACTTCCTTTCAAAGGCCTATTCCTTTATCAATGTCAGCTACGGACTTGCCATGAAATGAATGTATAATTCCTGGAATGTACCTGCATTTATTACCAAAGGTTATTAATTGATGTAATTCAGAGGTATGTAAGGTCTGAGCATAGAAACACATTGCTGAAGCTCTTCACAGGAGAAAATCTGTTGCCCTTGCCTGGTCTGGCCTAAATGTGACTCCAGACCCACAGAAATGTGGTTGGCTCTTAACTGCCCTCCTAAATACCTCAGCAAGCCACTCCACTGTATCAAACTGCTCGAGCACTTTGGGCGTTATTGCAATCCCTGAGGAGAAACCGTAATCAAAATTTAGCAAATGACCCACAGATGAAGAGATCAATTTTTTGTACGAATCAGAATCAACACAAATTAAACATGAATTAACAGGCAAATTATGCTTTCATTTTGCATGACATGACACGCCTTGCATAACAGAAAGCACTCATCTTCAGCGTATATGCTATTGTGTAGCTACACGGTTGCACAATATGCTGTCCTTTACTCGGGGTCGGTTGGGAGCCTTATCTGGCAACAGTTTTCACCTCTTGCATTTTACGGATATGATTATCATCAGCAAGGCACATTCATACGAGCCACCTCCCCTCGGGCCATGACAGACCTGATGATGTAGCTTTCCAGAGTTCTTTTTCAGATGACTGGCCAATAACAGCCTGGTTCACGGTTTAGCCCACTTCTGGGGGAAACATCCAGCGGTTTGCATCTTCAGGCTATTGGCACAGCTTTGCAGGTTTTAGACCGTTTTTTTGCCTCCTTCTGTCTCCTTTTCTGTGAAACAGAAAAACTGACTCTTCCGAGAGTGATTTACGTCCTCTCCTCGCACGAATTTCTGTCTTTTTCTGTCTGCTTTCTCTTTGTGTCTGCATCTGGGCTTTCGCCCTCCAGTTCCTCTGTTTGTAGCCCTCCTTTGTGTCGAGGTACCATAACGTCTGTCTTAACATTCTTAATGTTGGGACTGCTTCCAGGTCATAAAACCATAATTTGCTATCCCTTTACAATTGATACATATCCTTAAAAGTCCTTTTCAAACACTCTGAAACTAAATTACATATACCACAGCCATTTTAAAGAAATTATAAAATGTCCTTGCTGCGCTTTTTCTGGGTTAAAGGTCATTACAAATGTTGGCATCACCTGGATGCAGTGGTTCAAGAAAACAGCTAATCATAAACGCTGGCTTTGCCAGCGATGCTCGCATATCCAGAATGGATTTTTAAAAAGATGGGATTTTACAGCACTCCTCTGGTAGTTCCATGGTCACTGTTACTAATATTAGCTTTTTATTCCATGTTGTTATTTAATTAATTGAACTTTCCAGCTCCCTTTGTGGGATTTGAACTCGCCTCACTGGGTCGTTAGTCCAGGTCTCTGGGTTACTGGTGCATTAACGCTGCAACTATACTGCCATACCTCGGTGTGTTTACTCTTCTTGCCAATGTCCTCATGTTTTCGATGCTTTGATAGAATGTTTTAATGATTGCACAAAGCGTTCAGCCAGTCTATTCATTACTGGATGATATGGGGTTGACTTGATATGGTGCATACCATTCCCTTTCACGTAGTCCTCAAAATCCTTTGATGTAAACCATTATCACTGAAAATCTGCTCCAGTGTTCCAAGTCTTACGAATATTAGTCTAATTTCTCAATGGTCTGTTCAGTCGTCATTGACTTCATTATCCCTACTTCTGGCTATTTTGAGTGGGCGGCCACAGTCACTCAGAACAGGTCATCCTCCAGTGGACCAAAATAATCAATCTTATTCTCTGCCATGGCTGTGTCAGCGATCCCCACGGATGTAATGGTGTAATTAATGGCGTGTTCCTTAATTTTGCTCCAGATTGACATTGCTCAACTTTCTCATCAATTTGAGCATTTAATCCTGGCCACCAAAAATAAGTGTGTGCCAATTCCTTCATCCTCACCACACCAGATGGCCCTCGTGCAGTTGGTTAAGGACCCTACTACACAAGCACAGAGGAATAATCACCCGGATTCCCGTACTAGAACTCCATTCTATACTGTCAAATCAAGTCTTGTGTGATGTAGGGCTTGAGGTCTGGATTTTTCCTATGAATCTCTGATAGCTTTTTGAACCAAGTCCGTCATCTTTCCCATCACTGGATCAGTTCTTGTATAGCTTTGAACACTATCCACGAGCGAGAAGTATAAAATATTGACTAATTGTTCTTTAGAGTCATGCTTGACTTGTAATGAGAATTGTGACAAACCATCAGCATTTGCCTGCTACTCAGACTTGCGATACTGGATATGGTAAGTGTGTGCCGACAATATTAATGACCACCTTTGTAATCTACTCGCTACGGCCCGAATATTGCAGACCAGGGTTGGTGGTCCATCAAGAGTAAAATGACGCCCATACAGGTATTGATGGAACGTCCTTAAATCAAAAATGATGCTCAAAGCTTTTTCCAGTTGAGGGTAATTCATTTCTGCACTGGGAAGCAAATGCTATCAGTCATTCCTCTCCTGAAGGCACAATGTGCGAGCCGACTGCACCAACCCCATAGGGTGTGTTGCCTTTCCTTTACCTACTGTAAATATGGCAGTCAGTGAGTTTGCCCTCCTTCCTTTGGATATCTATATTCTAATGCTCAGAGTCACCAGGTTTTAAATGATACCACCACAAGGTTCAACCGGCTATCGATCAAAGAGCCAAACACCAGTTAGTTAGTTCAAGGTCAAGGATACTTTATTTACACGCACAAACTACAGCTATCGACTAAGACAACCTGTACTTAACTTCAGGCACCCGGCTTGGGTCAGAGGAACAGTGGCCGCTGTTCGATTCTGGATCTATCGGGTCTGTAGAAGTATCTGCTGCTCAGTTAGGCTCATCCGTCTGGTAGCGAGTATTGAACTTGGACTTGCTTCTGGTGTTGCTGCAATTGGAGATGGTCGTAGCCGGGGCGCCAGGTCCAAAAGAGAACAAACGCATGATGGATTCTCTTATGCTTGGGGGTTTTTTGCGCTCTTTTGGACGCTCCTTCAGTTTGGACCCCACTAATTGGGTGATCCCTGATCACTATGTTCGATTTTGAACCAATAAATGGGCGGGTGCGTGGATGGCTGGGCGTGGCCAAAGGGGGTCACTGACCCTGTTGTTTACGCTTCCCGAGTACAGGGAGTGGCGCCGAAATGTCTGGGACTGTACCAGTTCTTTGTCTGGCGGAGATGGACCATCAAATGCTAATCGACCCATCAAATGCTAATTGGTTGGGGTTTCGATACCGTCTGGATTCCTCACTTGCAGATATACGTTTCAGGCTCTGAGCCTGCCTGAATCTTGCTTTGTCCATTTTACCCACTATGCGTTGCGAGCTTCTCTGTTCCTGGTTGTAAGTGGCCATCCCAAATGGCTACAGGTGAGGCATCGCAGGCAAGTTGCAACTTCAATTTGGGATTATAATGAACCAGCAGCTCTGATTTTTGCAGAGCTTCTTTCATTTAATTGTCTGCATTTTTGTATTCTTCTGACCAGTGCCTTGCCTGTTTGACACATTGCAAGCTGTGTAAAGGCTTCAATCGCGTTGCTATATTTATCATAACAGTTGTTCAATCCTAAAAACAACCTTAATTGTGTCACATTTTGAGGACTTGGTGCTTTGAAATTGCTGATATTTTCTCTGATTCTTTGTGTCAACCATCCTTGTCAATAATATAGCCTAGTTAATTTATGTAGTACTGGGGGGCCGGGGGAGGGGGAGAGAAAGAGTCGCACTTTTTCCTTGTAACTCTCCGATTGTGGCGCTGTACCCGCTTCAGGGTAGTTTCCAAATTCTCCAAGCGTTCCTGTTCGCTCGAACCGGTGATTGTCATCTAAATAACATTGCACTCCATTCAGTCTACTTCGAATTTGGTCCATGGATCTTTGAAAAAGAGCAGGCGCAGATGTTATTCCCAAAGGAAGTGTTCTGTTACGAAACAGACCTTTGTGCGTTACGATGGTGAGCAAGCAACATTCATCTGCAGATATGCCCGTGAAAGATGAATTTTACTGAATTTATGGCCTCCAGAAAGTCCAGCAGACCATACTTCCATCAGAACTGGTTGCAAGTTGCCTTTTTTTAATCCAGCCGCAATCACAGTACAAGTGAAATGAACTATTAATTCCTAGAAAATACCCAAAGTCTTGAGCTGCTGAATTAATAGTCACCAGGTTTATGAATTTGAACACAGTTAATCTTTTATTAATAATAACTATAATTAAGTAGTCAGCAAATACAACTGGCTAACTGTTATCTAATTCTTAACACCCCCATCTTTAACACGCCCCATCCCCCAAACATGCAAGACAGACAAACAGAGGGGAAAGGGGGGGGGAAAGAAAATATTCTTAAAAGTGAAAGGGTAAAGCCTCGGTTTCAGATGGACATCTTCCAGTACATCTATCTTTTTTGTCTAGGCGTTCAGTTGGATGTTCTTGCATTCAGCCTGTAATGGTTTTCACTGTAGATTCATCAGGATCTGCAAATTCAGAAGCCAGCAGGCAGGAAACCTTTTGACAGTGAGAGGGGAAGAGGGAAAAACTCACAGCTTCTTCTATCGGTGTCCAGGAGAGTTCTGATTCTTTCCTGGATCCTCTGAAAACATCCCACCTGACTGAAACCAATCACTGGTGCCAGCCAATCCAACCGAATTGCTCCGTGTACTATTTTGCAACTTTTGAGTTCCTCGCTTCCTCTGCTTGACTTATAGATATATGTTCATTAAATACCCATGGATCAAAAAATGATAAAGTAAAAGAAATGGGCAATAATCGAATCAACAGGAAGAGTCCTTACAGCTGCAAGACTTGAACAACATTCGGACATTGGCTGAGCAGTACCAAATAACATTTGTGCCACCCAAGGGCCAAGAAATTAACTTTACCAACAAGCAAAGCTAACCACCTCCCCATGCCATTCAAATGCCATTACCATCATTGAATCCACCACGATTAACAACCTAGGGATTATCATTGACCAGGACCTTACCTGGGCCAGCTACAAGAACAGGTTAGAGGCTGGGAATTCTACGGCAAATAGTTCTCCACCCCTCCCCCCCCCCCCCCCCCCCCAAGCCTGTCCACCATCCGCAAAGCACAAGTCAGGAATACTCTCCGCTTACCTGGATGAGTGCAGCTCCAAAAATATTCAAGAAACTCGACAACATCCAGGACAAAGCAGCCCACTTGACTATGGCGACGTCCAAGTCTACCTCACCACCACCACCACCACTTGACTCCTTTTACTGTGTCTCCATTATCAGAATGTTTGTCCAACGTCCAGTACTGGATGAGCAGAAACTTTCTCTAATTAAATATTGGGAAGAGGAAAGCCATTATCTTTGGCCCCACCACAAACTCCATTCTCTAGCCATCGACTCTATTCTTTTCCCTGGAAACTGTGAGGCTCAGCCAGACTATTCCCAACCTGTCATATTTGTTATCATTTCTGGTTATCGATTTCCACATTTGTAAGATTGCCCAAGTCTGCCTCAGCTCTCCTGCTGTTGAAACTCCCTTCCGTGCCTGTTGCCTCCAGATTTTACTAATCCAATTGAGGAATTGAACAAACGAATGTGATACAAAATGGGATAATTAGTTAGGATAATGTAGAGGATAAATCCGAATATATGAGCCGGAGAGTAGGGTAGTGAGTTTATCAAGGAATGAATAAAGGAACTGAGCAAAGCATGGCCAGGGATGGCCAAGGAACTGAGCAAAGCATGAATGGGCGGTTGTTAGGACCAGATCCTCCTGCAGAGGGGGATGGAAAGAATGCTGGGTAATAAGAGGGCCTCCGGGTTGAGGAATGCGAAGTGAGCCAATCAGGACATATGGCCAGGTTGGGTAGTGTACAGGGGTGACCTATGGGAATCTTGCATTCAATACTGTTGCCTTATTTGGTCATATATGTGAAACTTTTAAAAAAAATTTAGAGTACCCAATTATTTTTTTTTCCAATTAAGGGGCAATTTAGCAGGGCCAATCCACCTACCCTGCACATCTTTGGGTTGTGGGGGTGAAACCCACGCAGACACGAGGAGAATGTGCAAACTCCACACGGACAGTGACCCAGGGCTGGGATTCGAACCCGGGTCCTCAGTGCCGTAGGCAGCAATGCTAACCACTGTGCCACATGCTGCCATATATGTGAAATTTGATGCCACTTGAATGTGCATGTAAGAAAAGTTCTGTAACCTTTGTTCCCACTCGCTCTGGAAGATACAGGAGACCAAGGTTGTGTCCTGTCCCTTGATAGAGTGGGTCCTACTTGCAAGTTGATTAAAATAAATAATAATTGTTACCTACAAATCCATCTTGAATTTTGAGACCAGACTGACTGGGAAAAGAACCTAATTTGTCACAAAATTCTCCAGGCTGATCACCCACATCATAGAACATACAGTGCAGAAGGAGGCCATTCGGCCCATCGAGTCTGCACCGACCCACTTAAGCCCTCACTTCCACACTATCCCCTTAACCCAGTAACCCCTCCTAACTTTTTTGGGCACTAAGGGCAATTTAACAGGGCCAATCCACCCAACCTGCACGTCTTTGGACTGTGGGAGGAAACCGGAGCACCCGGAGGAAACCCACGCACACACGGGGAGAACATGCAGACTCCGCACAGACAGTGACCCAGCGGGGAATCAAACCTGGGACCGTGGCGCTATGAAGCCACAGTGCTATCCACTTGTGCTACCGTGCTGCTACCATCCTACCCTCTGTACACTTGAGGTTATCCAAAGCTCTGCTTTTCCTTTCCTGGCTTGCACCGACACAATCCCACCAGTGTCCACTAATCCATTTTGACTCCTGGTTCAACAGTGTCTTGATTTTAAAATTCTCATCCTTGTTTTCAAATTCCTCTGTAGCCTGGCCTCCACCTATCATTGTGATCCCCTCCACCTCTGCAACCCTCTTGAGATATCTGCACACCTTCAATTCTGGCCTCTGATTTGAATGACCCCACCAATGATGGTTATGCCTTCAGCTGTAGAAATCCCCCCTTAAACCTCTTCACCTCGCACACTTACAATCCTCCTTTAAGATGCTCCTTAAAACCCAACCTTTTGGTCATTTGCCCTAATATCTGCTTTTGTGGCTCAAGGTAGTATTTTGTTTTATAATGCCTCTGGGAAATCCCTTGGGATATTTACCACATTAAAGGCACCCAATTAGTACAAGTTGTTGTTGTATGGTGCAAAGTGCGGACAGCTGAAGTTCAGCATTTTTCTGCTCGAGCAGCGTAACTTTCGTACACTCCGAGGACCCAGTGGAGTGTGGGTCGTATCGGCCAATATCCCTGCTGAACTTGGATGCCGAGATTCTTGCCGGTGTTGCTGCTTAGATTGGAAGGGTGCTTTCCGCAGGTGATTGGGGAAGATCAGGCGGGGTTTGCAAAGGGCAGGCAGTTGCCCTCGAATGTGCGCCGCTTGTGAAATGTGCTGCTCTCCCCATCCGAACGGGGGGGGGGGGGGGACTGGAGGTGGCGCTGGATGCGGAGGAGGTGTTTGATCGAGTAGAGTGGAGTTATTTGTTTGCAGCGTTGGAGCGGTTTGAGATTGGGTCTAAGTTTGTGGCCTAGGTCAAATTGTTATATAAGGAACCAAAGACGAGTGTACGTACAAATGAGGTGAACCGAGATATTTTCAACTGCATAGGGGAACGACACAGGGGTGTCCCATGTGACCTTTTGTTTGTAATAATCTTTTAGTGTCACAAGTCGGCTTACGTTAACACTGCAATGAAATTATTGTGAAAATCCCCTAGTCGCCACACGACCGTGCCTGTTTGGGTACACTGAGGGAGAACTCAATTTCCAAATTACCCAACAGCACGTCTCTCGGGACTCGTGGGAGGAAACCGAAGACACGGGGAGAATGTGCAGACTCCGCACGGCCCGTTACCTATGCCAGGAATCGAACCCGGGTCCCTGGCATTGTGAAGCAACAGTGCTAGCAATAGGGCCCTTGGCCATTGCGGATAAGTAGAGGGGGCTAGTGTGTGGCTGTGGAGCATGATGGGTAGGGTTAAGGTGGAATTGTTGAGGTGGGACAGCCTCCCCCTTTCACCGGCAGGCTGGGTGCAGACGGTAAAGATGAGTATCTTGCCGCAGTTTTTATTTTTATTCCAGTGCTTACCCGTCATTTTTATGGGGGTGGAATGGTTGATTTTGTTGGTTGTGTGGGCGGGGCAGGTGGCGGGGAGGATTTGGAAGACGGTTCTTCAGATAGGACGACAGTCGGGAGTTTGGCTCTTCTGAATCTGAATCTATTGAGCAGCGAACGGCGAGAAGGAGCGGGGCTGGGGTAGGGGGCCCAGAGGTGATGTGGGGAGGCTCTTGTCGGGGGTCAGTGTTGCGGGCGGTGGCAACAGCGCCGCTCCCGTTTGCCCCAGGGAAATATCCGGAGAGTCCAGTGGTGGCGGCCACAAGATATGGAGGCAGTTTTTGCAGCATTTTCAGTTTCATGGGCAGGGTTGAAGCTGATGCCGGTTCGAGAGAATCATGGGTTTGAGCCAGCGAGCCTGAATGCTCGGTTTCAGGGATGGGAGGGGCAGGGGATGATGGAAATGAAACACTTATTTTTGGAAGGGTGGTTTGGAGGAGTTGATGGAGAAGTTTGGGATTCTGCGGGGGTAAGCCTTTAGGTATATGCAGGTGCCGGACTTTGCAAGGAAGGTTTTCATGACTTTTCCAGTGACACTTCCTGCTTCGTTGTTGGATGGGATGTTTTTGGTGATGGGTTTGGAAGGGGAGCTGGAGGTGGCGTTGGAGGAGGGGTTGTGGTGTGAGTTGTTGCAAAGGGTGAATTGCTCAAATTCATGTGGGAGGCTGGGGTTGATACATTAAAGGTGGTGCACAGGGCATACCCGACGAGCTGGTTATTTGAGGGGGGGGGGGGGGGGGGGGGGTGGAAGACGCTTGCGAGCAGTGAGGAAGGGGTCCGGCCTACCATGTATATATGTTCTGGTCCTGTCCTAAGTTCTTGAAATTTTGAGGTAATTTTTCAGCACCATGTTGCCGATCTTGCACTTGGATTTGGAGCCCAGCCCCCTGGGAGCCATATTCAGGGTGTCGGACATGCCCGAGCTGCGAGGGCAGACGTTTTAGCCTTCGCCTCGCTGATTGCTCGCAGGCGGGACTTGTTGGGGTGGAGGTCAGCCTCTCTGCCTGAGTATGGTTTGGGGACCTGATAGAGTTCCTGTGTTTGCAGAAGGTTCGGTTTCCCTTGAGGGGGGAGGGGGAGGGGGGGGGGCGATTAAGGGGTTCCATAAGAGATGGGGTCAGTTTATTCTTCAGTTTAAAGAGTTGGTTACCTTCAGCTGCTCGAGGGAGGAGTTAGGGTGAGGAAGACTATTGAGTTATTGGGGTGTTGGTTGGTAGAGTGGTAGGGGGCAAGGGGGTACCTGTTGTTTTGCATTGTTTTATGTATAAAATGTTAAACGGAAAAAAATATTTTAAATTTTTTTTTTCCTGCACTCCATGCATGTGCTGCTTCCTGGATAGCTTACAGATCGAAGGAGGCTGACATCCAACATGCCACATAGAACATAGAACAGTACAGCACAGAACAGGCCCTTCGGCCCTCGATGTTGTGCCGAGCCATGATCACCCTACTCAAACCCACGTATCCACCCTTTACCCGTAACCCAACAACCCCCACCCCTTAACATTACTTTTTAGGACACTACGGGCAATTTTAGCATGGCCAATCCACCTAACCCGCACATCTTTGGACTGTGGGAGGAAACCGGAGCACCCGGAGGAAACCCACGCACACACGGGGAGGACGTGCCGACTCCGCATAGACAGTGACCCAGCCGGGAATCGAACCTGGGACCCTGGAGCTGTGAAGCATTTATGCTAACCACCATGCTACCGTGATGCCCTGATACTTTCTGTACTTGAATTAGATATTTAAGTTGTAATATGCCAAAGTAGTAACTGTGCCCAGTCTTATCAGCACACCGTGCCATAGTGCAATCACATGTCTTGCCTATGGTTTCACTCAGTAATTTTCTTTTCAGAACTTGGCTATATAGTTCAAATACTAACACAAGCTCATTGTTGTGTATCTGACTGATTTGACACAGGTTGGTATTGGCATATTACTATGTGAGAACATGTCACTTGCTTGATCTCTTGAATTGGTTATAGAAAATGCCTCCTCCTAGTTTTGTGATCGATACCTGTTGTTGAGATTTTTTTTTGTTTACTCAGCTCTTTTCAAATGCGTTTTGTATTTTAGATAATCAAATGTTTCAATACTTCATCACAATTGTGCCAACAAAACTTAATACCTACAAGTTCTCAGCAGACACGCATCAGTATTCAGTCACAGAAAGGGTAAGTCAATTAATGAAGTTGTTTGGATTGTCTCATTATTCAGGCATGCCCTTTAAACTGGATCGCACATGTTTTAACCATTTTGCAATTACTGCAGTGGGTGATGTCTCCTTTCATGGTGTGATTTCATTTTTTGAGCTATTTCTGGTACACATGCAATTTTTGACTAATTGTATAGAGAACAGGTATTAAGACAGTAATTTAGTGGAGCTTAAAACATGGATAACAACTTGCCTACTCCTTGTGAGATGCACACCATTGTAAACTGCTATTTCATTATTTCTAGTTGGAATTTCAATGTCAAAATGTCAATAATCACCTATTACATTCAGTTGTTAAAAAAGAACACCTTGCGTTTTACTGCGAATTCCAATATCAGTAGCTCCATAAACCTATAATGGATTCCTGTTACCACTGTTGGTGCAATATAGCCTCTCCACCTAGTAGAGTTACTGAATCTCTCTTTCTGAAGTCATCATTTATTTTGGTTCTGCCTGGTAGCTCGGTGTAACTAGAATTCAGCTTTCTATGATCCATGTACAAGCACGCCACTTCCCCTCTGAATCCCAACATTCCCAGTCTTTCTCCATTTAGAAAATAGTATTTTCTATTTTTCCTATCAAAATGGATAGCTTCATACATGCTATACTCCATATGCCATATTCTTAATCACTTAACCTGCCCAAATCCTTTTGCAGTCCCCCTGCATGCTCCTGAAGAACCATCCATACTTAAAACGTTAACTCCGTTCTCTCTCTGCAGACGCTGTCGGACCTGTTGAGATTGTCCAGCATTTTCTGTTTTTGTTTCAAGATTCCAGCATCTGCAGTAATTTGCTTTTAGCTTACATTCCCGTCCGCCTTTGCATCATCAGCAGACTTGGACTCATTATCCAGTCTCCACATCTAAGTCATTGATGTAGCTGACACCAATCAACAGATCCTTGTGGTACCCCACTCGTTACAGCTTGTCAACCCGTTGCTCCTGCCCTCTATTTTCTATCTCTTAAACAATCCTCAGTCCAAGCTAATATAATTCCCCCAATCCCATGGGCCCTAATTTGATGTAATAATTTCTTGTGTGACAACTTATTCAATGTGTTTTGAAAATTCAAGTACACTAATCCAGTGCTTTAACACTGCAATGAAGTTACTGTGAAAAGCCCCTAGTCGCCACATTCCAGCGCCTGTTCGGGTACACTGAGGGAGAATTCGGGAATGTCAAATTAACCTAACAAGCGCGTCTTTCGGGACTTGTGGGAGGAAACCGGAGCACCCGGAGGAAACCCACGCAGACACGGGGGGAATGTGCAGACTCCACACAGATAGCGACCCAAGCCCAGAATCAAACTTGGGACCCTGGTGCTGTGACACAACAGTGCTAACCACTGTGCTACCATGTTGCATTCTTGTTGCATTCTAGTTACATGCTTGTTACATTTTCAAAAGAAAACTCCACAGATATGACCAGTGTAATTTCCCTTTCACAAATCCATATTGACTCTGCCCAATCATATTTATGATCTTCTAATGTCCTCTCGTCATATTCCTAATAACAGATTCTAGCATTTTTCAACTGTTGATACCAGACTATTTGTCCCATAGCTCCTTGTTTTCTCTTTCCCTCCCTTAAATAGTAGAGATATGTTTTCCACATTCCAATCCATAGGAAACATTCTGAAATCCAGGGAATTCTGGAAGACCAAAAGCAGTGAATCCACCATCTCCAGAGCTACCTCTTTTAAAAACTCTAGCATCAAATCCCATGGGATTTGATAGCTTTTAGTCTCAAAGTGGCTTCTTTGTAAACATTCTCTAGTTCGTTCTTGAAATAGGAATGTGATACTAAAAGCCCAGGGAGTTTAAGCATTAAGTGGAGGAATCATTGTTGTCAACTTTTACCCATGTCTGCACTTTGGAAAGCATTGGCTCACCTGTGGTACATTTTTCCGTTTCCAGTTATGCTCTGGTACCTTGTTCACGTGGAGCAGATGGGGTCTGCCTGTGGCGGCGGATTAAGTCCAGGATAGTGTGATGCCTGCCTGGTTCTCGGTAAAGGATGTCACTGCAGGACATTCTTATGGGCGAGGGTGAACAGCCACACGTTATGGTCTACATCGGTACCAACAACATAAATAGAAAGCGGAGCTAAGTCCTGAAAGCAGATTCTGGAGAATTAGGAAAGGGAGTAAAAATCTCTTGATTACTCCCAGTGTGTTTTGAAATGGGAGGATGGGACAAATGAACGGGAGAGACGTTGCAGGATGTCTGAGGCATTGCAACCATTCCTGGGGTAGGTGGGACCTGTACAAGGAAGATGGCTTAGACCTTAGCAGGACCAATATCCTTGCAGGAAGATTTGTCAGTGCTGCTGGGGAAGATTGTTTAAAAATATTTTCCAATTAAGGGACAATTTAGCGTGGCTAATCCACCTACCTTGCACTTCTTTGGGATAAGAGAATCCCTACAGTGCAGAAGGAGGCCATTCAGCCCATTGAGTCTGCACCGACCCTTCGAATGAGAACTCCACCCATTTACACCCCATCCAACCCTCCCCATCCCTGTCACCCAGAACCTCATCTGCACATCAAATCGCTGGCTTTTAAAGCAGACCAAGGCAGGCCAGCAGCATGGTTCAATTCCCGTACCAGCCTCCCCGAACAGGTGCCGGAATGTGGTGACTAGGGGGCTTTTCACAGTAACTTCATTGAAGCCTACTCGTGACAATGAACGATTTTCATTTTCATTTCATAATTTATCATGGCCAATCCACCTAACCTGCATATCTTTGGATTGTGGGAGGAAACCGGAGCACCCGGAGGAAACCCACGCAGACACGGGGAGAAAGTGCAAACTCCACACAGACAGTGACGGGATTGAACCTGGGTCCTTGGCGTCGTGAGGTAGCAATGCTAACCACTGCGCCGCCATGCTGCCTGTTGGGTAGGATTCAAACTATCTTGGCAGAGGGATGGGTACCTGAGAGGGAATTCAGATAGGAGAGAAACAAAGGTGGTAACGGCAGGAAGAAAGGTAGAAAGCAAAATTGGAAGGCAGCGGAGGCCAGCATCAAATAAAGTCGAAGTACCGGAAAGTGTTAAAATGGCAAAATTAAAGACACTTCATCGACAATGCAGGCAACATTTTCAACAGGAATTGATAGCACCAATAGAAGGAAATAGATACGAGTTAATTGTCAATATGGGGATCTGACTGCAGGTTACTTGGGAACTGAATATTCAAGAGTATTCAATATTTAGGAAGGATAGGCAAAACAGAAAAGGTGAGATCTGTACGTTAATGAAAGGATCTTGGGTGGGAAGATCAAGGTGTAGAATCAGTTTGGTTGTAACTAAGAAACAGCAAGGGACAGCAAACATTGGGAGTTGTTTATCAGCCACCAAACAGTAGTGGTGTCGTAGGGCATGGTATACATTAGGAAATTAGGTAATTATGGGAACTTCAATCTGCATTCAGACTGGGTCAGTATAATTAGCACTAATGTGGAGGGCGAATTCCTGGAATGTATACCAGATGTTACCTTAAAGAGCCAACTAGAGAAGGGGCTGTTTTCTATCTAGTATTGAGCAATGTGAAAGGTCTAATGAATAATCTTGTTGCAAAGGAGCCTTTACAGAGTCAATGACTAGGATTTAAAGAATTGATATATGGTTTACAACAAATATACATTCCTTTGAGGCACAGAACCCCAACAGGAAAAGTGATCTATCCAAGGCGAACAAGAGTATTTAAAGGTTGTATTAGATCAAAGGAAGAGGCTTATTAAGTTGCCAAGAATGTAATAAATCAAGATTGGCAGCATTTTAGAATTCACTAAAGGCGGGCCAAAAAAACGATGAAAGAAAGGGAAAATAGAATATGAAAGTAAACTAGTGGGAAACATGGAAGTGGGCTATAGAAGGTTCTTTAGGTATGTAAAAAAAAATTAACAAAGACAGGTATGGCCCATTACAGGTAGAGACAATAGAATTATAGAATTCCTACAGTGCAGAAGGAGGCCATTCGGTCCATCAAGTCTGCACCATCCCTATGAACGAACCTTCCCTACCCTCATAACCTCATAACCGCACCCAACCTTTGGACACTATGGGGCAATTTAGCATGGCCTATCCACCTAACCTGATCACCTTTGGACTGAGAGGAAACCTGAACACCTGGAGGAAACCCACGCACACACGGGGAGAACTTGCCAACTCCAAACAGACAGTCATCCATGATCAGAATTGAACCCGGGTCCCTGGCGCTGTGAGGCAGCAGTGCTAGCCACTGTGCTGCCCAATCTGTCTGACTGAGCTGGGTGACTACAGGCGTCTCCAGCAGACCGGCTCAGTTATAATTATGTAAGAAAGTTAAAGGTGATCTGATTCTACACTAAACTAAAGTGGAGGGTTTTCAGATAATGTAAACATAATGCTGTATATCACTGCATTGTATCAAGGTTCCTTGTCAGTGAGCCGTTCTCTTCCTCCAGGAACGTGTGATAAACCACGCAGCAGGCAGCCACGGAGTGTCAGGTATTTTCATAAAGTACGACATCAGCTCCTTGACGGTTACAGTGACTGAGCAGCACATGCCTTTAGGACAATTCTTAGTGAGACTGTGTGGAATTATTGGAGGAATATTCTCAACGACAGGCAAGTACTGTACTATTGTTTTACTTTTGCACTAGCAACAAGAATATTGATTGCAATTGTGGCCCTGCTGCGTTAATATTCTCAAAATTGCAGAAAGAATATTTTTTCTTAATTTTTCAAATCTGCATGCACAATCGACACCAAGAGCCTTAAAATTAGCACATTTCAGGTGTAGACATAGTATTTACAGTGCAGAAATAGGCCATTCGGCCCATCGAGTCTGCACCGACCCGTGGACAGAATACCCCACAACCCCGCCCTATCCCAGTAACCCCTCCTAACCTTTTTGGACACTAAGGACAATTTAGCATGGCCAATCCACCTAGCTTGCACGTCTTTGGACTGTGGGAGGAAACCGGAGCACCCGGAGGAAACTTACGCAGACACGGGGAGGACGTGCAGACTCCGCACAGACAGTGACCCAGCAGGGAATCGAACCTGGGACCCTGGCGCTGTGAAGCAACTATGCTAACCACTATGCTACCGTGCTGCCCAGTCGATACAACTGGTAAGTTAGTCAGTACCATAACATTTGGCAATAAGAAGCTCTGAAAACATTACCATCGCCCAGCATGCCAGTGCAAAAGAAGAGGCTGAAGTGTCTGCGATCAACCTCGATCTGAAATGTTGAGTGTGAGGCCTCCCGAGGTCCACAGCTGCACAGATGCCGGTCTTCAGCCATTTCGAGTCGCCCCCATGTGACATCAAGAAATGGCCAAGTGCGCAAACCACGGGGTTCTGGTTGCAGTGCTGAAAGCCTGTGCCCCACAATTAGCCATGCCCTTGGCCAAGTTGTTCCCATGGAGCTACAACAATGGCATTTACCCAACAATGTGAAACATTGCGCAGGTACGCTTTACCCACAACATCAGGACAGATCCAGATCCAATTACTCCCTCGTTAGCCTACACCTTGTCATCAGCAAACTGATGAAATAAGTCATTAGTCGTGCTATCAAATGGTACATACTCACCAATAATCTGCTCACATGCTCAGTTTAGATTCTGCCAGAATCATTCTGGTGCAGACTTCGGTTTTGGAGATTGAGTTGAGAATTGCTGCCTCTGACATCAAGGCAACAGTTGACTGAGTGGCAGCAAAGAGACCTAATAAAACTGAAGGTGAAAACTCTATTGGCTGGAGTCCTACCTGCCACAATAGAAGACTGGAGTGATCATTTTGAAGCTAATAATCCCAACCACAGGACAGTGCTGCAGGGGTTCCTCAGGATTGTGTCCTGGGCACAACTATCTTCAACTTTCATCAGTATCCTTGCCTCCACCATGAGGTCAGAATTGGGGATGATTGCTGAAACTCGGACGGTGTACAGTTCCTTTTGCAATTCCTCACATTGTGAAGCAGTCCATGCCTGCAGGTAACTGGAATTGGTATTGAGTCGATCACTGCATCGCCAACTATCAACATCGTGGGGGTCACCATTGAAACGGAACCATCCACAAATTCTTTGGCTGCCAGAACAGTTTGGAGACGAGTGCTTTCTGCCGACTGGCTCCCCTTTTAACTTCCCTCCTCTTGTAAGGCCTAAGTCAGGAATGTGACGGAATTCTCTCCAATTGCTTGGATGCGTGCACCTACAACAAATCTCAAGTTCAACACCATCTAGGCTAAAAACAGTTGGCTAGTGCATCAGCCCAACACTGTGCTGTGACGACAGTATGTACCATCTACAGAATGCATTGCAGCAACTCGCCCAGGCAGCTTCTGGGAAACCTCCCAAGACCGATATCTAGAAGGAAAGATGGCAGTTGCTTGACAACACAACCTCCCTGTGCTTTCCTCTAAGTTACACACTATCCCGATCTGTGCGGCTATCGCTATTCCTTCATCGCTGCTGTGTTAAAACCCTTGAATTCCCTGCTTAACATTATTAGAGCACCTTCACTACACAGATTATAGTGGTCCGCGACAGTGGCCTAGTACTTACCAGCTCAAGGACAATGAGGGCTGGGCAATAAATGTCAGCTTTTCCAGCAAGCTCCACATCCCGAGAAATGCACTTTTTAAAAAAAAAACTCTTTAGTTGCACCTCAGCCCAATTTTGCTTGATGATGACACTGATTGTCGAAAATGAAAGATTCCTCTGCACCCAACCCTGCCTCCAACGCTTAGTAAAACATTTAAAATACCACAGGAAAATCACGATTTTCTAGAAAAACATATTACGTGAAAAAGCTATACTTTCAGACTGTGAGATAACCAATTACCTCTGGGTATGAGTGATGATTGAAGCTGCACCATTGAACCCAGTTTGGGTATTGCAACTCGGGAAATTCAATAATTCTTCTAAAATTGGTACGTTTGTAAGAGTGGAATTTGCATTCATTTATGTTGAATTGATGGCGCACTTGAACTTGAGCACTCTATAGGTGAAAGCTCTCGATAAACCTGAAGTCAAATGACAATTCCGCGTCCTGTTCAACTTTCCCCGGCGATGCAGTTTCACTGGAAATCGGCAAGTCTAAGCCATCAGATAACTCTTTTTAAAAATAAATTTAGAGTGCCCAATTATTCTTTTTTCCAATGAAGGGGCAATTTATGTGCGGATAAAACCATCACCTGTGCCTTGATAACCAGAATGCTGACAACTTGTAAGATCTATTTGCGAAATATAGTAATGAAGTGAAATAACCAAAAATTACTTGTTTTTTAAATCTTTGGTTCCTGAAAATATTGGCAGTATTGTGTGTTTGACTATAGTGTTGGTTAAACTACAGAAATTCTTGTTGGTGAAATGCCAATGTTACCATCTTCGTTACTTTGTGATTAATTACATTATATTTTCTGTTAACAACTTAATATAGTGTATTATTTCATAGAACTTAGAACTCCACTGTTACCCAGTTATTATTTGGCCTCTAATTGATTACATACTCCTGTGAACCTACGTATTACCCTCCCTCCCTTGGTGGAGCCAGCAACACGTATGGACTGAATGCACTGTGTGAATCCATTTGCTCTTAAAACTCATATTTGGCATGAATTGATTCATTAATTATTTTTTTATATATATTGAAGACTGTTGACCCTGGGATGGGATTCGAAGTTCAGCAATGCCTTTTTCCTCTGGAAAATAATCGCGGAAACTTTTCGATTTAATGTCATAAACTGCAGATAAAGGATATTGTGCAGTGTTTTGGTTTGCAAATCAGCGTAATTGCATTAATATAATAACATGGCAGCTTATATGCTTGATCTATTCTTTCTTTAGGCATGCTGCATGGACTTGTGGGTTTTTTAGTTGATGTCATCTGTTGTCGTTTCAAACTTGGAGCTTATAAACCTAAATCTGTAAGTTGATTTTCTTCATCTTGTGTCCTTTCATCACAAAAGAAGTATAGTGACCCGTTTTTACCTTTTGTGCCCCGAATGTGTTGTTAGCAAACTGCTCACTTCCGAATTGGAGATTCTTGGGTTAAGTCCAAGGAATACCTGTACTTAAGTTAGGTGTTCTTTGAATGACCTTCATTCTGCACACCAGGAAAGACTAATTTATTTTTAAGGCAATAATGACATCAGGGTTTGATTTCATAAACCACTTTTTTTAAATTATTATTATTCAGGCTATCCTATAAAAAAGATTTTCTAACTATCTGGAAGGGAGCATTGGAAATTGTAGGGGTTATAATGAAAGACCAGTCACGAGAAACACAAAGCAGACACGGAAAGCTGACCCTTTCTGCATCAAAGGAGGTTTCGCTACTGAGCACATTTTCAATTTTGAGTTCATTCGCAGAATATGTGAAGCAAGGGATATCCTTTGGCTCAGAATGCTTCTGACAGTGTTGAAAATATGTAGGAAATTATTTTTCAGCCTCTCTGGTACAGTCCTTTTCCCGCTCTTACAAATTTTCAAAGTAAAATTAATATTCTTTCTGGTTTGGACATGAGGATAGGAGGAGGCCATTTAGCTCCTTGAGCAAGTCCCGCCATTCAATGAGATCATGGTTAATCTGTTCCTAATTCCACGCACCTGCCTTTTTCTCATATCCCTTAATAGTTTTGAGTAACAAAAATGATCAATCTTGGTTCTAAAATTAACAATTAATCCAGCATCATTTGGGGGGGAAAGCTTCCAATGTGTGTACCGTGGGCAGTACGGTAGCACAGTGGGTAACACTTGCTGCACAGCTCTAGCGTCGCAGGTTCGATTCCCGGCTTGGGTCACTGTCTGTGCGGAGTCTGCACGTTCTCCCCGTGTCTGCGTGGGTTTCCTCCGGGTGCTCCGGTTTCCTCCCACAAGTCCCGAAAGACGTGCTGTTAGGTGAATTGGACATTCTGAATTCTCCCCCTGTGTACCTGAACATGCGCCGGAGTGTGGCAACTAGGGGCTTTTCACAGTAACTTCATTGCAGTGTTAATGTAAGCCCACTTGTGACACTAATAAAGATCATTATTATTATTATTAGAACTGATTCCTAATTTCACCCTGAAGGGTCGGCCTCCAATGTTTGGACTGGGACCCGTGTCCCAGACTCCCAAACCAGCAGTAATATTTCCACGTTATCTATCCTACATTTTAATCTCTTGCAAATGTGATTCAAATCCTTCCTTGACATCCTAAAGTCCAGCTCTGGTTTGTGCCGACACTCCTTGTAATTTAAACATTGAAGCCCATGCACTATTCTGCTGAACCCCACACTGTCCCTCCATGGCCAGTTTATCTTTCCTAAGATGTGGTGCCCAGAACCGCTTGCAGCACTCGACATACGGCCTATATAGCTTTGTATAAGCTGCAGTGTGACTTCTGCCTTTGTCTTCTAGGCCTTTAGATATGATTGTTATAACCATTTTTTTTTAAATTTAGAGTACCCAATTAATATTTTCCAATTGTGGGGTAATTTAGCATGGCCAATCCTGCACATCTTTGGGTTGTGGGGGCGAAACCCACGCAAACACGGGGAGAATGTGCAAACTCCACAGGGACAGTGGCCCAGAGCCGGGATTGAACCAGGGACCTCGGCGCCGTGAGGCAGCAGGGCTAACCCGCTGTGCCACCGTGCTGCCCATGTTATCACCATTGTATCAGCACTCCCAAGATGGGGAGATGGTGATTTCTCCCACCAAAGTGGAGGGAAGAGAGCAAGAGCTTTGAAGCTTCGTTCTTTCCTATCCCTTGGCAGCCTATACAGGAAAGGTAGAGCATTCCCTTAGCAAGCTGCACATTGACCCACTTGATTTGCAGATATTCTGTGAAGCGGAAGAAAGAATGCTGTTTTGTATACTGCCGAAAAAGCAAATGTTTTGAAGGACCCGTGGCGAAAAACTAATTAGCAGTGTTAATTCATCTGGCTTGCACTAGAATGTTCAATGAAGCGTACAAGGCTGAACCACTACAACCGAGGTTCAAACAAGAATTGCCTAAAAATTCAGGATGAAGAAAAGCATCCTGTAAAAGCAGGAGTCAATGATGGGTCTCCATGTTTACATTTGAAAGCCACAAAGACCATTTTCTACTTAAAAGTATAATAACCAGGTCTAAATTATTTTCGTAGCTTGGACGATTTGAACATGGTGAGCCCTCCAACCCCTTATTGTAGGTCATGATAGAGACTGAGCAAGCTGCAGATGTTGTGCTCTTTGTCGGTGGCCTGCTGTTCCAGCCACAAGTTGCCCTAAAGTCTTTTCACAAAATACAGCTTGTGGAGTTGTTGACAGTAACCAATGAGTATAGTTTTCATTCAAAATATCGTAAGAAATGCTACAGAAGCTGCAGGTCTGTCAATTGAAATTTATATTGGGAGCATACTTGTAGGCTCACACTTAAATCCAACCATACACAAGTGGTTACCCCAGTGAATTTACAGAGGCATTATAGGAAGAGCAGATTTGGTGGACAATTACAAGCTAACATCTTTTTAATCCTTTCGGAATTGTTTAAGGATTTTGTGAATTGTTTTTAAGTTTGTATTAGTACTGGGAAATTAAATACTTTCCCGTTTCAGGCACTTAGAACCATAGAAATGGTACAGCACAGAAGGAGCCCATTTGGCCCATCCTGTCCATGATGACCCCAGGACACCCAGGTGCCCTTTGCAATCCCATCCTGCACACTGCCCATAGCTCCGCAGCTTACGGCATTTACGGTGCAGGTCCAGGTACTTTTCAAAAATAATTCATGGTTTCTGCCTCCACCATCAACTCGGGCAGCGAATTCCAGGCACCCACTACCCTCTGCGTAAATGTTTTTCTTAATGTGCCCTCCAATCCTTCAGCCACTTCGCTTGAATCTATGGCCCCTGGTTTTTGAACTCTCTGCCAAGGGAAACAGGTTCCTCCTGTCTAAACTATCTGTACCCCTCGCAATTTTGTACACCTCAATCATGTGAACAGGGGCTGGTTTAGCTCAAGGGGCTGGTTTAGCTCACTCAGCTAAATCGCTGGCTTTTAAAGCAGGCCAGCAGCACGGTTCGATTCCCGTACCAGCCTCCCCGGACAGGCGCCGGAATGTGGCGACTAGGGGCTTTTCACAGTAACTTCATTGAAGCCTACTCGTGACAATAAGCGATTTTCATTTCATTCATGTCATCCCTGAGCCTTCTCTATTCCAAGGAAAACAACCCCAGCCTCTCCAATCTCTCCTCATAGCTACAATTCTCCAACCCTGGTAACATTCTAGTAAATATTCTCTGCTCTCTCTCCCCAGAGCAATGATATCCTTCCTGTAATGTGACCAGCACTGCACACAATCCTCCAGTTGTGGCCTCACTAGCGTCTTGTGCAGTTCCAGCATAATATCACTACTTTTGTATTCTGTACCTCTACCATTGAAGGAGAGCATCCCATTTACCTTCTTCACAACCTTATCTACTTGTACTGCTACTTTTTATTGACCTGTGTACTTGCACGCCAAGATCTCTCACTTCATCTGTCCCTTCAGTATATTCCCGTTTATTGTGTATTCCCTTTTGCTGTTGGACCTCCCTAAATGCATTAACTCACACTTAGCAGAGTTCAACTCCACATCTGCTACTTTCTTGTCCACTCCACCAACCCATCTATATCATTTTGGGGATTACAGCTATCCTCTACTCTATCCACCACATGGCCAATTGTTTGGCATTTTCTTTGGGTTTTTTTAATTTGAATTGTCACAAGTAGCGTTAAAGTGACACTGTAATGAAGGTACTGTGAAAATCCCCCAGTGGCCACATTCCAGCGCCTGTTCGGGTACTTGGAGGGAAAATTCAGAATGTCCAATTCACCTAACAGCACAACTTTTGGGGCTTGTGGAAGGAAACCGGAGCACCCGGAGGAAACCCACGAAAGCACGAGGAGAACGTGCAGACTCCGCACAGACAGTAACCCAAGCCAGGAATCGAACCTGGTACCCTGGTGAAATAACAGTGCTACCCACTGTGCTACCGTGTCCCCTTTAGTACACTTTTAAAACAGCGGAACTGTATTTGCATTCCTCCACTCCTCCGGCACCTCCCTTGTGTCTCATGAAGATTGGAAAAATGATCCTCAGAGCATCTGCTGTTTCCTCCCTGACCTCCTTCAACATCGGAGGAAACGATCGTTCTGATTCTTGGTGTTTCAAACACTTCTAGCCCATGTCACATTTGGAGGTACAGGAAAGCTCACTTTATTTTGCAAAATCGCTGCTGACCGCACCAAACGTGGTTTCAGGTGCGACAGAGTTGGATATATCCCTTTAAAAGAGCCCCAATTTGTGGTCAGGTGATATCCTGACTGAGTGCTAAGAATCATGAGCATCATTTTAATGCTTGGGTCAGCCCCAAGTGTTTAGCACTACCCGGGAACTGATCAGTGGAGGATTGGGACATGGTCTTGCTGCATGGTTGGGCGACAGCTTACGAGATATCATCAGTTTTGGAATATCCAAACAATGTTTCCAAATAAATAGTCTCGTCGGGCTACTTCCAGGGCAGAGTGGCGCGCTTTCTGAATGCGCTGTTGTGCCACACAAGTGGCAGGCGATAAGCATCTAATCAAAAACGTAACTGGACAAGTCGGATAGATACTGTGGAGAGCAGGCCAGAGACTGGGAATTCTGTGGTGAGTGGCTAATCTCTTGATTCCCCAATGCCTTTCAATCACCTGCAAGGCACAAGCCAGCGTGTGATTAAATACCCTCCACTTGCCTGGATGTGTTCACTTCCAACAACTCTTGAGAAGTTTGAAGTAACCCGGGTCAAAGAAGCCTGATGGGTTGGCAAATCATCCACCACCTTACGCATTCTCTTCCTCCACCACCGATGCACGGTTTTCTTCAACAGCACCTTCCAAACATGCAATCTGCAGCATCTATAACACGGGCAGAAGGTGGCTGTGGCAACACAGGTCTTGCAAGTTCCCTCTACGAGTCACACCGTCTTGACTACGGCAACACCAGGTCTTGCAAGGTCCCTCCATGAGTCACGCCATCGTGACTTGGAAATATGTCGCCGTTACTTTTTCATTGCTGCGTCAAAATGCCAGAATTTCCTCCCAGCAGCACTGTTGGATGTATCTCCACAGGCTGTAGACGCGTGGAGATTGGTGAGGCTATGGTCAAGTAGGTGCCCCCCTCATGTTTGTTCTTTCACCATCTGCCACAGGCCCAGTCTTTCAGCTTTGCCCTTCAGCATTGGTCAGCCTGGTTAGTAGTGGTGCTGCCGAGCCACTTAGTGATCCCCCACCCAGAGTACAGTCCGTACCCTTGGTGGGACTTTCAAAGTGATGTTCAACAGGGAGCAGTGCCTATTCTTCATCTGAGGGAGAGTGGTAGGTGGTAAACAGCAGGAGATTTCCTTGTCCACATTGGGCCTGTTAACTCTACGGTTTGCTATGAATCGCAACTGGACTGGGGGAGCATTAACATTATCTGCTGTATACTGCAAGCCACATTGCATTCTGTGGCAACTCCAGAGCCATCGGCAGCAGAAGGTCTTACGATGGAGATTCTAGGGCTGTCTGACTGTCTCTTTTGTATACTTAGACTCCTGCCGTGTTGCCCTTAGATTCGAGGGGACTGCCTCTTCTGGCATCTGCAGGCTTTGCATTCGGTTACAGGTAACTGTACGGCAAGGCTTTCTATCTCACTAGTAAAGCCAGGGGAGGCAGTGGCTTAGTGATATTGTCACTGGACTAGTAATCCAGAGACCAGAGTCATGCTGTGGGAATTTGGGTTCAAATCTCATCAGGGCAGATGGTGAAATTTAAATTCAGTAAAAGAAAATCTGGAATTAAAAGTCCAAAGATGAACATGAAATCATTGTCGAACCCCATCTGGTTCATTAATGTCCTTTAGGGAAGGAAGTCTGTCGACCTTACCTGGTATGGCCGACATGTGACTCCAGATCTACAGCAATGGGGTTGACTCTTAAATGCCCTTGGGGATGGAGAATAGATGCCAGCCCAGCCAGCGACGCCCACATCCCATGAACAAATAAAAAAAACCTGCTTTCCTGATGTTCAGTGGCAATGCTGAGTCAGTGACCAATATTAGTGGTTTTGTAGCAATAAATCTTGTTGATGGTGCGTCTAAGGTAGCAGCAAATACGTCCATCTACCACTTGAATTATGTGTTTCTGCTGGTTGCAAATGAGCTGTAAATTGAGAGGATAGAATCCTTTCCAATTAAATGTTGGAAGTGTCATTGAGAAGGGAGAGCACATTTGTGAATCTTATACCTTTGGGAATGCTGGCACACTGTAAAATAACAGTGTCCTATCATTGTCAATCAAAGAACTGATTGTTCTTTGGGCACGTAATCAAATTGCTTGCTTCAGCAAACATTGCATCCGTGACACATACGAAGCACCCATGCACAGCTGATTCAGAGTGCCAATCTGGAATATAAAAAGGTCGTTGGTAGTGAGGAACCTGTGATGGAACTGGGATTTAAATTGGATTGCAGCAGTCCAAAAATGTGCAGGTTAGGAGGATTGACCGTGCTAAATTGCCCCTTCCTGTCCAAAGATGTGCAGGTTAGGAGGATTGACCATGCTAAATTGCCCCTTCCTGTCCAAAGATGTGCAGGTTAGGTGGGATTACAGGGATAGGGGAGTGAGCCTAGGTTGGACGCTGTTTCAGAGAGTCCGTGCAGTCTCGATTGGCCGAATGGCCTCCTTCTGCACTGTCAGGATGCTGTGGATTCTATGTAACTTACCTTCTTAAAAGAAGCATTAGAAAATGAGTCAAAAATAAGGTTTCATCAATTCCTGCGATTAACCTACTGGGCTTTTTTAAAAATTCACTCCTTTTCTACAGCACCTGGTAAACCAGGTTCCTATCTCATATTAGCAAAAACTGAGGGAGATAAAGCAGAAGTGACAAAAACTGGGGCATTTTATGTAATTTCCACCTCATTTCCAATTACCCACTTGATCTAAAAATGAATAGGTACTTCCCCTAGCCGCTGAAGGTGGGAAATGAGGCATGTACTAATTTTGGCTGAGTTCTAATGGAACAGAACTCCAGCATATTTTACGATCAGGCTGCCTAATTTACCATGAAAAAATTGACAGTTTTATTTGGAAAACCTAGTGCCTTAATTCCAGCCTCAGAAGAACATTTCTAATAGCATCTGGTCCTTGGAATTTTCTGGTTAAGCTGTCAACCAGTGCTAAATCTTGGTACTTTAATGCTCTGGACTTATTAATTGAGAACTGACTTGTGGCTATTCTAGCTCATGTTTTCCTTCCAAATCTCTGTAACTTGCATCACACCAACTTGGCACAGACAACACAAGGCAGTGCCACAGTGTTTCCTGATAATGCCAAGGAAATTATGAAAGCAGTAGCAATTGTGAATATATAAGATGGGCCCTGACCGGACTGCCACTTAGCAACTATCAACAGTAAAATAATATGATACCGAATTGTTTTAAAACTGCAATAGCCTTATAACAATCTACAGATGCAGCAAGGAATGGTGAATGTCAAGTCACTAAAATAAAACAGGTAATTTCCCAGTGTAAGAACCATTATAATGAAGTGCATTGTAAATGAGACCAGAAAGAAGATCATAGATTCATAGAATTTACAGTGCAGAAGGAGGCCATTCGGCCCATCGGGTGTACACCGGCCCCTGAAAGAGCAGCCTACCTAAGCCCACACCTCCACCCTATCCCCGTAACCCAGCAACCCCTCCTAACTTTTGGACACTACGGGGCAATTTAGCCTGACCAATCCACCTAAACCCCACGTCTTTGGACTGTGGGAGGAAACCGGTGCAGCCAGAGGAAACCCACGCAGACGGGGGAGAACGTGTAGGCTCCGCATAGGCAGTGACCCAAACCGGGAATCGAACCTGGGTCCCTGGAGCTGTGAAGCAACAGTGCTAACCACTGCCACAAAATGGTCAAGCCAAATACAGTAGAATGTGGAGTAGATCCATTGAGTGGAATATTGTAAAGCTGACAATCTAAGAAAGCAATCTGAATAATACCGGAGCTTTGTTTTGATTGCAACTCTTTCATTTAGCGGTTTTGGGTTTTAGAAAGATACCAAGGTCAACAGAAATTGCTCTCCTCTCTTTAACCTGAGTTGCTAAAGTGGCCAAAAAGTGCGTTAATTGGAAAGCAAACATCTAATCTGAAAGTGAAACAAAGAATGGTAGATGGATTAGGTCAAATGTGTGGACTTCTGGCTAAAACTTCAAGAAGGAACACAATTTGGACTCAACCTGAGTTAGTTTCCAAGATGCTCATGACCTGCGCCCTTTAACGTAACCCCTTAGTAATCGGACCATTGATATATCCTGAGAAGCTGACCGAGGAGGCATCCAAAAGGAATGTAGCAGAGTGGTATATTATCCAGCGGCTAGTTGAAGTGGCTTTTTTTTAAAAACATTAAAACCTATATTTGATGGGAACTATTGATTCCCTTCCCACACTTCTCCACAGAAGCCAAATCTCCACTTAGCAGCTATAAACAGTAAAACGATTGGAGCCAATAGTCTGCTACGTTGAGAATCATTTAACCACATTCCATTACTCCATAGGCCATTCATCTCCTCCTGTGTGTTCTTGCTATTCAGTCAGATCATGGCTCATCCCCGTTTACCCGTCTTGGTTCGACATTCCTTAATACGCTTACCTAACGAAACAAAAATCAATTGACCTCAGTTGGAACTTTCCGAGCTGCATTCCAACATGATGCACAAAGATGTGAATCTGGAGCATGATGTTGGTTAGGAGTGTGATCCTCGGCAAAGAAAAATGAGCAACGCAGGTTTCTAAAAAGCACTGATGATAATTAGAATGGGGCATATTAACATAACTCAATTGGGGAGTAGTTTTTATTCCCTCCCCTGCAAAAGAAATGTAGCTTTTACATTCTTAAATTTGCACTCCCCATCTATTTGCTCTTCTGTCGTTGCATGTTCAAAAAGCACAGGTGCTAGTCCGAAAGGAAGGCAGCTTTCATTGTTTCCATCCATGTGAAGCTCCCGGATGTGGCAGAAAGCAAATGGTGCAGTAGCTTAGAAATCCCGCAATTTTCAAGTCAGGCACTGAACTCCATTGAAGACCAACGTCACAGCTTTGCCTTTGCTTTCCTTCAACTGAGTGGTTTAATAATTAAAAATGTTATTCTAATGTTTAAACAATTCGACGGACGTGCTATTACAATCTGAGCCATTTTTATTCAACGGGCCCAGTTTTTTATGGGTTTTTACAATTACAGATCCAAAACAGATGATGCTTTTTGCACACATGGGCTAGGGCGGGCATTCTCCAGCTGTGGGGGTTCTCGGTTCCCGCTGGCAGCGCACCCCCGCCTGCGGGTTTCACGGCTGCATGGAGTGGCTTCACTGGGAAACCCCATTGACAAGTGCTGGGGGTATATAATCGTGCCACCGAGATACACTCAGCTGGGGGACTGGAGAATCCAGCTCTGTAATATCATTAAACAGATTGTTTATTGCAATAATCTGTCGCATAGTATGTGGTAAATTCCACTGTAAATTCATTTGACTTTTATGTTTAAGTACAATGAGATGTAAAAAAAAACAACCCCTTTGTTTTCACTTTGATTAACACAAATATAGAATTTGAAGAAAAACTTGCCAAGTGATGTTTATTTTTTGTTGTAAAATTAATAAGACTTGTGGGGGGGGTGGAAACTGCCCTAGGCCCAATTGTAAAACTGAGTTAATAACGCTCCTGTCGACCTAATTTTGTATATTTTCATAATGGCATTTGATTTGTTTTTAAATAATTAAAAAACGTTTTTGGTGGTCCAAATCTCCTTCAATGTTCGTTTTGTTTTTCAGATGCCGGAACTTGACGGCCACATGAATAATCACTCCCTCCCGATTTCAGATGACTTCGATCATTAGCGCCGAGCAGAGGTGATAAGGAACAAACGCTGTCTGTCGGATTGGCCCTCGATTTTAATTGTGTGCAATAAAACACGATTGGGTTGCACAGCCTTTGTTTAAATAAATCGTTAGTTACATTCGAGTCTCTTCCCAGTTTCAATATCAGTCGAGATGACATGTCAGGTCATACCATTGGCGCCATATGATGGACTGGTTATGAAATGATTCGGTGTCTTTGTTTAAAATACAAAGGGGAAAACAATCAGTGTTTTGTGGTCCTACTTCAAGTGAGGTGACTGGAAATCTGACTAGTGATTTATTTACACAATTCAATTCAATTTGTAATGTTAAAAATCCACTCAGGATTTGTTTTTACAGTTTTATGTGAACTGCTAAAATATGTGTACACGGGCAGATTTGTATCAAATTCTTTGAAACCATAGTGGGAATAAATTAATACAGGGAGTCGTACTCCATTCCTGACCTCACTTGTGCTGTCTGCCCTCGACGGGATCTGGTAAAGGAGAACAACCTAATCATACAATCCCTCCAGTGCAGAAGGAGGCCATTCGGCCCATCGAGTCTACACTGATCCTCCTGAAAGAGCTCCCCAATCCTCCACCTTATAAACCCACCTCGGGACAATTTAGCATCTCCACTCCACCTAACCTGCACGTCTTTGGAGTGTGGGAGGAAACCGGAGCACCCGGAGGAAATCCGCGCAGACACGGGAAGAATGTGCAAACTCCACACACACACACACACACACACACACACACACACACACACACACAGTCGGCCAAGGTTGGATTCGAACCTGGATCCCTGGTGCTGTGAGGCAGCAGTGCTAACCGCCCAGTGGACTCCATCACACAGTCTGTACATTGATCTATCACCGACCCATTCTTAGGTTATCGCTGCTAAAAGCATCCTGTTCTATTCATGAAGTTGAATTAGAACCAGCTGCTCCCAATTATAGAATGTTTCTTTTCCTAAATGTTTCTAATGTTCTTTATTCAAAATAATATAGGGTAGGTTGGTGATTTAACAATGCATGAAACTTCTGTCAGGGTTCTAGACCTTTGTATGTATGTGAACCTTGAAATAGCCACGATCAAGATCCACAACCGTTTGCATTTTCACCACTACAGCATTCTCTTCGGTCAGAGTTGGGCAGCAGTGTATTTAGTTACACAAACTGAATAAAATATATTGGTAAATTGAGCATAACATGCTGTGCCGACAGGAGTGAGAACTCTGGCTGACTAGATAATGAGGTGGCTCCATTGTATTCTGCATAATGGGTTATTCCTCTGATTTTATAATCGTACGTGTTTTTTAATTGAAGTCACAGATCAATTTGTCACTGGACTGTGATTGTCAGTTTAGCGTCACTTGCCCTCTTGACAAAGAAACTGGCTGGTAACACTGTCACAAATGATTATATACTTTAAACTCTGTCCATCCCCCAAACTGAGTCACTTTTTTTTTTAACTGCGCATCTAAAAAGACAACACCTGCTCACCGATGGAGTTTATGGTTACGCGTTCTTTTCATTCGACTTTCTGATAGCTGTGTTTTATTTTTAAGTTTTTTGTTTTCGTATTAAACCGTTCTTTGTTATGGGAGAAATCTAAAAATAATGAATGAGAAGGTGTACACTTTCAGCTCATGATGTTCATTGTGTGTTTCTTTTCCAAAGTCTGCATAGATTTTGTACATGTGTAATCCCATTTCCGGTTAGTACAGAGCAAACTTCAATGATATATTACAAATCAGGAAACAGCTGCTCTCTGCATACAGCAGACAGTGTCTTGCAGATTTTGACATTCTTAAATCCTGCAAGTTCACAACATAGGAGCGACTGTGGAATTTCTGGGAGCTGTGCTTTATATAGAAAATTCTAAACGCCTCTTTGTCCTGTTCTTCATGAAGTATAAGCTTAACTGATCACTCTCGATGCAAACAACCTGATTTGGTGCTCTTTTTTTTTCTGTTTGAGATAAATGTTCAGTAACAATTTGTTTTTGAAATGAAAGGAAAAGAAAATCGCTTATTGTCACGCGTAGGCTTCAAGTGAAGTTACTGTGAAAAAGTCGCCATATTTCGGCACCAGTTCAGGGAGGGTGTTACGGGAATCGAACCGTGCTGCTGGCCTGCCTTGGTCTGCTTTCAAAGCCAGCGATTTAGCCCAGTGTGCTGCACAGCCTATTTCAGTACTGAATCGACTGTCTTAACCCCTAGTTACTCAAGAAATACTTTGTGCCGGTATTTCTAATTAGTTTATTTTAAAAACTTCTGTTAATAGCATACAATAATGCAACTTTAATAAAAATATTCTGCCTCTAACGTGTAATGCATGAAGCAGCGTGAATCCGAGAACAATGCCATAAATGAAAATGAAAATCGCTTATTGTCACGAGTAGGCTTCAATGAAGTTACTGTGAAAAGCCCCTAGTCGCCACATTCCAGCGCCTGTCCGGGGAGGATATATATATATATATATATATATATTACAAAAAAGGTTGTGTTTTTTAATAATGTTGCATTTTGGTATGCTAAAAGTAATAGTGCTTTAAATCTAGCCTTGACATCTAAGCGATGTTGAAATGGCATAATAACAAAATTATTGAGTCAATTTTTAACCTGACCATTGCTGACTTTGTGACGTTGACTTGTAGTGTTTTGTATGACTTCCAGAAGTTCCAGTAGAACTAAGCCCATCAGGATCAGAGGAAAATATTGGCAATGCCTGGCACAAAGGAAAATGTTTAGCTTTTTTCACCTCAGCCCAGGGCATTGCTGTAGGGATTCCTTGGGACAAGCGTCCAGTTTCAGCTATTTTCCAATACTTGTCAAAGACTTTTCCTCCAATCTGATATTGCAGCGTGTTCAGCTGCATTGGCGACTCCACGGATAATGGAAGAGGCCATACCCACGTGCAGTAAGACCTGAACCTTCAGGCTTGCGTTGATAAGTGGTATTTGTAGAATCCCTACAGTGCAGAAGGAGGCCATTCGGCCCATTGAGTCTGCACTGACCCTCCGAAAGAGGGTCTTGGCAATGATGCGTTACCATCCCTAACCATCCACAATCTGATCACTATTAACCGGCAGCTCTGTCCCATAAATGCTAAGGCTACTACAGCAGGTCAGCGGCTGAAGATTCTGAGGCGAGCGGTTCACTAGCTAATTTCCCAAAGCTTTTCCACCGCTTAAAAGGCACAAGTTTGGTATGCTCTTCACTTGCCCAAATCCACATGTAAACGATCACATTCAAGAAGCTTTACATGATCCAAGACAAGGGAGACTGCTTAATTGGCACTTCATCCACTGAACTTCTATGATCTGTATACTGTGCATGCAGCTGTACTATTACAGGATACATTGCAACAACTCAGCAAGTCTGCTTCAGCAGCACCTCCCAAACCCACGGCCACCACCCAGATGCCCAGGGCAGCAGGTAGAGGGAACCGGCATCACTCCAGTTTCTTCTCCAAATCCATCCTGACTTGGACACACTGTCACTGGGTTAGAATCCTGGATCTCCCTACCTCATATTATAGGAACACCATCACTACACAACACCACCAGTAAAAAACAGCAGCAGTTCAATGAAACCGTAACCAGATTCTGATCTGGGAAGCAGAGCTGCTTTACTGCTCATCCCGTTACAGGAGAAAAACTGGCTCAGTGTGGGGCATTCAATTTTGGAAGCTAGGAGGAGCAGAGGACAGCATGATGAGGGGTGCATCCTCGCTTGACTGAGACTCCGCTCACCACCACCCACCCCAATCCCACTGTATCGCTGCCTGGATGGTGGCGCAAGTATACCTAACTTTTGCCACTCACCTGGTGCTATTTTCATACCTGTTCTGGTTGGGAAGTGGGAAAATGGCACTTAAATGATGCCCGGCATTAAACTGGGGCGCCCTGTTGTTTCAACTGGGTGGGAAACCCTGCTCATTGGGGCGCTTTCCATAAGGCCTACTTTTGGATTATTCTGTGGATATCAGCTAGAAAGACTTGATTTTCATTTTCCATCCGACTGGGCACATTCTCTGGTTGTAACCAATGGCTTTCTCTAGATGGTTGCGTGACATGTGTAGGCTCGTACCTCATGATGACGTGTCGAAGTAATCGCACATCATCCAACTGTGGAATTCAACTTTTCACCATCACAGTGCTACCTCATTTTATAGCATATTAGTTACTTAGTACTAACTTCATTGTTTGTTAACATTATTACCTTGAACTGCAGTTTGTAGTTCACCTTATTTGTAAGCGGTAGTTTGTAATCGCAATGAAATAAAATAGATTGCACACGTTTTATAGTACATCCCTGCTGACCGCATACATTGCAATAGATTATGGTTTTGGGTTGAAGGATCTTTGACAACGGCAATGATGTTTTATTAACATTTTGGCAAGTGGTTGGCACAGTAGCTGTCCTTGGAGTTGTTAAATGTGATAACATTTTTGAGACTGTCACCTCCCTGATGTTTGATAATCATCCCACAATGAAAATTCTTTATTTTCTGTTTCAACTTAAATACAATTAAAGAAAAATCTGCCAAAATAACATGTTTGTGCCATTCGTTTTAACTACACAGAATGAAAGTTGGAGTAGCTCTGACCTTTGCTCAGTGAAGTGGGGGGTAAGGTGGAGTGGCTCTGATACCATGCGGGAAACCCAGAAGTAGGCTCAGCATTTTCCTCTGTGGCATGTTACCCTGTCTGTTTATTAGCATTTTAATTCCAAGTTTGGGACCTAGCGTAGCCGGTGTGGTGGGGATCCAAATGATACCATCTCAAGGTGATGGTCGAGGGCTGCTTTTCTGACTGGAAGCCTGTGTCCAATGGGATCCCGCAGGGATCAGTGTTGGGGCCCTTGCTGTTTGTGGTTTATATAAATGATTTAGACATGAATGTAGGAGGGTTGAACAGTAAGTTTGTGGCACAGTGGTTAGCACTGTTCCTGCACAGCGCCCAGGTTCAATTCTGGCTTGGGTCACTGTCTGTGCAGAGTCTGCACGTTCTCCCCGTGTCTGCGTGGGTTTCCTCCGGGTGCCCCGGTTTCCTCCCACAAGCCCAGGAAGACGTGCCTGTTAGGTGAATTGGACATTCTGAATTCTCCCTCTGTGTACCCAAACAGGTGCTGGAATGTGGCGACTAGGGGATTTTCACAGTAACTTCATTGCAGTGTGAATGTAAGCCTACTTGTGACAATAATAAAGATCATTATTATTGTTATGAGATGAAAATTGGTGGGGTGGTAAATAGTGAGGAAGATAGCCTTAGATTACAGGAGAATATAGATGGGCTGGTCAATGGCAAATGGAATTCAATCCAGATAAGTGTGAGGTGATGCACTTGGGGACGGCAGGATCACAACACTGGAGAAACTGACAGAGAAATTCCAGCTCGCCAGGGGGAACGAGCGATGATGCCTGCAACTCAAAAACTTCCGACGAATAGAGATAACCGCCACGACAGACATTACTGGAAGAGTTAAGGATGCAAATATCCTAGGTAAAGGAAACTAGCGACATGTATGACCGACTGACAGAAAGGGCCGACACCGTACTGGACGCAACAAGAAGGAAATGGGAGGACGACCTGGGGATGGAGATAGGGTGGGGACTCTGGAGTGAAACACTGCATAGGGTCAACTCCACCTCCACGTGCGCAAGGCTCAGCCTGACACAACTAAAAGTGGTACATAGAGCCCACTTAACAAGAACCCGTATGAGTAGGTTCTTCCCGGAGGTGGAGGACAGATGTGAGCGGTGCCAAGTAGGCCTGGCCAACCACACCCACATGTTCTGGTCTTGCCCCAGATTTGCGGGGTACTGGACAGCCTTCTTTGAGGCAATGTCCAAAGTGGTGGGGATGAGGGTGGAGCCATGCCCGAAAGTGGCGGTCTTCGGGGTATCAGACCAGCCAGATCTATTCATGGGGAGGAGGGTGGATGCCCTTGCCTTTGCCTCCCTGATTGCCCGCCGTAGAATCCTGTTTGGCTGGCGGTCAGCAGCACCACCCAAAGCTGCAGACTGGCTGTCCGACCTCTTGGAATCTCTCCAAATGGAGAAAATAAAATTCGCCATCTATGAGTCAGACATTGGCTTCCACAGAACGTGGGGGCCATTCACCCAATTGTTCTGTGGCCAACGAACAGGCAGAAGAATAGCCAAGTAGCCAAGAATCAGGGGAAAGTAGCCAAGGCGTGAGATGGAGGGAAAGACCCAGGGGGCGAAACAGCTAAACCTAGGAGAAAAGAAAAGCAAACCACAGGAGAAGCGGAGGGGGGCAGAAGAGGGGAGGGGGGAAGAAGGAAGAGACAGGGAACAATAGAGTGGAACCAGAGGGTGGGGGAATGAAAGCCGGAAGGAGGGCACGGGAACCAACAACATACTCGGCAGATAAAGTACCAGAAAGCAAGAAAATATGGGCGAAAGATGGGACGAACAGCCGAAGCGGAGGTGATCGCGAGACGACAACGGCAGCGAAAACCGTCCGAGAGAAGCAAGTAACACCAACACCTGATCCATTCTGGTATTGCCCTCTCTGTATTGGACATAACCAATGTAATTGTTTCTGCAACACCGAAATGTATGTATGCCTCCCCAGTTTCTCCCCCCCCCCCCCCCCCCCCCCCCCACCACCCCACCCAACCACAAACATGTGTCTATTTGTTAAATGTAACATTGCTAAATGTACAGAGTTGCTGTTTTTGAGCCGGTGTACCAATATCCTACCAGTTGTTTTTATTTTTCATTCTGTGTGCATATACTATGTTCAAAACCCCAATAAAAAACATTTTTTAAAAAAAGAAGGCATATGGTATACTTGCCTTTATTAGCCGAGGCATAGAGTTTAAGAGCAGGGAGGTTAAGAGGGAACTGTATAAAACATTGGTTAGGCCACAGCTGGAGTATTGTGTGCAGTTCTGGAATCCACATTATAGGAGGGATGAGATAGCAATGGGATGGGTGTAGAGAAGATTTACCAGGATGTTGTCTGGGCTGGAATTTTCCTTGGAGCAGAGGAGACTGAGGGGGGAGACATAATTGAGATGTATAAAATTATGAGGGACATAGATAGACAGGAAGAAACCTTTCCTGTTGGTGGAGGGGTAAATGACCAGGGGCGTAGATTTAAGGTGAGGGGCAGGAGGTTTAGAGGCCATGTGAGGGAAAAGTGTTTTCACACAAAGAGTGGTGGGAATCTGGAACCCGCTGCCTGGAAGCAGACAACATTTAAGAAGCATTTAGATGTGAACTTGCAATGTCAAGACTATGAGCCAAGTGCTGGAATATGGGATTAAATATTTAGGTGTTTTTGACTAGGTGCAGACAAAATAACCCCCTGAGCCTGCTCTGCCATTCAATAAGACCATGGCTGATCTCATTTTGGCCTCGAAGTCCACTTTCCCGCCCATTGTCCATAACCCTTCAACTCATTACTAATTAAAAATCTGTTTATTTTCTTCTCAAATTTACTCAATGTCCCGGCATCCACCTCGCTCTGGGGTAGCGAATTCCACAGATTCACGATCCTTTGCGAGAAGTAATTTCTCATCCGTTTTAAATCTGCTACCCCATATCCTAAACTATGACCTCTCGTTCTACATTACCCGACAAGAGGAAGCATCTGCTCCACATCTACTTTGTCAATACCTTTCATAATCTTATATACCTCAATTCGATCTCCTCTTGTTCTTCCAAACCCGAGAGAGTAACCTAAACTGATCAATCTCTTTTCATAAGAAAGACCCCTCATCTCTGGAATCAATCTAGTGACCCTCCTCCGAACTGCCTCTAATGTAACTACATCCCTCCTCAAATAAGGTGACCAAAACTGTTCACAGAACTCCAGGCGCGACCTCATCAATGCCTTGTACAGTTGCAGCAACACTTCCCTACTTTTATACTCTATCCCATAACGGCCAAAATTCCATTTGCCATCCTTATTCCCCGCCGTACCTGCATATTAGTTTTCTGTGATACATGCACGAGGACACTCAGATCCCTCTGCACCGAAACACTCCATTTAGATAATAAGATGCCCCATAACAACTGGGAGCAGGAGTCGGCCACCTGGCCCCTCGAGCCTGCTCCGCCATTCAATGAGAGCATGGCTGATCTTTTGTGGACTCAGCTCCACTTTCTCGCCCGAACACTATAACCCTTAATCCCTTTATTTTTCAAAAAACTATCTACCTTTATCTTAAAAACATTTAATGAAGGAGCCTCAACTGCTTCACTGGGCAAGGATTTCCCTAGATCCACAACTCTTTGGGTGAAAAAGTTCCTGCTGAACTCAGTCCTAAATCTATTTCACCTTATTTTGAGGCTATGCCCCCTAGTTCTGCTTTCACCCACCAGTGGAAACAATTTGTTCGCATCTATCCTATCTATTCCCGTCACAATTTATGAGTTTCTATAAGATCCCCCCCGCATCCTTCTAAATTCCAACGAGTACAGCCTCAGTCTACTCAATCTCTCCTCGTACTCCAATACCTTCAGCTCTGGGATTAACCTAATGAATCTCCTCTGCACACCCTCCGGTGCCAGTACGTCCTTTCTCGGGTAAGGAGACCAAAACTGAACACAATACTCCACTAACACCTTATACAGTTGCAGCATAACCCCCCTAGTCTTAATCGCGATCCCTCTAGCAATGAAGGACAAAACTCGATTCGCTTCTTAATCACCTGTAAACCAACTTTTTGGGTTACGGGGATAGGGTGGAAGTGAGGGCTTAAGTGGGTCGGTGCAGACTCGATGGGCTGAATGGCCTCCTTTCCAGGCATTTTCCTCATGTTCCAAGGCTTTGTCGTACATTCCGATATAATGCATGAGTTATTGTACAAACATAGAATTTACAGTGCAGAAGGAGGCCATTCGGCCCATCGAGTCAGCATCAGACCTTAGAAAGAGCACCCGACTGAAGCCCACACCTCCACCCTATCCCCGTAATCCAGTAACCCCAGTCAACCTTTTAGGACACAAGGGCAATTTAGCATGGCCAATCCATAAGACCATAAGACATAGGAGCAGAATTAGGCCACTTGGCCCATCGAGTCTGCTCCGCCATTCAATCATGGCTGATATTTTTCTCATCCCCATTCTCCTGCCTTCTCCTCATAAACCCTGATCCCCTTATTAATCAAGAACCTGTCTATCTCTGTCTTAAAGACACTCAGTGATTTGGCCTCCACAGCCTTCTGCGGCAAAGAGTTCCACAGATTCACCACCCTCTGGCTGAAAAAATTCCTCCTCATCTCTGTTTTAAAGGATTGTCCTTTTCGTCTGAGATGGTGTCCTCTGGTTCTAGATTGTCCGACAAGTGGAAACATCCTCTCCACGCCCACTCTATCCAGGCCTCGCAGTATCTTGTACGTTTCAATAAGATCCCCCCTCATCCTTCTAAACTCCAACAAGTACAGACCCAGAATCCTCAAACGTTCTCTGGACCCTTTCCAAGGCCAGCACATCCTTAGATACGGGGCCCAAGACTGCTCACCATACTCCAAATGGGGTCTGACCAGAGCATTATACAGCCTCAGAAGTACATCCCTGGTCTTGCATTCTAGCTCTCTTGACACGAATGCTAACATTGCATTTGCCTTCTTAACTGCCGACTGAACCTGCACATTAACCTTAAGAGAATCGTGAACAAAGACTCCCAAGTCCCTTTGTGCTTCTGCTTTCCAAAGCATTTCCCCATTGAGAAAATAGTCCATGCCTAGATTCCTAACCTCACACTTTTCCACATTGTATTTCATTTGTCACTTCAGTGCCCACTCTCCAAGCTTGTCCAAGTCCTTCTGCAGTCCCCTTGCTTCCTCAATACTACCTGTCCCTCTCCAGATCTTTGCATCATCTGCAAACTTAGCAACAGTGCTTTCAGTACCTTCTTCCAGATCATTAATGTATATTGTAAAATGTTGTGGTCCCAGCACAGACCCCTGAGGCACACCACTAGTCACCACCGGCTGCCATCCTGAAAAAGACCCCTTTATCCCCATTCTTTGCCTTCTGCCAGTCAGCCAATCCTCTATCCATGCCAGGATCTTACCCTTAACACCATGGGCGTTTAACTTATTTAACAGTCTCCTGTGCGGCACCTTGTCAAAGGCCTTCTGGAAATCTAAATAAATCACTTCCACTGGTTCTCCTTTGTCTAACTTGTTTGTTACTTCCTCAAAGAACTCTAACAGATTTGTCAGACGCGACCTCCCTTTGACAAAGCCGTGCTGACTCAGTCCTATTTTACCATGCACTTCCAAGTGCTTCGCGATCTCATCTTTAATAACACTCTAAAATCTTACCAATTCATCTAACCTATACATCTTTGGACTGTGGGAGGAAACCGGAGCACCCGGAGGAAACCCACGCACACACGGAGAGAACATGCAGACTCCCCACAGACAGTGACTCAAGCCGGGAATCGAACTGGGACCTTGGAGCTGTGAAGCAACAGTGCTAACCACTGTGCTACCACGCCGCCCAATTTGATTCAGTCACATTGGCTGTTTCCACCGTCAGGTAGCAAATGTCCTCCAGACACCCGAGGATGGCTCATGGCTCACTGTCTGTGCGGAGTCTGCACGTTCTCCCGAGTCTGCGTGGACATCCTCGGGGTGCTCCAGTTTCCACCCACAAGCCCCGAAAGGTGTGCTTGTTGGGTGAATTGGACATTTAGAATTTTCCCTCAGGTGCCGGAATGTGGCGACTAGGGGCTTTTCACAATAACTTCATTGCAGTCTTAATGTAAGCCTACTTGTGACAATAAAGATTATCATTATTATTATTATTGCGATGCAAATGCGAGTGTTGATCACCCAATTGGCCACTTCAAGCAAGCGCAGGAGCACCCCCACATCAAACTCTTGGCTTTAAACCTTTCATTTTCTGTCTATTAATTTAACTAGATGGTAGATCACAAGCTGTGGGCCTAAGCGTTTTCACTAGCACTTCCGACGAGCCACATTGGATATTCACAAGTCTCGTGAGGAAGATTCTACATCAACCACCCTCTTAAAGACGGCCATTTTTACAACAACTGGTTCCTGCAGGGGGCAATTAAAATGACTATAAATTAATATTTTTAACTTAGGCGTTGAGAGTTGCTAACTTGCCACTTTAATATCTGAGAGAAACCGGAATCCTTCAAAGCTCTTTGTTTACAACGTTTTAATTTTCTCGGTAATATTAATTCCAAGATTTTATCAAAATAAATAAGTATTCTTGTAAAACAAGGCTCTCCTATTTACATTCGCACATTTCGTGAGCTCAGGATCTCCCAAAATCATTGCCGCCAAATGGGTGAGTAGCTATTGATGTGCAGTCAGAGTCATGAGGAAACGCACAACAGTCAACTGGACACCATAAATCCCCACAATAACACTGAGATAAATGCCCAGATAGTCTCAGGCAGCGATGTTGATGAAGAGATAAATGTTAGGTATGACAGCGGGAAATTTCCCCTGTCCTTGGAATCATTCTCCGGGGCCGTTCGCAGACAACTCAGAGAGCAGCCGAGGCCTTGCTTTAACAGCTCGCTGAAAGATGGCACCTCCAACAGTGCAGCACTCCTGCCAGACTGAGGTGGCAGCCGAGATGATGTGCAATTCTCCGTACTTTCGGGGGCTAGGTTGACGGTGGAGGGGTTGGCGCCACTCCAACCGACGGCGAAGGGACGGCGCGAGTCTGCGCATGTGCAGAACGTCCGGCGTGGTTCCGTGCATGCGCAGACCGGCCGGCATATTTTGGCACATGCGCGGGGGGTTCTCTTCTCCGCGCCGGTCATGGCGGAGCCTTGCAGGGGCCGCGCGGATGGAAGAAGTGCCCCCACGGAACAGGCCCGCCTGCAGATCGGTGGGCCCTGATTTCTGGCCAGGCCATCATGGCCCCCCCCCCCCCCCCCCCCCGGGGTCAGATTACCCCACGTCCCCCCCGAGGACCGCCCCCGCTGACTTACCAGCCAGGTCCCGCCGTGTGGGATCATACGTAACCCAAGCCGGCAGGACTGACCAAACACGGACAGCCGCTCAGCCCATCGGGGCCCAGAGAATTGCCGGGCAGGCCGCTGTCAATGGCCCTAACTGGCGTGGCGTGAATCCCGCTCCTGCCCGAAAAATGGCGCCGGCGAATATGGCAGCCGGCGTCGGGACGGAGGGGCAGGATTCGCGCCGCCCCCCCGGGGATTCTCTGACCTGGTGGGGGGTCGGAGAATCCCACCCAAAGTCTCCAGAATAGGGCTTCAACCCATGAGCTTGATTTATAGAGGAGTGATACTACTGAGCGACAGCACCTTAGAGAAAGATAGACTATTTGTAAATGATTCTTAGAGTTATCTCTTTAGGCGAGTAACTGTATTGTTGATTGTCTTCTCTCCATCACTCCATTTCTATTTTAATCATAAAATCATAGAATCCCTACGGTGCAAGGGGAGGCCATTCGGCCCATCGAGTCTGCTCCAACCCTGCGAAAAAATACCCAGCCTAGGGCTAATCCCCCTCTCTATCTCCATAGCCCCACTAGACACTGAGGGGCAATTTATCATGGCCAATCCACCTAACCTGCACATCTTTGGACTGTGGGAGGAAACCGGAGCACCCGGAGGAAACCCACGCACACACGGGGAGAACGTGCAGACTCCGCACAGACAGTGACCCAAGCCGGGAATCGAACCTGGGACCCTGGAGCTGTGAAGCCACAGTGCTAACCTCTGTGAAATTCACCTCCAACTGGAAAATGCCAGATGACTTGTAATATGCCTTGAAGGGATAGCAGCATGATATCAATAGAAACCTTGGGCTGGATTCTCCGTTTTTGGGACTATGTTCCCAAAAATGCTGTCGTAAAAACTGTGGCCTTTCCCGCCAGAAAAACTGGCGTGAAGAGGCCCCATATTCATAGCCCTGCAGGGGGCTAGCAGGGACCCATCGTGAATCCAGCAGCTTTAGCTGCAGGTATGCCCCCCCCCCCCCCCCCCGCACTTCCGTGCCTGAGGCCACGCATGCGCATAGGATGGGATGTTCAGGGGGGATTTAAGGAAAAGCTTGTTTTACCCAGAGGGTGGTGATGGTCTGGAATGCACTGCCTGGGAGGAGGGTTGCCTCACATCCTTTAAAAGGTACCTGGATGAGCACTTGGCACGTCTTAACATTCGAGGCTATGGGCCAAGTGCTGGCCAATGGGATTAGGATTAGCAGATCAGGTGCTTTTAATAATAATCTTTAATGTCACAAGTAGGTTTATATTAACAATGCAATGAAGTTGCTGTGAAAAGCCCCTAGTCGCCACATTCCGGTGCCTGTTCGGGTACACTGAGGGAGAATTCAGAATGTCCAAATTAACTAACAACACGTCTTTCAGGAGCACCAGAGGAAACCGGAGGAAACCCAATTTTCTCTGAAATTTATATTCTTAGCAGTCAGATGTGTCCCTAGATTAACGTCGGTTTAAAGTAGCTCCAATTACTGGATTTACCAATTGGGCACAGTGATCTACATAGAACATAGAGTGCAGAAGGAGGCCATTCGGCCCATCGAGTCTGCACCACCCCACCTAAGCCCTCACTTCCGCCCTATCCCCGTAACCCAATAACCCCAGCTAACCTTTTTTTTTTGGACACACTAATTTATCATGGCCAATCCACCTAACCTGCACGTCTTTGGGCTCTGGGAAGAAGCCGGAGCACCCGGAGGAAACCCACGCAGACACGGGGAGAACGTGCAGACTCCGCACAGACAGTGACCCAGTGGGGAATCGAACCTGGGATCCTGGCACCGTGAAGCCACAGTGCTAACCACTTGTGCTACCGTGCTGCGATCTTTGAAGAAGCGTTAGTAAAACACCACAACTATTCTCCAGATGTGGGAGTGTTGATCAGTAATATCGCACTCACAGTGGTACTAAAATAATTGAAAGCTGAAAGCGCCACAAATAAAATTACATTTTTGGCATTTATGGAAATTAGTGCATTTATTTGGTCTATTTAAACGTTTGGACATCAATCATAATGAAGTTGATATACATGAATAACTCGTGAAGTGTCCAATGGATGTTTAGCGTAAGGATTAGAAAAAGCGTTGTGCCATTTTAGCTGGAAGGGACTTTGACATTGTATACTCGAGCTTTGATCAGATACAGCGGGCATGGTCAGCGGGCATGGACAGTGGGCATGGACAGCGGGCATGGTCAGCGGGCATGGACAGCGGGCATGGACAGTGGGCATGGACAGCGGGCATGGTCAGCGGGCATGGTCAGCGGGCATGGACAGCAGGCATGGACAGCGGGCATGGTCAGCGGGCATGGACAGCGGGCATGGACAGTGGGCATGGTCAGCGGGCATGGTCAGCGGGCATGGACAGCGGGTATGGACAGCGGGCATGGTCAGCGGGCATGGACATGTGAGTTTCCCATTGAGAAATCCCTGAACTTTGGCTGGTATGAGGAGGAGCGAAATGTGGGAGAATTGTAATTCTGAACAGAGAGGGGAAGGAAACACTGGATAAGTGAAGTCCAATATCAGAACATTAAACTAAAGAATGGGGGGGGGGGGGGGGGGGGGGTTGCTGAGAAAATTGAAAGAGATAAACTGAATGAAAATAAAATTGGAATGATTAAAAGCATCAAACTGAGCTTCAAGAAAACATTTACACTGAAAAATGCCTAAATCTAAACTAAATAGAACATTTTAACATTGGCATTGTTTTGTAGCTTGCAATATACTGATACTATACTTCATGCTATGTTTTTTGTCTTTTTTTTTCTCCTCCTCAGGCAGGGGATATGTGCACACAAGTGCTCCCACCCTCTAATTTTTCACCAACTGGCCATATTACATGTATGACTAATTTAGGCTATTTGACTGTCGAGATAACATCATAGCCTGTCCTGTCCTCACTTGACATCCACGCACATACTTTTCACTTGGCCAACTTTCTGCTCTCGACACCCTGGGAGCAGGAGGGCGCGGAGTGAGTTCCGACAATGTTGTAGGTCTGTCCAAATGATTAATAATTGACAGCAACAACAAGAAACCGATTCACAGTCAAAGGTAACCGACTCCGCAAAAGCCGAGCATCGTGTCTGGGTGAGAACCTCTGAGTCATAACGCTGGCTGATTAGTGAAGGGGTTAAATGAATTGTGAAATTTGCATCTGTACCACACTGCCATATTGAACCATAGAACAAGACGAAGAAAGCCTCTGCTCTAATATTAACATAAGGCAACAAGAAGGATGTGTTATGTCCTCTACCAGGCACAACATATTTCTAAATATAGTTGTTCTCCTTTTTGCTTTGCTCATGGAGGAACTATAGGTTTGGAGGACGTCAGAACAATCCAACCAATCCAAGTGCTCCATATTGTAATGAAATGCGGTGATTGCACTAATTGTTCAAATGTAGCAACCCTGCAAATCAGGCTGGAATAGAAAATAAACTGCGTAATCTCTCATGTAGGCTTAAATGTGAAATGGTCATCAAAATACTGCATGATCAGCAAGCAAAAGCACCAGTTACTATGGAAACAGTCACATTTATAGCAAGGACCAACAAGCAATAGTTCCCATGGAACCATACTGATGGTTGCTAGGGGCACTGTGTATCTGTGATTGCAGCTCCACTGCTCTGCAGGCAACAGATATCAGGGGCGGGATTCTCTCGCCCCAGGACCAGCCCGGAGAATCGCCGCCACCGGCGTGAGTCGCGCCACGCCGCCCCGACACCGGCACGTGATTCTTCGCAGAGTGGGGAATCGCCGCCATTGGCGCCGGTTGGGGGCCGCTCTCCGAGGCCCCCCCCCCCCCCCCCCCCCGGCAATTCTCCGCCCGGGATTGGGCCAAGCGGCCGTACAAAGAAACCCGAGTCCCGCTGGCGCCGAGTTCCAACCTGGTCTTACCCGGTGGGACCTCAGCGGGGAAGGATCCGGGGGCAACCTGTGTGGGGTGAAAGGACCTCCGCTGTGGCCTGGCCGTGATGGGGGCCCACCGATCGGCGGGCTGGCCTCTCGGGCTGGGGGCCTCCTTTGTTCCGCGCTGGCCCCTGTAGCCATGTTACGTCGGTGCCGGTGCGGAGAAAGTAGACACCGCCCATGTGCGGAAATCGCGCCGGTCCCACTGCGCATGCGCAGACCCGCGGCGCCCATCTGACGCCGGGATCGGCAGCTGGAGCGGCCTGGGTCACTCCAGTGCCGTACTGGCCCCCTGTAGGGGTCAGAATTGCTGCTCCTGAGGCCATGTTGCGGCGTCGGGAAACACGACTGTGTTTACGAAGGCGTCAACACTTAGCCTCAGGATCAGAGAATCCCACCCCATATTTTCAAAAATGATTAGGCCATGGCAAGTGGGTGTCGCTGACCAGTCCCGTCTTTATTGTCCATTGCCAAATGCCCTAGGGAAGGTGGTGATGAGCTCTCTCTTGAACGACTGCAGTCCACGTGCTGTTAGGGAGGGAGTTACTGGGTTTGGACCCAGTGACAGTGAAGGAGCGGCAATATATTCCCAAGTCAGGGTGGTATGTGACTTGGAGGGGAACTTGCAGCTGATAGTGTTCCCATACATCTGCTGCCGTTGATCTTCTAGGCGGTAGAGGGAACTGGTTTGCAAGGGACTTTTTAGTTTTTAAACAAGTTTAGAGTATCCAATTATTTTTTTTTCCAATTAAGGGGCAATTTAGCGCGGCCAATCCACTAACCCTGCACATCTTTGGGTTGTGGGGGTGAGACCCACGCAGGCACGGGGAGAATGTGCAAACTGCACACAACAGTGACCTGGGGCCGAGATCGAACGCAGCTCCTCGGCGCCGTGAAGTAGCAGTGCTAACCACTGCGCCACTGTGCCCCCCGGGGACCTTTTAAAAGTTAAGAGCATAGAACATAGAACATCGAAAGATACAGCACAGAACAGGCCCTTCGGCCCACGATGTCGTGCCGAAACTTTGTCCTAGATTAATCATAGATTATCATAGAATTTACAGTGCAGAAGGAGGCCATACGGCCCATCGAGTCCGCACCGGCTCTTGGAAAGAGCACCCTACCCAAGGTCAACACCTCCACTCTATCCCCATAACCCAGTAACCCCACCCAACACTAAGGGCAATTTTAGACACTAAGGGCAATTTAGCATGGCCAATCCACCTAACCTGCACATCTTTGGACTGTGGGAGGAAACCGGAGCGCCCGGAGGAAACCCACGCACACACGGGGAGAACATGCAGACGCCGCACAGACAGTGACCCAAGCTGGAATCGAACCTGAGACCCTGGAGCTGTGAAGCAATTGTGCTATCCACAATGCTACCGTGCTGCCCTTAAGAACAAATTAATCTACACCCCATTATTCTACCGTAATCCAAGTACCTTCCAATAGCCGCTTGAAGGTCCCTAATGTTTCGGACTCAACTACTTCCACAGGCAGTGCATTCCATGCCCCCACTACTCTCTGGGTAAAGAATCTACCTCTGACATCCCCTCTATATCTTCCACCATTCACCTTAAATTTATGTCCCCTTGGAATGGTTTGTTCCACCCGGAGAAAAAGTCTCTGACTGTCTACTCTATCTATTCCCCTGATCATCTTATAAACCTCTATCAAGTCGCCCCTCATCCTTCTCCATTCTTATGAGAAAAGACCTAGCACCCTCAACCTTTCCTCGTAAGACCTACTCTCCATTCCAGGCAACATCCTGGTAAATCTCCTTTGCACCTTTTCCAAAGCTTCCACATCCTTCCTAAAATGAGGCGACCAGAACTGCACACAATACTTCAAATGTGGCCGTACCAAGGTTTTGTACAGCTGCATCATCACCTCATGGTTCTTAAATTCAATCCCTCTGTTAATGAACGCAAGCACACCATAGGCCTTCTTCACAGCTCTATCCACTTGAGTGGCAACTTTCAAAGATCTATGAACATAGACCCCAAGATCTCTCTGCTCCTCCACATTGCCAAGAACCCTACCGTTAACCCTGTATTCCGCTTTCATTTTTGTCCTTCCAAAATGGACAACCTCACACTTTTCAGGGTTAAACTCCATCTGCCACTTCTCAGCCCAGCTCTGCATCCTATCTATGTCTCTTTGCAGCCGACAACAGCCCTCCTCACTATCCACAACTCCACCAATCTTCGTATCGTCTGCAAATTGACTGACCCACCCTTCAACTCCCTCATGCAAGTCATTAATGGAAATCACAAACAGCAGAGGACCCAAAACTGATCCCTGTGGTATGCCACTGGTAACTGGTAACGTAAGTTTGAATGATCCTCCTCATGTTCCTCTGCCATCCCTCTGTCCCCCCCCCCCCCAAGTACTCCTCAAATAATCCCTATGGCCCCTCATGCCACGGTATGCCTTTCCACTTAGCACATTGCCCCTCATGTCCCCTATGCTAAGCTATGGTCCTCCATGGACCCATACCAAGCTATATTACTTCCATGCCCATTGACCCACTATATACTGTATAAAACCAATGAACCCTATAATGACAATTGAAAGCATTAAACATTTTTTTAGAAATCATTCATTCACAACTTCCCATTATGGTAAAAAAGTTGAATAAAAATGTCAATTGTCCAAACCCTTTAAAATGGCAATAGCTGAAAGTGCAACCACTTGAAACCTCTTAACCTTGCGTAAATAAACATTGTGCAATTGAAAGCAGAGGTCGGAGCCAGACCTGTCAATCAAGCAATGTTTTCACTGGGGCTTAGGTGATTTAACACTCGGAGAATCCCGGCTATAGAGTGTTTACAGCACGGAAAGAGGCCCTTCAGCCCATTGCGTCCGTGCCGACCATCAAACACCGAACTATTCTAATCTCATTTTCCAGAACTTGGTCGTAGCCTTGTATGCATCTAAATGCTTCTTAAAAGTTGTAAGGTTTCCACCTCTACCACCTTTTCAGACTCCCACCACCCCCCGGGTGATGAACCTTTTCCTCACATCCTCTCTAAACCTCCTGCCCATTACCGTAAATCTGTGCCCCCTGGTTATTGACCTCTCCACCAAGGGCAAAAATGCCTTCCTATCCACCCTATCAAAATCCCTCATCATTCTCGACGCTTCAATCAGGTCTCCCCTCAGCATCCTCTGCTCCAGGGAAAACAACCCCAGGCTTTCCAGTCTCGCTTGATAGCTGAATTGATCCAGCTCAATCTCCTCTGCACCCTCCAGAGCAATCACTTCCTTTCCATAGTGTGGTGACCAGAACTGCACACAGTACTCCAGCTGGGGTCTAACCAGCATTTTATACAGCTCCAGGATAACCTCCCTGCTCTTATATTCTGTGCATCGGCTAATCAAGAATCATGTTGACCTTCTTAACCACCTTATCTACTTGACCTGCTCTCTTCAGAGATCTATGAATCTGTACAACAAGGTCTCTTTGATCCTCTGCACTTCCTAGGGTCCAACCATTCATTGCATATTCCCTTGCCTTGTTAGTCCTCCCTAATGCATTACCTCACACTTTTCATGGTTAAATTCCATTTGGTACTCTCCTACCCATCCAACCAGCCTGTCTATATTGTCCTGTAATCTAAGACCTTGCTCCTCACTATTTACCACACCACCAATTTTATTGTCATCTGCGAACTTCCTTATCACACACCCCCACATTCACGTCCAGGTCATTAATGTACGCCACAAGCAACAAGGGATCCAGCACCGATCCCCGAGGAACACCACTGGACATAGTCTACAGTCACAAAACAACTTCAACCATCACTTAGCCAGTTTTGGATCCAGTTTGCCAAATTTCCCTGGATCGCATGGGCTCTTACCTTCTTCATCTGCCTCCCAGTCCATGTAGACTACATCAACTGCACTACCCTCGTCTGCATACCTAGTCACCTCCTCAAAACATTCAATCAAATTTGTAAGATATGATCTCCCTTTGAGAAAGCGATGCTGACTATCCTTGATTAATCCTCACCTCTCCAAGCGGAGATTAATCCTATCCCTTGGACGTTTTGCCAGTAGTTTCCCTACCGCTGAAGTTAGACTCACTGGCCTGTAGTTTCCTGGTTTGTCCCTACTTCCCTTCTTGAATAATGGCACCACATTAGCTGTCCTGCAGTCCTCTTCACACCTCTTTTGGCCAGAGACGATTCAAAAATCTTTGTGGGAGCCCCTGGAATCTCCTCCCTTGCCTCCCGCAGCAGTCTGGGACACAACTCATCTGGCCCCATGGGTTTATCCACTTTTAGTTAAAACTGTTAATAGCTTCTCCCTCGCAATGTTAAGTTGTTCAAATAAATCACAATGCACCTCCCTGATTTCTATCCCCACATCATCCTTCCCCATAGTGAACACAGATGCATAAACAAACCCCTTATGGACTGACCTCATTAACACTACACCCTGTATGCTTCACCCGATGCCGGTGTTATGTAGTTACATTGTGTACCTTGTGTTGACCTATTATGTATCTGCTTTTATTTCCTTTTCTTTTCATGTTTAATGATCTGCTTGCAGAAAAATACTTTTCACTGTACCTCGGTACACGTGACAATAAACTAAATCCAATCTAAGTACTCCATTAAAGCATCACCTATATCTTCTGATTCCACAAATTGCCTCGTTGGTCTCTAATGGGCTCTACCCTTACCCTGGTCGGCTTCCAGCTCTTAAAAACTTAAAAAGAACATTTGGATTTTTCTTTATATTACCCGCCAGTACTTTTTCATGTCCGCCTCTCCGCTCTCCTAATTTCTTTCTTACGCAACCCCCTGCACTTTCTATATTCCTCCTCAGTCTCCACTGTTTTGAGCCCTCAGTATCTGCCTTAAGCCTCCATTTTCTTCCTTATCCAACCCTGGATAGCCCTTGACTCTGGGTATGACATTTATCGAGGACTGGATAGGGTAGATGCCGAGATAGAATCATGGAATCCTTACAGTGCAGAAGGAGGCAATTCAGCCCATCAAGTCTGCACTGACCATCCAAAGCGCACCCTACCTAGTGCAACTCCCCCACCCTATCCCTGTAACCCCATCTAACCTGCACATCTTTGAACACTAAGGGGCAATTTAGCATGGCCTGTTCATCTTTGGACTGCTGATTCACTTGGCTGTGTGACTAGAATAGGTCATAGTCATTCAGGACTTTGCAGAGTAGTTGATTCTCAGTCAAATATATTTAAATTTGAGGCAGGTATCTTTTGGGCATTGAGGGAATTGGGGAAAATGAGGATAGGACAGTAAAATGAAGTTGAGGTAGAAGATTAACCATTGTCATGTGAAAGTACCTTTAAGAAATGGGTATTTAGAAATGGGTGTGTATATAAATATGGGTAGTGAGAGTACTTTTAAGAAATGGGTGTTTACTACTGCAGTGATGTCAAAGCATGGGTGGTGCTGGGCTGTCCATCAGCTTTTTACTTTCGTTTTAGGCTTTTTGCTGCAGGGTGTGTTTTAGTTTCGTTTTCAGAGCTGGATAGCTGCAGTCACAGCCAGAAGGTGTATTGGAGTCTCTCTCTGTAATCTAAAGACTGTAAATCAATCCTATGGTGATTTAAAACTAATAACTGCTCTTAGTAGTGACTTTAACCTGATGTGCTTCTGTTAAAAGTTAATTTTTAGGTCTTATGGATGTTAAAAGGCCAGTTTCAAGGATTACTTAATTTGTATTCTTTGGGGGTTGTATTTGAATTAATGGTTGCTAAGATGTTCACTGTATGTTTTAAAAAGGTTAGCTTGAGTTCATAGAATAAACTGTGTTTTGCTTTAAAAAATACTTTTCCATTTCTGCTGTACCACACCTGTAGAGTGGGCTGTGTGCTCCCCATACCACAATCTATTAAAAGCTGTGGGTCAGGTGAACTCCATGATACACTTTGGGGTTCTCTAAACCCTGGCCCATAACACCACGATCTTGTTGAATAGTGTAGCAGGCTCGGGGGCTGTTAGGCCATGGTTTGTTCTTATTTCTTAATAATATAATAATAATAATTGTTTATTGTCACAAGTAGGCTTCAATGAAGTTACTGTGAAAAGCCAATATTTCTTATTGCAGGACTTTCTCCTGAATTCCCTTTTGGATCTATCGCTAACTATCTTACATTTATTGGTCCTAGTTTGGATCTCCTCCACAAGTGGAGATGTCTTCTCTTTGCCCAGCTTCCGTACTTCTGATAGATATCCATTGAATGATCCCTCAACCTTTTATCTAGATTTTAAAAAAAAGAGCCACAGCCTTGTTTAGCTTCTCCTCGTAAATTTATTCTCGCAGTTCTGGTATCATCCTGGTGAATCATTTTGCACCTTCTCTCGTGCCTCCATATCCTTCCCATAACGTGGAGACCAGAACTGCGCACAGTGCTCTAAATGTGGTCTAACCAAGGTTTAATATGTTTGACATAACGGGCTGGATTCTCTGGTCCACCAGCCGTCTGATTCCCAGCGGCGCGCCGTTCGCCGGCGGCGGGATTCTGTCTTCCCGCCGTTTTTCAATGGGATTTCCCATTGAAGCCACCCCACAGCACGGGAAACCTGCGAGCGAGGCTGCACTACTGCTGGGGAGGATGAATCGCAATGGCCGGAGAACTCGGGGCAACTTTGCTGCTTTTCAGTTCTCGCTCCGCAGGAATGAGCCCTTATTTTGGTTGCTTTGTAAACGGCCTGATTTTTAAAAAAATGGCTACTTTGAGTGATTTACATATCAGTGCCTCAGATCTCTTGTCAGCTCTGTCCCATTTTAAACTCTGTGTCCAATCCAGGTGTGGCCTCGCTCTCCTTCCTTCCAAAATGTGATGCAAATTGAAATTAATTTGCTATTGACACATTGGTGAGATTTGCTGAGGGTCTGGTGTAACTTGAGTGGGAAAGCGAGAAAACGACTTAATAATTAGACACAGATAGGTTTGGCTCAGATGTCACTTGGAAATAGTGGCTCAAGGAGTTAAAAGTTTCTTGTGCACTACTTTTAACACACTGGCTAACGGGTTTACATCAAATTCTTCTTCGGACTATTTTAGCAGTCATTAACCTAGTTATTTTAAACAGGTTAATGATATTATTAAAATACTGCACGCATCAATTGAATACAAACATGCTGAACTGTACGCTACCAGTAGCACGTCAGGGTTTCAGCCTTAATGATTACTTCCGAAGGGAACCCCTTCGCAAATTAACCTTGCTGTTTACTCACAGATATCCTGCTCGATGCTATTGCCATTATATTCGGGTTTTTCTGTGCATGCATATAGGTGGAAAGGTGAAGACACAGTACCCGATATATTGTACTCAAGCATTCTCCAATTAAGTAATTGGATCACAAGGGTATTGTGTAGAGTCGAGAATTCTTGAAGCGTTCTGTGAAAGTGTCCAAAGGGAAATGGGGAAACCAATTAAAAATGTCATTTATAAGATAAATAGAGAGGTCCAGAAGGCAGGGAAGAGAGCGTGTGGGGTACTCTGATTCAGTCCTCTAGCTTTTTTAAGATGAGGTTTAAATGAAATGAAAATCGCTTATTGTCACAAGTAGACTTCAAATGAAGTTACTGTGACAAGCCCCTAGTCGCCACATTCCAGCACCTGTTTGGGGAGGCTGGTACGGGAATCGAACCGTGCTGCTGGCCTGCCTTGGTCTGCTTTAAAAGCCAGCGATTTAGCCCAGCGTGCTAAACCAGCCCCACATGTGCTGAGATGGTTCGACGTATTGGAGGAATTGATGCTTTCTTTCAAGTCTTGTTGGGGAGTTGGAACCAAGATATTGACCAGTACACCTGTAATAAAGATGTAGTTCCCTCTCAATCAAACCACCCCACAAGCCCTATTCCTCTGTTCCTTCTTTTTACTTGTATACCTGTATACCCCTAATTTTCTTTGTCACACCAACGGCAGCCATGCATTCAGATTTAGGTTTTAAGCTATGGAATTTTATCCCTAAACCTGTCCACCTCTCTCTGCCCCTTTAAAACTTTCCTTGAAACCTCTGCGACCTTGTGTAAAATTTTGCCTGATATTCGCTGATCACAGGGGTGCAGTTATGCAATCGCATCCTCAAAGCTGTGGCGGTTCTTCAAATTTTAAAGCAGTTTCAGATCAGCGGGTGCGAAATTTGACTAAACCCATGATGAAAGCCAGCAGAGGAAATTTGCGGGGATTTGTTCACCCGATTGACATCCGAGGCCCATCTGTCGCCACATTTTGGATGGCATGCAAGAGACATGTTTGGATGACACCCGTCTGAAACGTAAACATAAAACGGCGTAAATAAGCACAGAACACCACGTGGAAAAGCGAGGAGTCTGGATCGTATGCATGCTGTCTCGTAGCACTGGGCATTGAGTAGTCTAACCAGCGGTCCTTGAAACAATTGTTAAGTGTTGACCTAAAACAAAAGAGAACAATCTTTCCCCCTAACCCACACAAAATAAAAACCTCAAACCCCTTTGAGACAATGAAAAACAGAATAAATTCTTCCATCGGGCCGGAGATACAAAAGTCCAAGAACATGCATGAACAGACTCAAAAACAGCTTCTTCCCCACTGTCACCAGACTCCTAAACAACTCTCTTATGGACTGACCTCATTAACACTACACCCTGTATGCTTCACCTGATGCTGATGTTATGTAGTTACATTGTGTACCTTGTGTTGCCCTATTATGTATATTCTTTTATTTCCTTTTCTTTTCATGTACTTAATGATCTGTTGAGCTGTTCGCAGAAAAATACTTTTCACTGTACCTCGGTACACGGGACAATAAACAAATCCAAATCCAATCCAACTTGCCTGCTGATTTTTCGCTTCTTGCTCATTTTTGCATGTCATGTCAGAATCCAGCAATCCCAGGTTTAACTCCAGAGAGTTCTATTTCCATTTCATACACTCACCATTCTCGAAACCTCTGAACTGTGAGTGGCCAATTTTGATTTGAACAAACTGCCTTCCAGATGCTGCTGACCCGTGAGTAACTTTGCCTCTCCACAGCTTTTCGCTGAGGATAATAATGGTCAGATTTTCCTGAACTTTTATCAGCTGACCTCCAATCAGATGAAGTCATTTTTAACGTAAGTTGAATTAGTCTAAGTGAGCCATCAGGCAATATGGGCCATTGAGAGGTCACCACAATTAAGTCTGGGGCAAAATATTTTTCAAATGAAAAAACTTACTTTATTCTCTTCTGTCATGGCAGCGTTCGACAGTCAGGAGCAAAATAACTTGGTTTGCAACATAATTCTATTGTATGCTTGGCATCATTCAGGAGAAATGGCAGAAGTAAGATTCGCACCGGGCAATGTATTGAGAACGTGGAAATCTTACACTTCAAAATGTGAAATTATAAAACGATCCCCAAATCCTACTGCAGATATATAGGAAGAAGAACCCTTCCCTCGAGCAAGGTTATGGGCAAAACGTAGTTAACATTATTAATGTTTGCCTGCTGAAGCGTGAACAATGTGTGCACAATTACATTTTATTGGCTGCACAACACAGTCTTATGAATACTTAATTGGTGACTTGCATCATCTTCCACTGCAATTAATTGCCATGCATTTGCCTCTTGAGGAACTGACTGTGTCGCAGCAACAGTACATGTGGGTCGTTTCTCTCGGGAACTATAACGACAATTCAATTTCTGTTGCCTCACCTTGCTTAAATTAAAGCGACTGCGTCTCTACTGCAGTGAGCAAAGTTTACCATAGTTCACTTGGGGAGCAAGAAACACTGCAAAAGCAAAGCCTGCGCATAATAGGAAGAAGTCAATATTATTCTTACAAATATCAAAAGCAATATTTAAGCTTTTACCATTTGTGTTGGAAGCAATAACATTACCACATCTGGTACTGATTTCCAGTTGCTCTACATGTGTTACAATTATGGGATTTATAAGATTATGTTTTGTGACTGTGTCATTAATGTGGAATAAAGGGGGTTCGTGTGACCCGTTGTGGAGTTTGCCTGACAACAAGACTGGGCGGTTTAATTGTTAGAGATTAAAGGGATAGCAGACTGGTACAAAAGGTGAAGTCACACGGGATGAGAGGTGATGTGGTAAATTGGATGCAGAACTGGCTCGGTCACAGAAGGCAAAGGGTGTCAGTAGAAAGGTGTGTTTCTGAATGGAAGGTTGTGACTAGTGGAAGGTTGTGACCAAAGGGATCTGTGGGGCCTCTGTTGTTTGTGGTGTACATAAATGATTTGGAGGAAAGTGTAGCTGGCCTGATTAGTAAATTTGCAGATGTCACCAAGGCTGGTGGAGTGGCAGATAGTGTTGAGGATTGTCAGAGGATACAGCAGGATATAGATAGGTTGGAGATATGGGCAGGGAAATGGCAAATGGAGTTTAATCTGGACAAATGTGAGGTAATGCATTTTGTTAGGTCTCACACAGAGGGGAAATATACTGTAAATGGCAAAACACTTAGGAATATAGAAAGTCAGAGAGAACTGGGCATACATATCTTTGAAGGTGGCAACACAAGTGGACAAGGGAGTAAAGAAAGCAGACGGAATGCTTGTCTTCATTGGATGGGGCATCGAGTATAAAAACTGGCAAGTCATTCTACAGTTGTGAAGAACTTTGGTAAGGCCGCACTTGGAATATTGCGCACCATTCTGGTCAACACACTACCAGAAGGATGTGGAGGTTTTGAAGAGGATGCAGAGGAGGTTTACCAGGATGTTCCCTGGTCTGGAGGGTGTTAGCTATGTGGAGGCTGAATAGACTCCGACTGTTTTCATTAGATAGACGGAGGTTGAGGGGTGACCTCATAGAGGTCTACAAGATTATGAGGGGCATGGATAGAGTGGATGGGCAGGCACTCTTTCCCAAGGTGGAGGGGTCAGTCACCAGGGGGCATAGGTTTAAGGTCCATGGGGCAAAGTTTAGAGGAGATGTGTGAGGCAGGTTTTTTACGCAGAGGGTGGTGAGTGCCTGGAATGCGATGCCAGGGAAGGTTTTAGAAACAGACATATTAACGGCTTTCAAAAGGCACCTTGACAAACACATGGATAGGATGGGTAAAGAGGGATACAGCACCAGGAAGTGCCAAGGGTTTTGGCAAAGTTTGGTATCATGACCGGTACAGGCTTGGAGGGCCGAAGGGCCTGTTCCTGTGCTGTATTGTTCTTTGTTCAGATTGCTTTCCGGGCAGATGGTGCAAGATGTTTACATTTGGAGGCAATGGCAGCAGTCCGTGAGATAACAGTAGGTGGGCTCATTCTCCAAAGTCCCAGAAAAGCATTAAGAATGTTGGGCTGTAAACAATTGTATTTTTAACTGTCCATTGACTTTCAAGTTGGGAGTCAAGGTCTCAAGAATAGCTATCAGCATCTCTACCTGGATACAATGTCCATGTGATTCACTTTGCCTGGTGATAGGCTTTGAGATGGGGAGTGCACAAAGGAAACCATTATAATATCAGATTAAGCTTTCCTAAAATATCACTGATTATCACAGACAGGTTAATCTGCCAGGGTCCAGGCGAAAGGAAGGACAGCTAGAGGCTGAAAGTCCCTGCGGTTCACTGCTCAGGAATGCAGGTGGGAACTCTTGCATGGAATGGAAAGGCCAAGTTATTGAAGAGTTAAAATGAGGCTGGATAATTTACCTAGCTTTGGCCAGGGGGAGAAGTCTCCAGGGAAACTTGCACCATGAAAGACAGGTCTGGATTGAAAAGTATCCAGGCTGTGAGAGAAAAAGTCCGGAGGTAAACTCCCAGGAGTTCAGTACCATTTTCTGGATTGATTCTCAGGAAATTAAATGTCTACTTAAAGGACAGTAACACATCAGCGATAGTGGATTTTTATGATTGTGTTAAAAGGTCTGCTCTGCATTTGAAAGTGCAAGTTACCTACAAACAATGTTTAGTCAATAGTGCTTTTACAGTAAATGTCTTAAAACATCAAATCTTGTCATGCCATCCTTTTGGCTATTAACCGGAAGTTTGCGTTTATTTTTTAAAGTTATCAGTCTCTACAATGATCATCACACACAACAAACGTTCCCCCCCCCCCCCCTCCCCGCCCCCCACCTACCTGATCAGGAAACGCCTTGGGTTCATGATAAAACCTTGAATACCTTTCTCTATTGATTCTGGGTCAGGCACAAAGCAGAGCAGAGTGAGTCTCACGTCTCAGTTAGTTTTATTCTGTTGTCATAAAAATGTGGTGTGTTGGTGCCAAGGTCTCCTGCCAAGGTCGCAGGTCGGCAAACTTGGGGAGGGGGAGGGGAAAAGGTGACTTTCGGCAAAATATTAGAAACAAATTCAGAAATTTTGGTCAAGTGTCAACTTTTATATACATTTTACAAGTGTAAAACACCCAGCAATGTTTGTTAAGCTATCATTTGCCATTTTAGCACCAAGAAGTGGAACGTTATCGTGTTATTGCCGGAAAGTTACTTTCCTCTTACATTAACTGTACAATGGGCCCTATTCACAAAGATAACTGCTTACAAAACCAGCCTTGAATGCACGGGGACTGCCAGTTATATACACTGTGCAGGTTCCTTTCCTGAATAAGGCCCTGCATCCAAAATATAATGGCGCAGGAGAGACAATTTGTACTTGACAATCCATTCCAGTAATTTCCTGTAAAATCAAGCCAGGGTATTGCAAGACAGTGTGTAGAAATACAGACATTGAAAAACTCTTTACGTTGTCAATCTGATCAAGGTGGTAGTGCTAGAAAACCAGAGCATCACACCAGCATATGCTTGGCGTGAAAATATTATTTTTCTTTATTATAACATTGGCAGTGTGTAGTTGGATTATGTTGGAATGCAGAGTCGTATCACTTTCCTTACAGTGGCTTGCGAAGTCTTGAGGCCTTTTTTTGGGACAGGGGTATTCCTGAAGGATTGCTTGTCGTTTGGAGCAAACTGAGGTTCCTCAATTTGCAGTGTGCCCCGCGGGGCAGACCTCAGTACCGGAGAGTACTGGATGCCCTGAAGTAGGACAGGAATTTGTAGCACAGGCTCACCACAAAGTACCAGATGTGGCGAGCCATTTGTGATCGAGCAATGAAAACTCGCCAGAGGACGACGAGGAGAATGGTGTTGAAGGCAAAGCGGATGTTTCGTAGCCTGTGAAGAGAGGAAAGGTTCCAGAGGTCAGTGCGCTTTTCACGCTGTGCTGGGATTGTAAAGTACGTGCACAGGACATCTCTTTGCATTTTGTAAATTATCCACAATTCAGGTAACTAAATTATTTTATTGAAAAAAGTTTGACAGGCACAAATTGCGACACACTCTGCAACAGTTCCTCTGATATCCTTGAGCCCTTCTTTAAAATGGGTCAGTTCCTGGAGATGCCGTCACTGCATGTAGCGTGCGTGAGGTTAACTGTAAGGTGACACCTGAGGCAAAATGACTCAGGATTCTTTGCTCCTTAAGAATAGGGGGCGGGATTCTCTGATCCTGAGGCTAAGTGTTGACGGCGTCGTAAACGCCGTTGCTTTTCCTGACGGCGTCAACATGGCCTCAGGAGGAGCAATTCTGACCCCGACAGGGGGCCATCATGGCACTGGGGTGACCCACACCGCTCCAGCTGCTGATCCTAGTGTCAGATCGGGGCCGCAGGTCCGCGCATGCGCAGTGGGACCAGCGCGATTTCTGCGCGTGCGCGGCGTCTCCCTTCTCTGCGCCGGCCCCGACACAACATGGCGTAGGGCTACAGGGACCAGCACAGAACAAAGGAGGCCCCCCAGCCCGAGAGGCCAGCCCGCCGATTGGTGGGCCCCGATCATGGGCCAGGCCACAGCAGAGGCTCCCCCCCCCCCCGGGGTCGGACCCCCCCCCCTTGCCCCCCCCCCCCCCCCCCCCCCCCCCCCCCCCACAGGCCGCCCCCGGATCCTTCCACACTGAGGTCCTGCCGGGTTAGACCAGGTTAGAACGGCTTGGTACGGCCGCTCGGCCCATCCCGGGCGGAGAATCGGGGGGGGGGGAGGCCTGTAGAGCGGCCCTGACCGGAGCCAATGGTGCCGATTCGCGTGCCGACGCGGGCAGCGTGGCACGATTCGCGGCGATTCTCCGGCCCGGCCAGACTGGGCTCAGAGAATCCGGCCCAGTCTTTTTGAATTCAATTTCAAAGTTTCATTGCCACACATTAAGTTGCCACCCTTGTGCCCAACTGCGCCATTCCCTGGCAGATAAACTTTCTTCCCCAGTGTGAATGCAGCCAGCAGTGTCCATCTGCACTGACCCTCCATTTAACATTTCTCTCCATGGTTTGGATTACAGTTCTGGCGAGACATCTACCCCTAAAGCATAAACCTGACTTTTGTTCTTTTCAAATGCACGGCGATAGGGGATTCAATAGTCAGATGCTGAAAGACACCAGGCTTGTGTCACCTCCCAGGTGGCAGGATCTCCATGGAAGTATTCCCAACACTTTGAGATGGGTGGGAGATCAGCTGGAAGTCCTGGTCCATTTGGGAAGCAATCACAGAGGGCTTCAAATGTTTCCCTCAAACTTTGAATGGAGGAAAAGGGTAAAGAGGTCGTTAAAAATCAGGACCTCAAAGGTAGCAATCGCTGGATTGCTCCAGGTCCACGCGCCAGTGAGCATTGGGGAAATGGGGTAAAACAGGTCAATGGATGTCTGCAGAGTTGGTGAAGTCCTGTGGCATTGGGGCCAGTTGTGGGGCAGGAGGGACCTGGAGGAGTTGGTCAGGCTTCGTCACAGCAGGGGTGGGGCCAACGGCCTCACAGTGAGGTTAATTTGTGATGTGAGGGAAGGCTGAAACAGAATTGGCCAGGGGCGGGACAAAGCACGAGAGAAGATGCACAGAGCTTTGGAGCGCAGGAAGCGTGAACGTAAGGGGCATGGAAAATCGGCTTGGTGATCGCAGGTACAAGTAGCTGTATGGAGGTAGGCATGAAATCTATTAGTTGCTGTGCTGGGTCCCGTCCAGCAACTAGATAGCTGGTGGTGACTCCGCTGCGGCCATTTCCAGGAGCCGTGCCAGGGTTAAGCCCCAACAGTACATTCAAGCGGCTATTGGATAGGTACATGGATTACGGTAGAATAATGGAGTGTAAATTAATTTCTTCTTAAGGGCAGCACGGTAGCATTGTGGATAGCACAATTGCTTCACAGCTCCAGGGTCCCAGGTTCGATTCCGGCTTGGGTCTCTGTGCGGAGTCTGCACATCCTCCCCGTGTGTGCGTGGGTTTCCTCCGGGTGCTCCGGTTTCCTCCCACAGTCCAAAGATGTGCAGGTTGGGTGGATTGGCCATGATAAATTGCCCTTATTGTCCAAAATTCTATGATTAACCTGGGACAAAAGTTCTGCACAACATCGTGGGCCGAAGGGCCTATTCTGTGCTGTATTTCTCTAGTAGGGGCAATTTCCCGCTGGACTGCACGTTGCGGAGGTCACAGTCCAGCCTCTGAGGACTGCCGGCCAACCAGAGGTACGCCGCTCTCCAACACCTTTGACAGCACTCGGAGCTGTAGCTACCCTTCGCTACCGCAGACTTATTGGGACAAACCGAGGAAGGCATTGGGATCTCCATCCTGCACTTTCCTATCCCATTACTCGGCTCCGCAAACCCCCCCACACTCCCCCCCACTCGTTTGCCACCTTCCAGTCCACCTCCAGGGGGAGCATTTAATTCTTCCCTATGGGAATAACAAAGATCTGGCTCAAAGGAAGAGAGGCTTTTACTTACCATTCCTGAATCCACAGTATTCAGGAAAGATACAGAAGGACAAATAAGAGAGGTATGGCAGCATTAATCAAATAAATTATTTTAGCACGGGAGGGGGATGCGGGGGTAACACATTTGGTTGAATATTTTTAAAATTCAGGAAAGATCGAGCAGCTACATCGCGACTGGGTGCCGGCTAAAACAAGAGGGAGGTGGATGAAGAAATCTGCGGGCAAATTGCAGGAAGATGCAATAAAAATAACGTAACCGTGAGAATAAGGACTTGCGTTATTGTAAAATGGACAGGTTTGGGAACGGTGGGTGAGAAGGATCCCTTCGTTGCCCAGGAGTTCCGCAGAGTGGCAATGTTCACCCAGCATTCCTCACCCAGGCTGGGTGAGTCAGGAGCAGTGAAACGCACCCCCAGGGTGACCGGGACGCAGGGAGGTAAGTCATTCCCTCTTTACAGGTTCCGGTCCGGGATGAGGGAGGGTGTGAGGTGAGTCTGTGAGGGAGTGGGTTCAGTATGGGAGGAGGGAAGTGGGTGTTTAAATAGTTACTCTGGAGTTGGAAGCGTTTTTTCCCTCTAACACTTTCAGAGTGTAAAACTGGCGGGACCTTCCAAAGTTAGTCATTTAAATCGCTTCTGTCGGATGATTCCCGGCCCAACGTAATTGTTCAGAGGAAGACAGCGCTTCTGGGTAATATCTGGGTAAACTCTCAGGTGGGAACGTCCTAGAAGGATTCCCAGCGGATCATGGGTAAAAAGATAAAGTCGCCATGTACCCGGATGGCCACAGGCTGCCTTCCCCTTTGAGGGGGAGAACTGACTGGTGGTAATTTAACCTGAGGGTCACAACACCTCAGGCGAGGGTCAAGGTTGAGAAGGCGGGGCCTTCACGAATAACCTCAGCCGGTACGGGAATCGAACCCTCGTTGCTGGCCTTGCTTTGCATCACAAACCCAGTTGTCCAGCCAACTGAGCTAAACCGGGCCCATCACTAAATGCAAGGCTGGGGAACCCAGAAGTTATGGATTACATGTGAAGAATCACTGAATGATGACCCAGGGCTATTTTGTCATCAGCTGACAACACACCACATTGTCCCAACATTCTTCCTGTGGGACGGAAGCTGAATCCAGCCCATGTTCTGATCTCTGGATGCCTGGATCAAATACGAGAGGGTAGCTGAAGTGTGGAGGATGTGGTGGCGAGTTATTATTGATGCTGTTTACTTGAAAAGTTTCCTTTTCCTCCCAAACAAGGAGCTGGTTTAGCACAGAGGACTAAACAGCTGGCGTGTGATGCAGAACAAGGCCAGCAGCGCGGGTTCAATTCCCGTACCGGCCAACCGAACAGCCGCCGGAATGTGGCGACTAGGGGCTTTTCAAGCCTACTTGTGACAATACGCGATTATTATTATTAAGTTTTGCAAGAGAAAGGCAGAGCAGAGGGTGAAGGCGCCTGGACTCACTTCTTGAGGTGCTGTCTTGCTGCAGGAAGTCCAGACATGTCTTCATTCAGCACATATTTCTTCGTTCCTATGCAATAATTTTCAATGTATTCGGGCCAGTGCAGTTGGCGGACATCAAAATTGAAACACTGCGAAAAAAACAACAAATGGTTCAAAGTCCCCACAGTTCACCTGACGGAGGAAACCTGCAAATTCCCAGGCACGCAATCTGCTTAATGGACAACCTTCCTTCCAATTTGGGATTACACTCCTATTTCACAGAATGTTGCATTTAACTGCCTGCGAGGCGGCAACACGAAAGGTACTGGGTGAAGGGAATAGACCGTAAGCATTTGATTATCATTACACAATATACAGGGAAAAGCTACAAACATTACTCTGGTCTCGGCGACCTATCTCAGTTCTGTGTCGGGGCCATCGGCGATTAAACATGGCTACATTCTTCTGAATTCCTATCCCCAGGATCCAGCCCGACTTCAACATTCCATCTGATAGCTAGCGAAAGTATTTAGATGGGACTATCGTTGAAATGTTCGGAGCTGGAAAGTGCCTGAATTAACTTAGAGGGGGTGGCAGAGAGAGAGGAATGCTAACTGAGAGGGGGGAAAGTCAAAGGAGAATCTGTCACTGTGGTGACTGGCGCCGCTGAAACCACCCAGGGTGATGGCACAGCCCTGCCTGATTAAATCCCACCTCATCATCACCCCCCCCCAATCTGGTATGGAGTATAATTTACAGATGGTGTAATAATTCACCTCTTGATTTTCCTCCCTGACCCACCATTTCCCTCACCCTGTTATAATCCCCACGAGACCGACAGAGACCCCCCGATTAATCTCCCCATGAGCCTCATAGAACAAAGAACAAAGAAAAGTACAGCACAGGAACAGGCCCTTCGGCCCTCCAAGCCCGCGCCGACCATGCTGCCCGTCGAAATGAAAATTTTCTACTCTTCCGGGGTCCGTATCCATCTATTCCCATCCTATTCGTGTATTTGTCAAGATGCCCCTTAAACGTCACAATCGTTCCTGCTTCCACCACCTCCTCCGGCAGCGAGTTCCAGGCACCCACTACCCTCTGTGTAAAAAAACTTACCTCGCACATCTCCTCTAAACCTTGCCCCTCACACCTTAAACCTATGTCCCCTAGTAATTGACCCCTCCACCCTGGGAAAAAGTATCTGAATATCCACTCTGTCTATGCCCCTCATCATTTTGTAGACCTCTATCACATCGCCCCTCAACCGAGTTTATTCAACCTCTCCTCATTGCTAATGCCCTCCATACCAGGCAACATCCTGGTAAATCTCTTCTGCACCCTCTGAAAGCTTCCACATCCTTCCAATAGTGTGGCGACCAGAATTGAACACTATACTCCAAGTGTGGCCTAACTAAGGTTCTATACAGCTGCAACATGACTTGCCAATTTTTATACTCAATGCCCCGGCCAATGAAGGCAAGCATACCGTATGCCTTCTTGACTACCATTTCCACCTGTGTTACCCCTTTCAGTGACCTATGGACCTATACACCTAGATCTCTTTGACTGTCAATACTCTTGAGGGTTCTACCATTCTCTGTATATTCCCTACCTGCATTAGACCTTCCAAAATGCAATACTTCACATTTGTTCGGATTAAACTCCATCTGCCATCTCTCCGCCCAAGTCTCCAAACGATCTAAATCCTGCTGTACCCTCTGACAGTCCTCATCGCTATCCGCAATTCCACCAACCTTTGTCGTCTGTAAACTTACTAATCAGACCAGTTATATTTTCCTCCAAATCATTTATATATACTACGAACAGCAAAGGTCCCAGCACTGAATCCTGCAGAACACCACTAGTCACAGCCCTCCAATCGGAGAAGCACCCTTCCATTGCTACTCTCTGCCTTCTATGACCTAGCCAGTTGTGAATCCACCTTGCCGGCTCACCCCTGATCCCGTGTGACTTCACCTTTTGTACCAGACTGCCATGAGGGACTTTGTCAAAGACCTTACGGAAGTCCATGTAGACAACATCCACTGCCCTACCTGCATCAATCACCTTTGTGACCTCCTCGTGGGCTGGTTAACTCAGTACCATAAAGATCGGCCCAGGTGGGAGCCATTCCGCAGAGTCATCCCGGCTGGGATTGGACAGTTACTTGTAAATATGTAATTCTACGAACGCATGCATGCTGACTTTGCCAGACCCTTCCAAGGGGCTGGAAGTCCATCAGATGTCGTTCACCATGTCGAAGGCCACCGTTGAGAAGCTAAGACACTCTTTCAGCCCCCATGGCATCCCAGAGATGCTAGTGACAGACAACAGCACTCCGTTCACCAGCGACAAATCGAACAATTTATGAAGGCAAAGGGGGTGTAACACATCCGCAGAACCTCATATCACCCTTCCCCGAAGCCTCATATCACCCTTCCCCGAAGCCCCATATCACCCTTCCCTGAAGCCCCATATCACCCTTCCCCGAAGCCCCATATCACCCTTCCCCGAAGCCCCATCTCACCCTTCCCCGAAGCCCCATCTGACCCTTCCCCGAAGCCCCATCTCACCCTTCCCCGAAGCCCCATCTCACCCTTCCCCGAAGCCCCATATCACCCTTCCCCGAAGCCCCATATCACCCTTCCCCGAAGCCCCATGTCACCCTTCCCCGAAGCCCCATGTCACCCTTCCCCGAAGCCCCATTTCACCCTTCCCCGAAGCCCCATATCACCCTTCCCCGAAGCCCCATATCACCCTTCCCCGAAGCCCCATATCACCCTTCCCCGAAGCCCCATGTCACCCTTCCCCGAAGCCCCATTTCACCCTTCCCCGAAGCCCCATATCACCCTTCCCCGAAGCCCCATCTGACCCTTCCCCGAAGCCCCATTTCACCCTTCCCCGAAGCCCCATATCACCCTTCCCCGAAGCCCCATATCACCCTTCCCCGAAGCCCCATATCACCCTTCCCCGAAGCCCCATATCACCCTTCCCCGAAGCCCCATATCACCCTTCCCCGAAGCCCCATATCACCCTTCCCCGAAGCCCCATATCACCCTTCCCCGAAGCCCCATATCACCCTTCCCCGAAGCCCCATCTCACCCTTCCTCGAAGCCCCATCTGACCCTTCCCCGAAGCCCCGCATCACCCTTCCCCGAATGGGCTGGCCCACCAAGCGGTGCAGACCTTCAAGAGAAGGATGAGGAAATAGACCACAGGATCCATTGAGACGCACAAGCGATTTTTGTTTAGCTGTTGGACCAGCCGCAATGCCGTGACCGACGGAACTGCTGATGGGCCGGAGGCCAAGGACCCGTCCCAGCCTTGCGTTCCCCGATATTGGCAGGAAATTACGGATGGAAAGCCAAGGTGGGTGGTCGCGGACTAGGAATTTTGCACCGGGGGTCACGGTGCCCGAAACTTTGGGGACGGTGCCCGATGGATTCCAGGAACAGTGGTACAGCAGACCAGGCTGGGCTCTTACTAGGGTGAAGACGTGTGGACTTACGATGCGGAAACATCTTGACCACCTCAGGAGGAGAAGGCCAGAGTTAGGCCAGGTGTCGGGGCCGGGGCAGAGAAGGGAGCCACCGCCCACTGTGCATGCGGAGATCCGCGGCGCCCATTTGACGCCGGCATCGGCAGGTGGAGCGGCCTGGGCCTGGGCCTGGGCCTGGGCCGCTCCAGTGCCGTGCTGGCCCACAGAGGGGCTCGGAATCACTGCTCCTGAGGGCCTGTTGACACCATCGTGAAACACAACGGCGTTTACGACGGCGACGACACTTTATTAAGGCGTACTCAGGATCAGAGAATCCAGCCTCACGTTTCTCGTACTGTCCATGGGGAGGCGCAGTGCCAAGCTTCCTCCAGTCTGCGAAACAACCGTTCAATGATACTCGCAGCGTCCTGTCACTCAGCCAACCTGTATCCTTGCTGCCACTGTCCTGCTTGTTCAAAGGACTTCAGTTTCGTTGGCAAGCCGATTGCGTGACACTTTATCGAACATCTTTTGGAAGATGGGTGTGATTTAACACACAAAAAAAAGTCCCGTTTTGGGCCCGTAAAGCCGAGTGTTTCTCGACACCTGCGGTGCTGCTGTCTAGCGGGACTCTGCTGTTTGGCTGGGTGTCAGTCGGGAACACCCCAGTGAGGCCGCACTTACCTGAGCTCGTTAGTGCAGGAAGGTGACTCGCGGATCTTTCAATGCACCCCCCCCCCCCCCCCCCCCCCCCCCAACACCTCGGTCCTCCACCACGGCCTCCAGAACCCCTGCCCCACCCTGGCCATCTTTCCCACCTTACCTCTTGGGGTTCTTAAGCACCCCCTCCCCTCACCCCACTCTTAAAGGCAGTGCACCCTGGGCCCAATCCCTGGCAGTGTCCATGCCGTCCTGGTATGCCACCCATGTGGTGATATGCATCACTGTAGATACACAAGGGGTTAATGTAACTACACGCAAACTAGATAGACACTAGAGGGAGCACCAGAGACATGACACACAGACACTCAACCAATAGGTCAGTAAGATAGTACATGACCAATGGGCATTCACGATACACACGGAGGTGACATGACCACAGGAGGGCATTACACCAACCCATATATAAAGGACACAATGCACATGATCTTCCTCTTTCCAGTGGAGACACTCAGTGAGTACAGACACAGGGTTTATGCGACATCACACCCACCACGTGGATTGTAGCAGACTAGTTCGTCCGTCTGAGTGGCTATAGAAGGATTAACAGTAGTGGCGAACCCGAGTAGGAGAATTGTAAATAGTTCAATAAACGTGTTGAAGTTATCTCCATGTCTGAACCTTCCTTTGTCAGAGTGCACATCAAGGAAGCAGCTTATGCTACGCTAAGAGCATAACAAGACAACCCAGGCATGATTCCTGTCCCCATGGGTCTAATGGCGGATGGGATGTGAAAATGTACTCTGTGGTGTAACAGAGTAGTGAGGAAGAGTTTGATCCCCATTCCACAGCGTCTGTTTCCCCTCTCTGTACCCCTATCATTGCAAGATTCAAGTCTGTTGCAACATTTTTAGTGGACCGTCTGAGGAGGTTTTGTGGCCCAGTGGTAGCATCTCTACCTCTACACCAGAAGCTCTGGGTTCAAGTCTAGCGCCAGGACTTGTCGACCATGGAAAGAACGTTGATAATCAACACAGGAATTTTTGCACCACTTCCCCATTACTCCCCAAGGGGAAAAAATGTGTGTGAAGATACGCTAAAAAAAGGACTTATGTGCTGGTTTCTATTGAATTTAAATTAGGTTTTACTGAACCTTTGTTGATTCCATTCTTATTTACAGTTCTTAGCAGTATGTGACATTCTGCTTGATTGATTCCCACTATTCTAGAACTTTGGTTTATATCACAATGTAGTGAAGAGCTGAGGGTTTGCTATGAATCAGATAACAAGTTAAGCTAATGCTTTAACTGCCTGCAACATATCCTGGAGAACTATTGAACCGCAAGCAGGTGGTTTTCCTGGTGTCTTGCCCAGCATTCATACTCCGCCCCCGCCAAAATGGCTTCATCGGTGCGTACGCCGCACAGGTTGTCACCTGAAGGCCCTCCCCCGATGCTCCGCACCCGATGGGCTGACTTACCGAAGGCGTGGATCACTTGTGGTCTGAGGTTTCATCAACCTCACGTGGCGGCCACAGACCCGGCAATTCTCTGTCCGTATCGGCAGGGAAAGCCGGGGGTTTTACGTGGCGCGGCTGCTGGCTCCCCAATGGGCGGAGCATCGGAGCGAGGGCGCCGCTGAATTTCTGGTCGTAATAATAAGACACATGCTCCGGACATAGCCTCGAAATCGGAGAATCCAGCCATACGTGTTTTAGAATATAAACCATATTGTTAAGTTAATCATGCTTGTTTTGCGGTCTTGTATATACAACAAGGTTTGTGGGCGGGATTCTCTGTTGCCTGATGCACGATTAATTACACAAAGGCGAGAGTTGGATACAATCGAGGCTTTATTACACTGAGATGTGTGGCCTCCTACATCAGCTGGCGAAGTGGCTCATGTACTGGGGGCACACATATTTATACTCCACCTACTGGGCAGAGCCAGTGGGCAGGGAACTACCTCCGTACCTGTAGTACAGGGCCTTACCACAAAACACCTACGCCCACATCCTCTATATACAATATATACATCAGTGGTGACTACCACAATGCCTGACGCCGATATCTCAATTGGCAATCGAGCAGAGAATGGGCTCCAGCACCCAAATTGGGGCCGGGGCCTGTTTGATGCTGGTCAGCAATGCTCCCCCACTATGGAAGTGGCATGATCGCGTTGTATGGTGTGCCCTGTTGTAACGGTATTGGCGTGTCATCAGAAGGCCATCCTGCGATGCTCCGCCCCCGATGGGCTGAGTTCCCGACTGCGCGGTTGATGTGTGGTCTGAGCGATCAGGAACTCGGCGTGGCGGCTGCGGACTGTGTCCAGCGCCACCACACTCGGTCGGGATCGGTGCCGCTAGCCGGGGGGGGGGGGGGGGAGGGTGAGGGGATTGCTGGGGGGGTGGCCGGGGGTGGGCTGTGGGGTTGTGGATGGTGGGTCAGGTCCACGCACGGCCGGCGTCATGTTGTACGGTGCGACCACTGAAAGTCGTCGCACTGCGCATGCGCGGCAGCCATTCTCTGACCGTTTTGGCCCAGGGACCGGGGGTTTCACCCGGCACCGCTGCTGGTCCCTCACCGGTCCCGGGAATCGGCGAGGGTTTGTGATTCTCCGTTTGAGCCATTAACCGATGAAACGGAGAATCCAGACCAGCGTTTTTGTTTAAAAATGTGAAATCTAGTGACGGAGTTGGTTGAAATATGATGTTGATATTTCTCTTTAAATGTTAGCAGCTAACTGGATGGTAGAAGCAGTAACTTCCATGGCCAAGCCACTAGATGGAGTTGCTGATAAAATTAAGTTTCCGACCATTAGTCAGGGAATTATTGACAGCGAAAGCCTCTCCCTGTTAAAACACGTCTGCAGTTTGTTGAAGGTCCACCATCGCTGGAGTGACGCAAATCCAAGGTGGTTTGTCTCCGTGTGCCCCATTTTCTCTCTTTGTCATACTTAAAATGTCACACTTCCCTGCTCTTTTAATTTTTTTCTTGGTGCCTGTGAAATTTTCTGGGATTTCTTTTCTGCATGAAATACATGATATAAATGCAAGAGTTTATCAGGACACCTCGACCCCTCTCCCAATTTAATGACCCAGGGAACCCTACAGCCACTTCCAGGAATAACATCACAACGACGGCTGCTGTTGTTCCCATTGTTCCTGTGCCTCTTGTCCAGATGGTTTTTCAACATCACATTTCCTAGTCGTGGAAGTATTGAGATATTAGCAACTTATTTTTGCCATCTGTTTAAAAATGATATGGCAGCTTTGAAGCAAATGATTTAAACCACAAGTTATTTCCAACTTTTACATTCACAGGAGTTTGTGGAGAGTTTTCTGTTGGGAATGGTTGTGCGCAAGTTGCACCGCAGGAAGTTACGCACAACATGCTCAATGGACAGGCTGTTCTCTGTTTAGTAATCATAAAGTTTCATGTAATTTAGACCTCTCTAAAAATGAGAGGCGCGATTCTCCGAGCCCCGCGCTGGGTGGGAGAATCGGCGCAACCGCGCCACGCCGCCGGCGAGCGATTCTCTGAGGTGCGGAGAATCGCCGCCATTTGCGCCGGGGCATTTGGCGCAGCGCCAGTCGCGGGCTGCTGTCCGTGGCCGGGCCGCCGATTCCCCGGCCAGGATGGGCCGAGCGACCGCCCGGAAACGGCAGAGTCCCACCGCCGCCGTTCACCCCTGGTCGCTGCTGGCGGGAACTCTGCACGACGGTTCGGGGGCGGCCTTTGGGGGGGAGGGGGGAGAGAGGGAGGCGCCGTCCCTGGGACGTGCCTCCGATGGGGTCTGGCCTCTTCCCCTCAGGCCTACTTTGTTGCGTGGCCGGCCCCTGAACCCCCACGCCATGTTGCGTTGGTGCCGGCGCGCTGAAGAAGTCCCCCGCACATGCGCGGGTTGGCGCGACGCCCATGTGGCACCGGGAAGGGAGGTTGGAACGGCTCCAGAACCGTGCTGACCCCATGTGGGGGCCAGAATCGGTTCCCACGCCCGTTTATTGCCATCGTGAAACGCGACGACGTTAACCACGGCGCGAACACGTAGTCTCCTTTTGTGAGGGCCACGAAGAATCCAGCACGAGTTTTCAGGATACAAAGAAATAACATTTATTTACAATAACACAACAGCAGCAGCAACTTCCCTTGCTGCTCACTCCTCTCTCTCTCTGCTGGTTCCAAACTGGCCAGCTCTATTTATGCAGGGAGTCTGCTAATGATTTCTCCGCCCCCCTCATTGGGGAAGCTCATACTCCCATAGGATTGTGGGATTGTCCCCAGCCAGTGGTAAGCAGGCAGGTTATAACATCCCTCCCCCTCAAAGTCCAAGGAATCCACCGAAGACCCTGGCGAAGGAGGGCGTCGGACTCGTTTTGCTGTAGGCCGGACACCATTTGCACGAGGTGCTGGATCAGGCGGCGTGTAACAAGACAGAGACCGGTGCTTCTGTGATGAACGGCGTAACGGTTGTACATCCACGGCCCGTGGGCCCGAGGATTCCCCCTCTGAGGTGTCTTGTGTCTCCATCTCGGAGTCAGAGTCTGCTGCCTCAGTCATCTCGGTGTCACTATCTCCACGCGGTTCTGTCATAACCTGCGCAGGCTTTGAGTGAGGCACCAGAAGAAGATTGTAAGGAATACTTTCCATTGTGTCTGGTCTTTGTGGCTGTAGAAATGAGCTCCTGGGGCGGGGAATCTTTGGAAGGGCTAGCTGGGCTGACAGGTGGCAAATGGAGTTTAATGCAGAAAAGTGTGAAGTGATTCATTTTGGAAGGAATAACAGGAAGGCAGAGTACTGGGCTAATGGTAAGATTCTTGGTAGTGTGGACGAGCAGGGAGATCTCGGTGTCCATGTACATAGATCCCTGAAAGTTTCCACCCAGGTTGTTAAGAAGGCCTACGGTGTGTTAGCTTTTATTGGTAGAGGAATTGAGTTCCAGAGCCATGAGATCATGTTGCAGTTGTACAAAACTCTGGTGCGGCCGCATTTGGAGTATTGCGTGCAGTTCTGGTCGCCACATTATAGGAAGGATGTGGAAGCTTTGGAAAGGGTGCAGAGGAGATTTACCAGGATGTTGCCTCGTATGGAGGGAAGATCTTATGAGGAAAGGCTGAGGGACTTGAGGCTGTTTTCGTTAGAGAGAAGGTTAAGAGGTGACTTAATTGAGGCATACAAGATGATCAGAGGATTAGATAGGGTGGACAGTGAGAGCCTTTTTCCTCGGATGGTGATGTCTAGCACGAGGGGACATAGTTTTAAATTGAGGGGAGATAGATATAGGATAGATGTCAGAGGTAGGTTCTTTACTCAGAGAGTAGAGAGGGCGTGGAATGCCCTGCCTACAACAGTAGTGGACTCGCCAACACTAAACGCATTCAAATGGTCATTGGATAGACATATGGACGATAAGGGAATAGTGTAGATGGGCTTTAGAGGGGTTTCACAGGTCGGCGCAACATCGAGGGCCGAAGGGCCTGTACTGCGCTGTAATGTTCTATGTTCTATGTTCTCCTGGACCGAACATGGTCTACATGTTTGCGATGGAGACGACCCTGGGCTTGCACCTGGTAAGAGATAGGGCCCGTTTGGCGAAAGATTATGCCAGGGACCCACTGGGCACTACTAGCAAGATTCCGAACGAACACTGGGTCACCGGGTGCAAACTGCCGAATCGGCCGATGCCGAGAAAAACCATGTCCCTGCCATTCTTGTGTGCGGCTTACTTTTGCGCCAATGTCCGGGAAAACCATGCTAAGGCGGGTGCGAAGTCTCCGGCCCATTAGGGAGTTCTGTGGGAGCTACCCCAGTCACCGCATGGGGGGTGGTCCTATATGAAAACAAAAAATGAGCCAGTCCCGTGTCCATCGACCCGGAAGACTGCTTCTTTAGGCCTCGTTTGAATGTCTGCACTGCGCGCTCCGCCAACCCATTTGAAGCCAGGTGGTAAGGGGCGGTGCGGATATGGCATATGCCGTTCATCTTCATGAACCTCACAAACTCCTCACTTGTGAACGGAGTGCCGTTGTCCGTGACCAGCACCTCGGGGAGGCCATGCGAACTGAAAGACAAACGCATCTTCTCGATTGTTGCGCAGGACGTTGTGCCTACCATCTTATGCACCTCTAGCCATTTAGACTGGGTGTTGATTAGTAGAAGGATCATGGATCCTTGAAAAGGGCCGGCGAAATCCGCATGCAAGCACGTCCAAGGCCGCCCTGGCCATTCCCAGTGATGTTGGGGCGCGGCCAGCGGAAGCTTCTGATGCTCCTGGCAAATGGAGCAGTTTTGGGCCACCTTCTCAATGTTGGTGTCGAGGCCTGGCCACCAGACATAACTCCGGGCCAACATCTTCATTTTGGTCACACCTGGATGGCCATTGTGCAAGTCTCTCACTATCAGCTCCTGTCCTTTTTCCGGGACAATCACACGCATCCCCCACAAAAGGATGCCGTCTTCCACGCTGAATTCGGACAGCTTGGAGGAAAATGCCCGCAACTTGCCTGGGAGCTGTCGATGCTGCCCACCATACAGGACTATGTGCCGAACCTTTGACAGGACTGGCTCCGTCTGGGTCCACTCACGGATCTGTGATGCCGTGACAGGCAAGGAGTCCATAAAGGTTAGGGTTGCAACCACCTCACCAGTCGTGGGGGTTGACATGGGGCCGGTCGATAAAGGCAATCGGCTCAGTGCGTCGGAATTCCCTATCTGGGTTCCTGGTTTGTGTTCCAGAGAATACTCGTATGCAGCGAGCAACAAAGCCCAGCGCTGGATCCGTGCGGAAGCAATGGGCGGTATTGGCTTATCCTCTCTGAAAAGTCCCAGCAGAGGATTATGATCAATCACGATAATGACGTGGCGGCCATACACGTACTGGTGGACACGTACCGCAAAGACCACTGCCAGGCCCTCCTTCTCGATCTGCGTGTACTTTTTTTCCGCTGCAGTCAGTGTGCGGGGGGCGAAAGCTATCGGCCGCTCGGCCCCGTTCTCCATCTTGTGGGACAGGACGGCCCAATACCATACGGGGATGCATCACATGTGACGAGCAAAGGCTTTCCAGGATCATAGTGGGTTAGTAACCCAGACGATGACAATTGTTGTTTTACCCGCCGGAAAGCGGTTTCTTGCGGCTGACCCCAAACCCAGGTGTGATTCTTCTTTAGCAGAAGGTGCAACGCGGCCAGCGTAGTTGCCAGATTGGGGAGGAACTTTCCGTAATAGTTTACGAGGCCGAGAAACGAACAAAGATGCAAAGTGTCAGTCGGGGCGGGGGCCTGTTGAATCGGGCGCACCTTCTCTGCGACGGGGTGCAAACCTTTGCGGTCCACCCGATAACCCAGGTAGACTACTTCCTTCACCTGAAAGACGCACTTTGTGCGACGTTAACGGATGCCAGCCTCCAAAAACGTCTAAGGGCAGCCTCCAAATTTTCGAAATGTTCCTGCTCCGATGTCCCTGTGATCAAAACGTCATCTCAGTAGACAGTAACACGTGGTAAACCTCTCAAAATGCCCTCCATAACGCGTTGAAAAATAGCGCAGGCAGAGGATACTCCAAATGGCAAACATGTATATTCATACAGGCCCCGGTGTGTATTAATTGTTACATATGGCCGGGAGGCGGGGTCCAGCTCCAACTGTAGGTAGGCATGACTCATATCTAATTTTGTGAACGAGTGTCCGCCTGCAAGCGTCGTGTAGAGATCCTCTATGCGAGGCATTGGGTATCGGTCGAGTCGGGAAGCCGTATTCACTGTAAGTTTATAGTCGCCGCACAAGTGAACTGTGGCATCTGGCTTCATTACAGGTACAATTGGTGCTGCCCAGTCAGCGAAACTGACGGACCTGATGATCCCCAAAGTCTCCAAATGAGTGAGCTCCCCTTCTACCTTCTCGAGCAAGGCGTAAGGCACCGGGCGCGCCCGGAAATAGTGCGGCGTGGCTCCTGGTTCAACTTGGATACAGGCTACGGCCCCTTTTATTTTGCCCAAACCGGGCTGGAATACATCTGGGTATCATCCTAGCACCTCAGTCAACCCTCCATAAACTGTTTGGAGGATGTGCTGCCGCAAATGGCGCAACCAGTCCCGACCCAACAGGCTGGGCCCATGGCCGCGCACCACGATAAGTGGGAAACGCCCCTCCTGGCGTCCATAAACAACAGGGGTCATCGTAGTTCCTGCAATGTCCAATGGTTCCCTCGTATAGGTGGCCAACCTGGCCTGTGTGGCAGTTAATGTAAGGGTCTGTATACCCTGCTTGATGCGGTCGAATGTCCTCTGGGCGATCACGGAGACCGCTGCGCCAGTGTCCAACTCCATCTCAAGCGGGTGACCATTGACCCGTACTGTCACTTTAATGGGGGCCACACGGGGAGCTGCCACACAATGCAGCTGCAGGCTGTCATCCTCCGCCTCCACGTCCTCGGGAGTAGTCGCCGCAGGTTCATCCAAATGAAAGTTACAGCCCCTGGGCTGGCCCCAGTTTCGGTCGGAACGATGGCGCCTCTGGCGCCCCCAGCATCCGCGACGGGGTCGGCGCCTACAAGTCTGACACGGACATGGCTCCTCATCCATTGGTTGTGGAGAAGGCTCCCTTCGGGGAGGAATGTCCGACGACCACTGGCATCAATCTGGACATCGCCTCGCCCAAGGCAGGGGTGCAGGGGGACGCTTTCGGACGGAAGGGGTTGCGCCCCAAGGCGTGCACCTCCATTCCCTGTAGCTCCTGCACTCCCCGTTCTGCGCTCTCTCGGGACAATACTATCTGAATGGCCTGCTGAAAAGTCAATGTTGGCTCGGCTAACAACTTCCTCTGGGTGGCCGCATTGTTAATACCGCAAACCAAACGGTCGCGTAACATTTCTGACAAGGTCTCACCATAGTCACAGTGCTCTGCAATCCTGCATAGCCTGGATAGAAAGTCAGCAAGGGATTCTCCTGGGGTCCTCTCAGCGGTCTTAAACTGGTAACGTTGGACTATCATGGATGGGGTTGGGTTAAAATGTTGCCCCATTAAGTTCACAAGTTCATCAAACGTTTTGGTGTCCGGTGCAGCTGGGTACGTAAGGCTCCTAATCACCCCAAACATATGCGGGCCGCAGGCGGTGAGCAATATGACCACCTGGCGCTCGTTTTCAGTGATGTTGTTTTCCCGGAAATAGTAACACATCCGTTGTGCGTCCTGGTTCCAGCTTTCCAGCACAGCATCAAAAACATCCAAACGTCCATACAGAGGCATGGTGTAATAGAAAACAACTTCCAACCTGTATCCAAAAACAAATCCAGGGAGGTGGCTTCAGCAGTGTAGACAGCTATTCACTTTAACCCTCTTCGCCAGTTTTGTGAGGGCCACGAAGAATCCAGCACAAGTTTTCAGGATACAAAGAAATAACATTTATTTACAATAACATATATACACAACAGCAGCAGCAACTTCCCTTGCTGCTCTCTCCTCTCTCTCTGCTGGTTCCAAACTGGCCAGCTCTATTTATGCAGGGAGTCTGCTAATGATTTCTCCGCCCCCCCTCATTGGGGAAGCTCATACTCCCATAGGATTGTGGGATTGTCATTAGTCCCCAGCCAGTGTTAAGCAGGCAGGTTATAACATCTCCATTGAGGAGAATCGTGCCCGAGTTTGGGAGAAGGTGAAATTAATTAGGAGAAATCAGGCAATGATTCTGTTGTGTTTTTATAATGATATCAAAGCGCCACTCACTCAGAAGGTATTGAGTAAACAAATTGTGGGTTCATTTATTAACCCACAACACAGGCGAACGTGGCCAGATAGCTTGTAAGTATCAGAGTACAGAGCTGTACGCTCTGCTTGAAAGGAAACGCGAAACTAAACTGAATCTCATGACACACTTCCCTCCAGTGATGTCATGTTGCAATCCCATAAAAGGTTATTACAACAGCTTCTCGTTCTGTGTCAGCACTGTTCTTCCTAGTCGCTGCAATAATGTTCACTCAAATTTTGTATGAAGCCAAATTTCTCCGTCCATTGGAGGTGTGACCTACAGAGCTCTCTTCAGGAATGATGGGTGGCAGATGCAGGATATGTTTACAGCATTGGGTGTCAACATTTTCTCACTTGATATCAGAGCGATCACCTCGAATCACTTCCGCAGCAGAATCAAAGCTGATTTCACTTTGCATGCCGTGCCAAAATATTCTGAACGAATCAATATCTGGAGATTCAACACATCGATCTGTTTCTGCTTTATAACACTGGCCAACAGAAACAATAGAGTTTCTTTCCAAGAGGTGGTGGGAACATGTTGCAAAATGTCTTCCAGTGTTCAAAGGGTTAATGGCTCCCCGTGTTCCTCACACGTACTGACTTCACTCCAAAGCTGGTTCACTCAGAGCTGTTGCATCCTCCAACCCCTCAATCTTGTGCCTGAGTAATCCACCACCTCCAACAACAACACTGAATTAATAATTTACCACATGTGCTGTACCAGTGTTGTTAAGGACGAACACTTCACACATCTTCTCTGAACCGTTTAAAATTCCAATTGAAGTAGTGTTTTTTTATTAAATGGTCACAGATTCCACCCCCCCCCCCCCCCCCCATCCCCATATCGAGGTTACCTTTACAGAATACATAGAATCCCTACAGTGCAGAAGGAGGCCTTTCGGCCCATCAAGTCTGGATCGGCCCTCCAAAAGAGCAGCCTACCCAGGCCCACTCCCCCGCCCTGTCCCCATAACCCCACCTAACCCGCACATCTTTGGACTGTGGGAGGAAACCGGAGCACCCGGACGAAACCCACGCAGACACGGGGGGAGAACGTGCAGACTCCGCGCGGATAGTCACCAAAGGCTTTAAGTGAACCCTGGCTCTGTGAGGCAGTAGTGCTAACCACTGTGCCACCGTGCCAGCCTCCCCTGGCACGTTGCTTTATTGCAGACTTGCTGCTATTTGAAGTACTCAGTGTTTCGGCATCTTATCAGAGGTGCGGGGAGGTAGATGCTTTTATTTAAGGTGGCCAATTTCCTGGAATAATTTGGGGCCTCGGATAACAGCAGTTTGTGCGAGATGTGACAGAGTAAAATATGAGATATATGCTAGTGGGCCTGCTACTCCACTGTGGGGTGCAGTGTATATAACTAGTGCATAGACTAGTGACTTTTTACTCATACTTGTAGTATTGTTACAGTGTTGAAGACACCAGCAGGTTGTACTGTTGAAATACCCAACTACGCTGGAGGGGTGATGCCATTGCGGGGGAGGGGTCATCTCGGCAATTTAGGGTTGGATTCTGAAGGAGGATACAGCATCGTTGGAAGGGGTTAAGGCAAATTGGGTGCAGGGGTGGCACTGCAGGGGAGGGGGGGTGCGGTGTGAGTTGTTGTGGACGGTGAATGCCCCAAGTTTGTGTGCGAGGCTGGGGTTGATACATTTAAAGGTGGTGCACAGGGAGCACCTGACGAGGTCAAGGATGAGGCGTTTTTTTGAGGGGGTGGAGGGCACTTGCGAGCAGTGCGGGAGAGGCTCAGTCAACCATGCTCAAATGTTCAGGTCCTGCCCGAAGCTAGAGAAACTCTGGAGGTCTTTTTTCAGCACCATGTCAGCGATCTTGCACCTGGACTTCGCCCTGGGTTGGGGGGGTTCTTATTTTTCGAGTCATATGTGTCTTGGTTGATAGAGTGGGGGGGGGGGGGGGGGTCCCCTCTGTTTTTTTTTTGCTTTGTGCTGTTGAACTTCATGTATAAAATTTTAAAAGCCGAAGTAATAAAGTATATTTTTAAATAAATAAATACTCTGCTACATTGGCACACATCAGAAGGTGACATGAATTTTATTTTTTTTCTTCCGAATTTGATTTCCCATGTAACAGTTAACAATGACTAGGGGAAATCAGCACAAGTTGCTAACACTTTGCAGGTGTACTCAATGGACTTGTCTTCAATTTTTAGACCCCCTAAAATCTGCCCTTTTCTAGTCTGGGATCTTAGTCCGTGACTGACTTTTATCCTTTTTCAACTTAATTTTGAACCGTGTTATATTATGATCACTATTTCCCAACTGCTCCTCCATGCTAACGTTCTCCACCTGCCCTGCTTCATTTCCTGGGACCAGACCCGGCACAGTTTGCTCCCTGGTAGGAAGGGAAATGTACTGTTCCAGAAAGTTCTCCTGCACACACTGCAGGAATTTCTCCCCTTCTGTGCCCCACGCTCTACCTGTTTCCCAGTCTACCTTAGGGTAATTGAAATCCCCAAATCACAACCCTACTTTCCCTGCAGGTTTCTATAATCTGCCTACAAATGTTCTCTTCCACTTTCTCCCGACTATTTGGAGGTCTATAGTAAATCAAACAAGGTCACTGTTTCCTTCCTGTTTCTCACCTCCACCATATAGATCCTAATTCAGGAACTGCATCTCGCTCAAGAGCTCTAATGCTATCTTTGGCCAAGACCGCTGCACCTCATCCCTTTTTACCCACCCTGTTCCTACTAAACCCCTTATAACCCAGGATGTTCAGTATCCAGGCCTGTTCTGGTTTGAGCCATGTTTCTGTGAATAATACTATGCCATATGCCCATTGAGCAATTTCAGCTTCCAGTTCCCCAGTATTGTTCACTATACTCTGTGCATTTACATACTCCACTTTAACCCTGCCCTTAACTCTTTCTTGCCCTTTGGGAGTCAACCATTTCTTTGTTCACTGTCAACACTCAAGCCTTCCCTCACTCCCTTTTCCCTGTCACCCACCTTCTCTCTTTTAAATAAAGAAATAACTTTTTATTGTCACAAGTACGAAGTTACTGTGAAAAGCCCCCAGTCGCCATATTCCGGCCCCTGTTCGGGTACACAGAGGGCGAATTCAGAATTCTCAGCTGGTACGAGAATTGAACCCTCGCTGCTGGCCTTGTTCTGCATCACAATCCAGCTGTCTAGCCCACTGAGCTAAACCAGCAATCACTGGTACTTCTAAAACTAGGCCCATTCGTCAACCCACCCCCCTTGCCTTCAAAATTTAACCCACACTGCCCTATCACTGCCGAGATGCGTTCCGCCAGGAGATTGGTTCCATTTCCATTCAGATGAAGCCCATCTCTTCTCAACAGCATTCTCCTTTCCCAAAACTGATCCCGATGTCCCAAAAATCTAAACCCCTCCATTTGACACCATCCCTCAAGCCACGCATTACCTCCCTGATCTGCCTTTGCCTACATGATGAAGCTCGTGGCACAGGTAGTATTACCAGCCTGGAGGTTCTGAATTTCAACCTATTCTCTAACTCCTGAAACTGGGCCTGCAAAACCTTGAAGCTGACCCTCCCTATGTTGTTGGTTCCCACATGAACCACAACCTCTAATTTTTCACCCTCCCTTTTGCAGAAGTTTGTCCAGCCGATCTGTTATGTCCCAAACCCTTGCACCCGGGAGGCAATAGGCCATATGGGACTCCCAATCTTAGCTACAAACTGAACTACTGAGTCACCCATTACCACCTTTCTAATCTGCCTACCAGCCTCCCTCTCTTTTCCCAGAGTAGCTTCAGGCACCAGGGTACGATGGTTTTCCCTCGAGTCAGCTACACCTGACTCAGTCATGTTGCTCAATTCATAGGCATCTAAAATTTCATACCTGTTAGACAACACCAAGGAGTCCTGGGTTTCCTGGACCTGCCGTCTCTTTTCCTTTCGTTGAATAGTCACCCACTCTCCTGCCAACCCTACACTCCTCCTTGCCTGCCTATCACGATGTGGAGTGACCGCCCTCTGGCACGACTGTTCCAGAAACTCTCTCCCTCTCTCTATGGTCCGCAGTGAAGAGGGTCACTGATCCAAATCAGCCACATATTGTTCAGGGACCGCTATCCTCCGGCACTACTTGCAGATATGACTGTCCCAGATATCTTGCAGATCCAAAACCTCCCACATTTTGCAGGCAGCACACATCACAATCATTCCCAGAGACCCTGCCATCTTTACTGATCAAGGTGAAACACACTGCTGAGGCTCTTGCTGTTTCTAAGCCACAACCAATCATCTGACAGCTTCTCTCTCTCTCTCTCTCTCTTTGGTTTGAGGAGGAGGGAAGGATGGAAACACAATGTAATGGTTGGATCTTTACCGTTCTTTGAGCAGCTTTGAGCTATGGGAAGCCCGGTAGGACAGTGGGTATTGTTGCTGCACAGCTCCAGGGTCCCAGGTTCGATTCCCGGCTTGGGTCACTGTCTGTGCGGAGTCAGCACGTTCTCCCCGTGTCTGCGTGGGTTTCCTCCGGGTGCTCCGGTTTCCTCCCACAAGTCCCGAAAGACGTGCTGTTGGGTGAATTGGACATTCTGAATTCTCCCTCTGTGTACCCAAACAGGCGCCGGAATGTGGCGACTAGGGGCTTTTCACAGTAACCTCACTGCAGTGTTAATGTAAGCCTGCTTGTGAGAATAATGATGATGATTATTATTATTATTTGATACTGGATCCTATACGATCCCCTTCTCAGTTGCGGTGGGCGAATATACATGAATCTCAGATTAAACAACACTCCTCGCAGAATCCTGTTAAATTGTGTTTGCAATACTTTGCGGAAGATCATAACAAGATGAATGGCTATAGTGCTTACCCCTGCTGCATATTGCTGCTATTTAGGCTATCACAAGAGACTGTTGGTCACTTCCTGCATTGGGGTTGCTATTTGAGGTACTAACCGTGGCCTTGTGCTCACTTACCCTCTTATCCTCAAGGCTGAGCTGACTCATCAGCATATTCATGTTATCTGAACTCCATTGCCAGGACTTGCTGCTGAAGTACTCCAGTAGCATCATGGATTTGTGAAGTCTGTTGAAAATCTTCATCATTCTGCAACGACATGTACACTTAAATAGCGCTTACGTTGAGTTACTCAATCCTTACGTTGAGTTACTCAATCCTTACGTTGAGTTACTCAATCCTTACACCTGCAATCATTCATTAACCAGTTGCTTAGATGTGAAAGCTCACTGTACTTTATTGACTTCATTCAAGCTCTCTGATACGGTTCAGCATTCAAACATTTTAAACGTTTATTCATTTCACATCTGAGTTATTTCACCATTTGCAGTTTCTACAATTATGCACATGGCGGGGCGAATGAGCATTTAATTGAAAACTCTCTGGAAGCATCTCAATTACTGTTACTCTCAAAGCTGGCATTGTCACAGCTATTTTTTAAATGCGTCATTCGTTTGTGTCACGGTCAATGCCAAACACAATAGGTGCTATTTTACAAAGAAAGTATATTATCTTATTGATCATACAGCTACCGGCTTTCTAAACTTTGTCCAATTTGGTTTCGGATTTTCTTCCCACCAAGTCTTTTAGCTAATTTACATTGTTCACAATAAGGGTTTAAAAAAAAAATTTAAATTGAATAAAAACACACATGCTAATGGTTAGGTTTACCCAGTGCTATGTCCTTTTTGTTTTTAAATACCTTCAGTAAAACTTTTACTTGAAGATTTAGGGTGGGACTGTCTGGCCCTGCCTGTTGCTGGGATCGTCCATTCCCGCTGAAAGTCATTGGACTTTCCTGTGGCGGGTTCCACCTGTGGTGAGGAAGGAAAATCCCTGCCTTAGTCTTTCCCAAAAGCCTGGGTTTGGCCTTGACCTGTTTACCCAGAGCCGTGACTCCAGGAGCTGAGTTTGGATAGCGCAGCCTCAGCGTGTATGGGTGGCACGGTGGCGCAGTGGTTAGCACTGCTGTGTCACAGCTCCAGGGTCCTGGGTTTGATTCCCGCTTGGGTCACTGTCTGTGCGGAGTCTGTACTTTCTCCCCGTGTCTGAATGGGTTTCCTCCGGGTGCTCCAGTTTCCTCCCACAAGTACCGAAAGATGTGCTGTTAGGTAAATTGGACATTCTGAATTCTCCCTCTGTGTACCTGATGGAACCATCAATTCACCAGACACGTGTTTCCGATGTGAATCTAGGCTTTAATCGAATTACTTCAGAGCCAGCCTGTCACCTATCGATGAACTCGTAGTGAACTCAGGCTGACTCTGGACAAGGGTATTTATACAGCTGCACTAGGGGGGGAGTCGTGGGCGGAGCCAAGGGTGGAGTTCCTGAGTACTCCCAGAGCTACTCCCCCTAGTGGTAGAATAGCGCTACTGCGCTTACAAAGACAGTGTGAATTAACATATATACATCTATATTACATTCACCACAGTACCCGAACAGGCGCCAGAATGTGGCGACTAGGGAATTTTCACAGTGACTTCATTGCAGTGTTAATGTAAGCCGACTTGTGACACTAATAACGATTAGATTAGAACAGGTTAGAAAAGTATTAAAAAAATTAACTGGCTATTGGGTAAAATTTACTTTTTTAAGAACAGAGATGGTGTGTGTTTTTAAGCTGAATTTACATGCACGAGATAAAGGACAGATGTGGCTTTTATTTCAGATCTATAAACCTCAGAAAATGCATTCAGTTCAGAGAGGGAGGTGGTTATTTACTGCTGTAACTGAGATATAAAATGGCTCCATTTTGAAGCAAGTGGCTTTTAATTATCTCACCCGATTATCACTGTTCCGTTTACAAAACATGTAAGTGTTCTAATTACCAACAACTGTCAAACAGAAACCGAGAGCACTGGAAGATTCAGTAGTGTTTATGTGTAAATACTTCCAGATATCAATAAATATGATCCTGTTAAATTAGCTCTGAAGCTTAATTTCTTGCCAAGCCCCTGCTGCCTCTTTCATTGCAACAATAAATTCCGTGTTGGCGGAAAAATAATTGGGAAAGCTTCCGAAGAGAGAGTCCCTTCCCAATACAGAGAGGCCCTACCATTCTGAAAAAAGTTGCAAGGGTTCACTCACCGTGGTTTTTGGCCTGTTAGCCTCAGGTAAAGATCATAAACCAAAGCAGGAGCTTTGTGACTGACAGTAATCCAGTACTGATTGATCAAGTAGTTTGATGTAATATTTGCATTGGGCCTTCTAAAGGCCTGATCCAGAGGGTTCCTCTTAAACGTGGAAATGACGTGGTACTCTAGGATGATGAAGAAGAAGAGAATCAATTATTTTTATCTGTTTTATTTATTTATTTTATTTAGTAACTCGGCCAGGTGGTAAAAGGCTTGTTTTCTATTCAAAACAAAACTGGGAGGAAGTTCAGCTCTTGTCAACTCTGGTGAGCATGATGTCGCACAGACATCGCTGGTATATTCGCTCACATAAGTGTACCAAAATGTACAGCTCGTGTAGCACGTGCCATAAACAAAGACAAATACTTTTTTAAAAAATTTAGTGTACCCAATTAATTTTTTCCAATTAAGGGGCAATTTTAGCATGGCCAATCCACCTAGCCTGCACATCTTTGGGTTGTGGGGGCGAAACCCACGCAAACACGGGGAGAATGTGCAAACTCCACACGGACAGTGGCCCAGGGCTGGGATCGTACCTGGGACCTCGGCACTGTGAGGCAGCAGGGCTAACCACTGTGCCACCGTGCTGCCTCAAAGACAAATACTTACATCACTTACAAACAGCCGATAGATTCTGGAGGGAACTTCACAACCTCACAAGACTGAACTGGAGAATTTTAAATACTCGGTCTAGCCTAACTCTCCTTCTGCCAGACCATGATCCCAGAGCTAAATAAGTCACAGTGCCTCTGGATTTATCTTTAAATATCAAATACTTAAAACAAACAATTCAGCGCTGAAATTCTGGAAATCACCCCCCCCCCCCCCCCCCACACACCCCTGCAAACCTCCTTAACTATCTGCTCCAGTAAAACAAAGTCCTATTTTTCAAACACTTTCCTTACAATTCTGTCTTCTCATCAACAACATTTCAGGTGTGTCCATAAGGAAGCACCACCGATTTTCTGTCTTTTAATCTAAAACGAGTCTGATTATAAAGGACCTTGTCCACTTCATTGTCCTTTACACATTCTGTTCAAGCCACAAAGGCTGACTCAGAATTCGGGAAAATAGAGTCTGTGCTGGTCGCTACAGCCCAGGGTCACAAACATGCTCTGCCTAATGAGCTGTTAGACAACTGTCAGCCCAGGTTAAAGAAATCCATATTTCAACAATCCAGCTCCATCTCCCTTATTGCCTCCGCCCATACTGGCCCCAGCCTAACTGGAGTGGACAGGGGTGGAGCAACGTCAGAGATTGCGCCATTGGCTGCTCCTTCCGGTACTATCCAGAGGTTAGGTTCTTTTAACTTCCCAAACGAGCCAGCTCCCCAGCTCTGCAATTTGCAGATTGTTTGGGAGGGAATCCCGCTGCCAGCGAACGGCGCAGCCGAGAAACCCGCCCCTCACGTTATCCGAGAAACACGCGACTGGCGGACCGGAGAATCCCGCCCCTCGCGTTGGCAGACTGCGAATTCGCAACCGACGCACAGGGTCAGTACTTGGGCCGAATTGGATGTGGGGGGACCAAGTGTAACGTTTCCCAGTTTGGGAATCTGCGTTGTGAGGAAGATGTAAAAGTTGTGACAGGAGAATTTAGACTGACTGAGTTCGTCAGCAATGACATGGCAGGTGGAATATCATCTGGAAAAATGTGAGACAATTGGTAGAATGGAACAGATGTGCAAAGTATTTCATAAATCAGAAAGTGTCGGCGACGGATTCTACGCTTTGAGATGCAGGGAGTGAGAAATGGGATCAGGCGGAGAAGCGGGCAAATAGTACGCAATGAAAAATATTTGTTTTGCGGCCCTGCGCCGACTCCGAAGCTGGGGGGTGATATTGAGGTTTGGGCCCCGTGCCGAATCCATGGATTTTCATCTCATTATCGGCCTGGACACTTCATGCTCCACCCCTCCATGAAGCCCCACACCTCTGACACGGAAGTCTTGCTGGGGGGTGACTGCCCGGGCCGGGGGCAGTAGCGGGGAATGATTTGGTGTCAAGTTCATGGACTGGGGAGGGTGTCTCCTTCAGGATCGCTGTGTCCTGGTTCAGAGCACCATTGCTGCAATATGTGTTCAAACACACCCCACTGCTGCTACTTACATCCCCCTGGCTGCTCACTCTGCTGACTGCTCACTGTGTCCTGTAAATACTCAGAGAGCCTCTGGTGATGTGGGAGCCCACCCAGGCCGCCCCTCAGGAAACCCTCATACCCCAGCTGTTCCACAAGAGGATGGGCGTGGCCAAGCTCAATCACTGGTCCACCCAGGTGTTGGCACTCCTCACAAGCACTGCCCCACTGCAGAGGAAGCAGAGTTCACCCCAACGAGAGGACCCCTGCACCCTGGCCTTTGGAACCTTTCCTGATTCTGTGCCCCTCTCACCAGTGACCCCCACCCCTCAGGATCACCTCTCACCTCAGGGTCTCCTCCTGGTGAGACTGGCAGCACTGACCGCCGCTGCTACCTCCTCCCAGGCAGTGTTCAGGAGGGCAGGCTTGAGTCTGCGGCCCACCTGGGGCAGAGGGCGCCACCGATTCCAGATCCGGTGAGGTGGGCAGGTGAAACTCCCGCGCCGAAAATAGCCAGCGAATGGCCGTATCCCGGGCCACGCATGCGCACAGCTGATCACCTGCACCTGCCGCACCATACAACATGGCACCGGCCATGATCCAACCCACCCCCTGGGCACCCCCCACCAGTCCCCCCAGCCCTGGTAAAAGGCCCCCCCCCTCGAAGCATCGTGGGAGGGCGTGCCCAAGATGCGCTCAAGGCATTGAAACGGCGCGCAACGCGATCATGCCATTTCCGAGGGGGGGTAGCAAGGCTGACCGGGATCAAACTGGTGCCAGTCCTGATTTGGGTGTCGGAATTAATTCCCCGCCACTTACGATATCGCCATCGGACAAGGATGAATCCTGTATTTACTGCTGGAATAAGGCACTATTTGAAACGGTATACTGCCAATTGTTCAGCCGATTTGGAATCTTGTTTCAAAATCTGGAGAGGCAGAGGGGTTTAGAGAGGGAACTCCAGACAGTGCGGTCGAGGGGAATGACACTACAAATGCTAATTGCTACACATAAACATTTGGGGCAGCTGCTGCTGCTGACGGAGGGCAGAGTGAGGCTGGAGGAGGTTCTGGAGATAGGGGAGGAGGAAGGATTGATTTCAACCAATGATCCCTAACACTTGCAGGATACTGCGAGGCCTGGGTAGAGTGGACGTGGAGAGGATGTTTCCATTTGGAGGAGAAACTAGAACCAGAGGACACCATCTCAGACTGAAGGGACAATCCTTTAAAACAGAGATGAGGAGGAATTTCTTCAGCCAGAGGGTGGTGAATCTGTGGAACTCTTTGCCGCAGAAGGCTGTGGAGGCCAAATCACTGAGTGTCTTTAAGGCAGAGATAGATAGGTTGTTGATTAATAAGGGGATCAGGGGTTATGGGAAGAGGGCAGGAAAATGGGGATGAGAAAAATATCAGCCATGATTGAATGGTGGAGCAGACTTGATGGGCTGAGTGGCCTAATTTTGCTCCTGTCTTAGTCTTATGAAACTGCTGAGCAGCCAGCCCTCTGATTGGCCAGCAGCATAGAGAGCCAGCCTAATCTCCTTAAGCAAATGGCAGCGGCCTGATGATGGCCCCTTCGTTGCCGGCTGCTGGGAAGGCCGCTCCAGAGGCTCTGTTGTCCACCCACGTAGGTTCAGAACTCGCATTGGGTTCCGACAGCAGGGGGCTTGTGCCAGAAGTATCTCAGCCCGCGTTACGCAGCGCATCAGATCAGCTCTGATCCCCCCACAGCTTTACTCCAGAGTACGTGGATTAGGAAATCAGCAGTGCTGGATACAAACCGGTCAACACAACGGAAAGAGAACAGTGAGAAGCAAGAGACAATGCAGGAGAGAGCAACAAGGTTGATCGCTCAGAGGATAAGCCACAAGAATGAATAAGTAAGGTCGGGCTTTTATTTCTCAGGTGGGATTGGTTTCGGAGAGGATTCTGTGAAGGTCGGTAAGGTTCAAAGCGATTGAGGAAGCAGGGGCGAAATTCTCCGACACCCCGCAGGGTTGGAGATTCCGGCCCCGCCGTGGCCGGAATTCTCTGCCACCCGGGAATTCGCGGGGGCAGGAATCGCGCTGGACACGCCGATCGGCGACCCCCTGCGACGATTCTCTGGCCCACGATGGGCCGAAGTCACGCTGCTGAGAGGCCAGTCCCGCCACCGTGGTTTCAAGCACCTCTGGTGGTGGCGGCGTGAGCGGGTCTCCGGGGTCCTGGGGGGGGGCGCGGGGCGATTGGACCTTGGGTGGTGCCCCTACGGTGGCCTGGCCCGCGATCGGGGCCCACCGATCGGCCGGCGGGCCAGTGCCGTGGGGGCACTCTTTTTCTTCTGCCGCCGCCACGGCTTCCACCATGGCGGATGCGGAAGAGAACCCTCCAGTGCGCATACGCCGTTGGTTACGTCAGCGGCAGCTGACCCACCGGCGCATGTGCGAACTGGCGAAGGCCTTTCGGCCAGCCCCAGCGCCGGCCGGCGGGCGTCAAAGGCCGTTGGCGCCGGTTTTGGCGCCAGTCGGAGTGGTGCCAACCGCTCCGGTGCGGGCCTAGCCCCCAAAGGTGCGGAGAATTCCGCGCCTTTGGGGAGGCCCGATGCCGGAGTGGTTGGCGCCTCTCCGCTACGCCGGGACCCCCCGCCCCACCTGGTAGAGGAGAATCCCGGCCCAGATCTGAAGCGTCAATTCAGGCAGGATTGGGTAAGAGGGCACAGGTTTCGAGATGTGCAGGGTGGCGTGATCTGTATATCTGATGGTATATCAAGGGTTAACAACTGCATCATAGTGTTAGACAACCACTAGATGGCAGGGAAAATGCTGGAAAATCTCAGCAAGTCTGGCAGCATTTGTAGGGAGAGAAAAGAGCCAACGTTTCGAGTCTGATGACTCTTTGTCAAAGCTAACAGACAGAGAAAGTGGGAAATATTTATACTGTGGAGTGAGAATGAAAGATGAGTCATAGCCACAGAAACCCAGGGAAACTGGGTGCTAATGGCCACAGATACCAAGGGGAATGGGTGTTAATGGCAGTCCCCAGAGAGAACAAAAGATGTGAAAGGTCAAACAGCAGGGAAACTAACATCAGAGGCTGAACTGTAGGTGTGGGGGGAGGGGAAGGGGGAAGCAAAGAGGAGAAAGGTGCAGGAAAGGTGGATAAGATTGGGGGGGGGGGAATTAAATGTATATTAAGAAAGAAAGAAATGGTAAAAGACAGTTAAAATTAAATGAAAACAAACAGATGGCAGCATTAGATTCAGGTATATAAACTGAACCTTCAAACCCAGGAGAGACTAGACAGCAGAGTGTCAGAGAGATATAGCTTAGATGGCACATGTAGTTAAACACAGTTAATACTTCTTTAGATTTACTTTATCATCAGTTACAGTTCTGTACAGTGAACAAACTCAATAGTATTTATATTCGTTATTAATTAAATCTAGTTTGTTTTAAATTGAAGATTGGTAGTTTTATTGAAATCTCACCATCAGACCATTCTGGACGGAAAGCAAAGAGTAACGACATATTACGATCATGTAATAGAACAAAGGAGACATTTTGGACTGATGCAAGGAAGTGTTTGTTTGCACAGAGATTACCAACAGCTGGAAAACATAGTTCAGACCAGGACACAGAGACCGGTTTATGAAACAATTAGAGGCGGTATTGAGAAGCCAGTCAGTTATATTCTGGAAGGAAAACACCTACTGGATGAAAGAGTGTTCCAGGGATCTTGAAGATTAAAGTATTTTCCTAATTTTTGATGACTTAACGCATGCAAAAGTTAACAAGAAAATGTTTCCGAAATGTACTCATAATTAATAATGCTATTTAAAAAAAAAAAATTTTATATACCCAATTCATTTTTTCCAATTAAGGGGCAATTTAGCGCGGCCAATCCACCTACTTTGCACATCTTTGGGTTGTGGGGGCGAAACCCACGCAAACATGGGGAGAATGTGCAAACTCCACACGGACAGTGACCCAGGGCTGGGATCGAACCTGGGACCTCGGCGCCGTGAGACTGCAGTGCTACCACTGCGCCACCGTGCTGCCCATTAATAATGCTATTTTGAAGATTTTCTCTAAACACAACAATTAGAGGAAATGACCTGATGTGGCAGCATTAGGTGTGATATTTGTACAGCTGCCAGCCCTGAGTTTACATGTGCCGATGTGACTGGAAGCAGGGCGAGATTTTTGACTGCCCAATCGAGCTGCTTCGACCTGGGCCAATTCAAATAATTACATATCGATGGCAGCTTTCTGAGGGATTGGACACTTACAGCTTTAAGGGTCAGACTGCTTGTGCAATTGGCGTTTTATTGCTGGCTTCAATTGCTGCCAAATTCGAACAATAAGGAAATATTGAGCACAAGTTCTGTAACTCATTATGGTGTCTGCTACACATGATTAAACTTTCCACCATGTTTCCCGTTACCTCGTAAAGCTGGATGCCTGCTGATTGCTGGTTTTATTACTGTTCAGCGTTAATACTGATGGAAAATGTGATACAAAGAACAAAGAAAAGTACAGCACAGGAACAGGCCCTTCGGATTCCCCAAGCCTGTGCCGACCATGCTGCCCGTCTAAACTAAAGTCTTCTACACTTCCTGGGTCCGTATCCCTCTATTCCCATCCTATTCATTTATTTGTCAAGATGCCCCTTAAATGTCACTATCGTCCCTGCTTCCACCACCTCCTCCGGCAGCGAGTTCCACACACCCACTACCCTCTGTGTAAAAACTTGCCTCGTACATCTCCTCTAAACCTTACCCCTCGCACCTTAAACCTATGCCCCCGAGTAATTGACCTCTCTACCCTGGGAAAAAGTCTCTGACTATCCACTCTGTCTATGCCCCTCATAATTTTGTAGACCTCTATCAGGTCCCCCCTCAACCTCCGTTGTTCCAGTGAGAACAAACCGAGTTTATTCAACCTCTCCTCATAGCTAATGCCCTCCATACCAGGCAACATCCTGGTAAATCTCTTCTGCACCCTCTCTAAAGCCTCCACATCCTTCTGGTAGTGTGGTGACCAGAATTGAACACTATACTCCAAGTGTGGCCTAACTAAGGTTCTATACAGCTGCAACATGACTTGCCAATTTTTATACTCAATGCCCCGGCCAATGAAGGCAAGCATGCCCTATGCCTTCTTGACTACCTTCTCCACCTGTGTTGCCCCTTTCAGTGACCTGTGGACCTGTACACCTCAATCTCTTTGACTTTCAATACTCTTGAGGGTTCTACCATTCACTGTATATTCCCTACCTGCATTAGACCTTCCAAAATGCATTACCTCACATTTGTCCGGATTAAACTCCATCTGTCATCTCTCCACCCAAGTTTCCAAATGATCTAAATCCTGCTGTATCCTCTGACAGTCCTCATCGCTATCCGCAATTCCACCAACCTTTGTCATCTGTAAACTTACTAATCAGACCAGTTACATTTTCCTCCAAATCATTTATATATACAACGAACAGCAAAGTTCCCAGCACTGATCCCTGTGGAACACCACTAGTCATAGCCCTCCAATTAGAAAAGCACTTCCATTGCTACTCTCTGTCTTCTATGACCTAGCCAGTTCTGTATCCACCTTGCCGGCTCACCCCTGATCCCGTGTGACTTCACCTTTTGTACCAGTCTACCATGAAGGACCTTGTCAAAGGCCTTACTGAAGTCCATAAAGACAACATCCACTGCCCTACTTGCATCAATCATCTTTGTGACCGCCTCGAAAAACTCTATCAAGTTAGTGAGACATGATCTCCCTTCACAACACCATGCTGCCTCTCGCTAATATATCCATTTGCTTCCAAAGGGAGTAGATCCTGTCTCGAAGAATTCTCTCCAGTAATTTCCCTACCACTGACGTAAGCTTCACCGGCCTGTAGTTCCCTGGATTATCCTTTCTACCTTTCTTAAACAAAGGAACAACATTGGCTATTCTCCAGTCCTCCGAGACATTACCTGAAGACAGTGAGGATCCAAAGATTTCCATCAAGGCCTTAGCAATTTCCTCTCTAGCCTTCTTCAGTATAATATAATAAATAATATCATTCTATTATATTAACCTCCTTTAAAACTACACTTTGTCTTAAATTTCAGGAGTACAGAGCTGTTAAGAGTGTCAAGCACATCAGGGTCACTGTGAAGCAGACCGGGATCACCTTGAAGCAGACCGGGATCACTTTGAAACAGATTGTCGGTCCAGTTCAATTTCTGGTTAATTGCAACCCCGATTTTGTTGATCGTGGGGGTATTAAGTGATGGTAATGCCGTCTAATATCAAGAGGAAATGGTTAGATTCCCTTTTGTTGGGGATGGTACTGGCCTGCCACCTGTGTGTGGTGCCGATGTTGCCACTTATCAGCCTGAATCTGAACAATGTCAGCTCTTGCTGTATGTGGGCATGGATAGCTTCAGGGTGAGATGTTGTGAATGGTGCCAGTATTGTGCAATCACTGAATATCCCCACTTCTGACCTGGTGATATAGGGAAGGTCACTGCTGGATGGCTCGGCCTACGACATGACCCTAAGGAACTCCTGCAGTGATATCCTGGAGCTGAGATGATTGGTCTCCAACAACCACAACCATCTTCCTTTGTGCCGGGTATCACTCCAACCTGCAGAGAGTTTCCCCTCTGGTTCCCAAAGGCTCCAGTTTTGCTCGTGCTCCTCGATGCCACTCGGTGTAATGCTGCTTTGATGCCACTGGGGGAGCCACTCCCACCTCACCTCTGGAGTTCTTGGCACAAAGAAAACCCTCATTTCAAACCTCTGCGCAGGCCCCGAGAACAAGTTGGTGCTTGTGCTGTCCTTGCTCCTTGCACTGGTTCATCCCCACATGCAAATCCCCCTTTGACAATGTCCTCTGAGATATACAGTGTCAGTGACTCAGATGATGGCTGTAAGTGTGGAGTCAAATGAAAGAGTGTTTAATTATCACTGTCTCCTCGGTCTCCTACACTGCCTGCCCTGGTTGACCTTTTTGAGTCTTCAAAAGGAAAAAGCCACAAGGGTAAAGTTGTGTGCGGAGAGAGGGGAAAGGAAGTGCAGCACGGTGGGAAAAAAAGAATGTGGGAATGAGAGGATGATTGGGAATGAGGGTACCATTATCTTCAACGTATTAAGTCCTGCCTTGGTCACAGTCTCAGCAATGCTCTCTGTCCATGGCCAACACTGTCTCCTGCATGGGAGCTGGAACATGTAGGTACCTGTACCTGCCGTCTCTAGTCACACACTACCTTCTTCAGCAAGAGTCAGCAAGTGTTGTGCAATATGTTTGCACAGGGCAGCACGGTAGCATAGTGGTTAGCACAGTTGCTTCACAGCTCCGGGTCCCAGGTTTGGTTCCCGGCTTGGGTCACTGTCTGTACGGAGTCTGCACGCTCTCCCCGTGTCTGCGTGGGTTTCCTCCGGGTGCTCCGGTTTCCTCCCACAGTCCAAAGATGTGCAGGTTAGGTGGATTGGCTATGCCAAATTGCCCTTAGTATCCGAAAAAGTTAGGTGGAGGTTACTGGGTTACGGGGATAGGGTGGAGGTATGGGCTTAGGTAGAGTGCTCTTTCCAAGGGCCGGTGCAGACTCGATGGGCCAAATGGCCTCCTTCTGCACTGCAAATTCTATGATTCTATGTTTGGGTGATATCACTGCCGTGCTTGAATGGATTGCAGTGTGTGAAAGCTGTGACGTGCGGATGTGAGGCCTGTAGCAGTGCTAATTGTGAGGCTGAGGTGAAGAATGTGGATCTTGGGTGTGGCGCTAACAATTATACTCAAAGACGAGAGACAAGTACAATAGAGGCTTTATTGCTGTGCGATGCTATTCCTCCATCTGCAACTGTAGACTAGGGTCTGAGTGACTAACATGCATATTTATACACAAGCTCCCTGTGGGCGGAGCTAGCCAGCAGGGGCTTACCGGAGGAACCTGTATTACAGGTGCAGGCAAACATCCCCCTACTGCAAGTACACATCACTACAATGGTTATATTGGGTACGTTTCCTGATTGACAAAGGTGAGGTGTGCAGTGAATGTGCTGAGCGATGGTTTGATGCTGGTGGTGCAGTTGGTGGGGTGTAGCATTTGAAGACACTTTCACCGACCCTGACCAGCCGCATGGCGGTTAAACTTCTTGCAGAACTGTATCCAGGTACTCGGAGCTCAACCCCGGGTATCCACCTCCGCAGCTACCTGTTCACATTGCCTTCTGAGGGTGTCTGGAGGGCCTCCTGTCCAACCTTCCCCTCCCCCCCACCCCATCCCCATGGTTACAGGTCAACCCTCCGCTACCTAGGCCTCCACTGCAGGCTCAGAAAACGTTGGCACACCCACGATCAGCCATTGCTATGCGATGCACAGCATCATTCCGAATAATCTCAGCTCCACCTTCAGCGGCTACAATGCACCTTCCCCTCGGAGGTACTAGCCAGATTTAAGTAGCACTGGTAAGTTACAATACTGGGGGGGGGGGGGCACTGATCCAGGTTGCCAACAAACAGTGCAGGTAGTGCCGCACACAGAATTATTTTAATGAATCCATCATTTAAACCATCAAAATAAAAGCGAATTTCTGCGGATGCTGGAATCTGAAGCAAAAACAGAAAATGCTGGGCAAACTCCGCAGGCTTGACAGCGTCCGTGAAGGGAAAAGGGAGCCAACATTTCGAGTCTGGATGACAGGGAATCGGAGCTCCCGTTCTCTCTCCACAGACGCAGTCAGACCTGCTGAGATTGTCCAGCGTTTTCTGGTGCCGTTTGTCTTGCAGACCATCAATATCGTTGTAATTGACAAACTCAATCTTACCGATCTCCCCCCAGTGAAATGGATTGACGCCTCCTGTGGTACAATTGTAAATAAGGGCAGCTTTTGGTCTGCAAAAACAAAAAAAGGTACAGCAAGAGAGTCATCAAGACAAGGTGCGTTAGGAAGCCGGGTGCAACCGGTACAGTTTCTCATCTGAATTTTGGGTCCAGAGCAGAGGTGTGTTCACGCCTGCTAAGGTTCAGCACTGCTGTTTCGATGTAGAGTGATAGATGTTTACAGCTTGGAAACAGGCCCTTCGGCCCAGCTTGTCCATGCCGCCCAGTTTCTATCACTAAGCTAGTCTCACTTGCCCGCATTTTCCCCATATCCCTCTATACCCACCCTACCCATGTAACTGTCTAACTGCTTTTACAAGAACAAAATTGTACCCGTCTCTACCACTGCCGCTGGCAGCCCGTTCCAGATGTTCACCACCCTCTGTGTGAAGACATTTCCCCTCTGGTCTCTTTAGTATCTCTCCCCTCTCACCTTAAACCCTCTAGTTCTAGACTCCTCTACCTTTGGGAAAGGATGTTGACTATCTACCTTATCTATGCTCCTCATTATTTTATAGAACTCTATGAGATCATCCCTAAGCCTCCTACTCTCCAGGGAAAAATGTCCCAGCCTATCCAGCCTCTCCTTATAACTCAGACCATCAAGTCCTGGTAGCATCCTCGTAAATCTCTTCTGCACTCTTTCTAGTTTAACAATATCCTTTCTATAATAGGGTGACCAGAACTGAACACAGTATTCCATATGTGGCCTTACTAATGTCTTGTACAACTTCACCAAGACGTCCCACCTCCTGTATTCAATATTCTTTTTTAATAAATAAATTTAAAGTACCCAATTCACTTTTTTCCAATTAAGGGGCAATTTAGCATGGCCAATCCGCCTACCCCCTTTGGGGGCAGCAGGGTAGCATGGTGGTTAGCATAAATGCTTCACAGCTCCAGGGTCCCAGGTTCGATTCCCGGCTGGGTCACTGTCTGTGTGGAGTCTGCACGTCCTCCCCCTGTGTGCGTGGGTTTCCTCCGGGTGCTCCGGTTTCCTCCTACAGTCCAAAGATGTGCGGGTTAGGTGGATTGGCCATGCTAAATTGCCCGTAGTGTCCTAATAAAAGTAAGGTTAAGGGGGGGGGGGGGGGGTTGTTGGGTTACGGGTATAGGGTGGATACGTGGGTTTGAGTAGGGTGATCATGGCTCGGCACAACATTGAGGGCCGAAGGGCCTGTTCTGTGCTGTACGGTTCTATGTTCTACCCTGCACATCTTTGGATTGTGGGGGGTGAGACCCAGGACATGGGGAGAATGTGCAAACTCCACACGGACAGTGACCCAGAGCCGGGATCAAACCTTGGGACCTCGGCGTCACGAGGCAGTAGTGCTATCCACTGCGTCACCGTGCCGCCCTAACTGTATTCAATATGCTGACCAATAAAACCCAGCATGCTGAATGCCTTCTTCACCACCCTGTCCACCTGCCACTCCACATTCAAGGAGCTATGAACCTGCACTCTGAGATCTCTTTGTTCTGTAACTCTCCCCAACTACTTAACTCAACTTAACTCAACTTTAGCTTAACATTGAAATGGGGAGCACTACCTCAACTGATCCAAGTTATGCAGCAGTAAATGTAACCAAAGGCAAGGAGAAATAAACAAAACAAAAAATGTTTTGTATCTGCTTACAACATCTATACTTTTGAACCTGCATTTCCTTTTCCAATGCTGACTTCAATAATGTATTTCCTACAGATAAATAAATCTGCTATTTATATCCTCCGACAGTTCTTATCACATCAGAACATTTCAGTATTGTTCCCCAAAGTCTGTTTATTAAATTAATACGCTCCCAAAATTTACAGGTGGTTTGCAGGATTTCTGCAATACCCATTATGGCCTGGGATCTCGCTGTGATAGACCCTGCTCGGTAAAAATGAAGATTTAATACCTCCATTTATCTTTGTGTCTGACTGCAGCTTATTCGTGAAGGAGATGTCATCCCTGACTAGTCAAGTCCACGTTTTGAGGTGGTTGTTTGCATTGTGGATTGTTTACTGGATGTAGTCACGTGTGAACTATCAGAAAGCACCTGCTCAATCTCCGCAAAAGAGATTATGATCAAAATGAGGGGGTATTGGAGGTGACCTGTTGCCATGAGGCGTGCTTGGGAGTTAGGGGACAGACTGAATAAGGGTTTGCAATAATACTATCCCCTCCCCGCAATCTGTACCGGGGACCTCAGCTGTTCACCAAATCTCGCCTCTCAAGGGTTTGGATGTTAGGTCAGCTGGGGTTTTCCAGACTGACGTTGACAGGGTTTAATCAGCTCAGGGCACCAAGGGATTTGGAACAATGTCAGGTCAATGGAGATGACATTCAGGTCAACTGTGATCTACACAGAAAATACTGGCCAATCTCAGCAGGTCAGACAGCCTCTGTGGCGAGAGACCAGAGCTAACGTTCCAGAGTTGCTGACACTTCCACAGAGTCATCCAGATTTGAAACGCTGGGCATGGTTCAGCCACGGTATTGTGCCTGGTGTGGATCGGGGCGCGCTGGGTGAATAGCGGGAAAGACCATAATCGAGATTCGTGCCGGGCACGATTGATTTTGTAATTTACCCGGCCCGTTACCGATGGCAAGTTCTGGAGACTATCATTGACCCTCATTTGTATTCATTTCGATCTCATCAGCGAGATTGAAGCCGAATGCAGCGGCCTCCCCGGGGATTACCCGACTCCCCAGCGAGAAGTCACGCGGCATCGTTTAGTGCTCCTTTTCAAAAACGTGAAGCTGGCGCAATGTCTGCTGAGGGGAGCCGAGGCGAGAGGCCATTTCCACCTTCCAGCATGCACCTCAAGGGCTCCGGAGCTGTGCGGGGGGGGGGGTGGTGCTCAGGGGGAATATGCTTGGTTGGGGGGGGGGGGGCTGAAGCGTTCCAGGTCAGGGGTTGCCGCTGTGCTAGGCGATGGGCTTTGCTCCTGTGAGGCCTTCAGGCCATCTTCAAATATTGTGGAGACCCACAACAAGGGCAACCAGAGCTGCAGCCTGTCTGTCCTACCAAACTCTTCCAGGACAGAGCCATTCTGCAGCCTGTCTGTCCTACCAAACCCACCCAGGACAGAGCCATTCTGCAGCCTGTCTGTCCCACCAAACCCACCCCCCCCAAGGACAGAGCCATTCTGCAGCCTGTCTGTCCCACCAAACCCCCCCCCCCCCCCCAGGACAGAGCCATTCTGCAGCCTGTCTGTCCCACCTAACCCCCTCCCCCTCCCAGGTCGGAGCCATTCTGCAGCCTGTCTGTCCCACTAAACTCCCCCAGGACAGAGCCATTCTGCAGCCTGTCTGTCCCACTAAACTCCCCCAGGACAGAGCCATTCTGCAGCCTGTCTGTCCCACTAAACTCCCCTAAGACAGAGCCATTCTGCAGCCTGTCTGTCCCACCTAACCCCCCCCCCCCCAGGTCAGAGCCATTCTGCAGCCTGTCTGTCCCACCAAACTCCCCCAGGACAGAGCCATTCTGCAGCCTGTCTGACCCACCAAACTCCCCCAGGACAGAGACATTCTGCAGCCTGTCTGACTCACCAAACACTGCCAGAACAGAGCCCTGCTGTGGCTTCTATCCTGAAAGTCAATTTAACTCCCTTTGACTGTGAGCAGCCTCTAGCTTCACAGTTGAAGGCGATTTCAAATGAAGAATTAGCCTTGTTCATTGTGATAGCAATTCACACTCCTCAACTCTCAAGTGCCTCCTCGACAGCGCACATGCCATGCCTCAAAGGATAATTAGTGCACTGCATATCCAGCAAACTTTAAACCTGAACAGTGTGTCTGAACTCTAGGAGCATCAGTACCATTCAGGCAGCTGTCAACAATCAAACACTAAACAGCAGAGCTTCAGCGCTGTGGATCTTCTCACAACCAAAGGGTAAGTGGGTGGAACAGGGGAGGGCACCTGAGCAAGGTCTCCCTAATGTTCCCGGCAGGGGTCTGGGGTCTCGAGGCTCCTGCTGTGGCCAGGGGCGAGTGTGCAGAGTGAGGTTCTCCAGCACAACTGACTCGCTGGATGGCACTCTGAGACAATGCAGGACACGTAAGGTGGGAGAGGCTTGTGGGATTTGAGGGTCCCAGGATGGAAGCCCCAATTGATTCTCCAATTCCTTACAGACATTGTCCGCTGGAATCAATCCCGCGAAGGCTGCTCTTGATGTGCTGGTGGCAGCCGAAGCGGGCAGACGCCGGAGACAGCAGCAACGCCTACACAGGCTGGAAGCGGCACCCCATGTGCAGGGGGGTCTCCACACACCCTGAGGACCTGGCCGCCCCTTAGGCTGAGGAGGAGCCCAGAAGAGGAGGAGCAGGGAGGCTCTCATTGTCTCCAGATTCTCCTGGGACAATGCTGTGTCGGTCAGCTCAACACTCCCCTTTTTTCCTCCCACTCCCACTCCCCCCATTTTTGTCGCTCTCTCCCTCACAATCGCCCCCTTTCCTCCCACCATCACACTGTACCCCTCCCCGACACCTTGTTCCCACTTCCCAGGGCCTGTGTAACTTCACTCCAGGGTGATGCTCTGTGTCGACACTGTCCAGCGGGTCAGTGTACAAGGCAGGAGAGTGAAGATCGCTCGCTGTGAGGAACGGTCTGCTGCTCCTCAGTTTCTGCCAAAGTCTGACTCCTGTCTCTCTGCTGACACCCACCTCACACCCATCGTCTGAACGGGGTCTGCATCGGGGGCTTTTGATCTCGGACCACTGTACCCGGGGGAGGGGGAGAGGGAGGGCAACAGGGGGTGGTGGTGCGGAGAGGCCCACTGCGAAGTTTAACATGACAGAGGCTTCACATGTATCAGATTAACGTGACAGAGGCTTCACATGTATCAGATTAACGTGACAGAGGCTTCACATGTATCAGCACGGTAGCATGGTGGTTAACATAAATGCTTCACAGCTCCAGGGTCCCAGGTTCGATTCCCAGCTGGGTCACTATCTGTGCGGAGTCTGCACGTCCTCCCCGTGTCTGTGTGGGTTTCCTCCGGGTTCTCCGGTTTCCTCCCACAGTCTAAAGATGTGCGGGTTAGGTGGATTGGCCATGCTAAATTGCCCATAGTGTCCTAAAAAATAAGGTTAAGGGGGGGGGGGGGGGGTGTTGGGTTAAGGGTATAGGGTGGATACGTGGGTTTGAGTAGGGTGATCATTGCTCGGCACAACATTGAGGGCCGAAGGGCCTGTTCTGTGCTGTACTGTTCTATGTTCTATGTTCTATGTTTTAATAGTGAACATTTCACTGAGACGGATTTCCATTCCACGAACTACAGATAGTGACCCCCCCTGTGCCCTCTCTTCCTGATCTTTTGAGGTCCACTGTTACATCTCTGTGTGTCCCCAGGACGCACATCAGAGGTGGAGGCTCCTCCTCCTCCCTGACAGCGCCCGTAGGGCCCTGGAGGACTCCATGGGAGGGGCAGCTGGAGTGAGGTCCGAATCATCTGTGCTGCCAGTCCTGGATGAGGCTTCCCACTGTCTACACCATGGTGTTGGCACCCTCAGCGATGGCCCTCAGTGACTGGGCCATGCTCTGCAGTGCCTCAGCAATGTCCACCTGTGTCTGGGACATGTCCCTTAGTGACTGGGACATGATGTTGAAGCCCTCATCATCATAGGCGGAGCCTTGCCTTGGGCACCACCAGTCAAGAGGCAGACATCTTGCTCCAGGTGTTCCACTGCGGTCGCCACCCTAGCCGTGTTGGCCTCGGTGCCTCGCATTGCCGGCACCACCTCCTGCGCCTGCAGCCTTTGGTATTCCTCCAGTCGGCTATACAGTCACTGGACTATCGTTGACACCCCCTCCTGAATGTCACGGCTCTGGTCAATCACCTCTGGCTGAACTTGTCCAGAGTCTCGGCAGCTGGCTGGGTCCCAGCTGTGTCTCCGACTGCTGACTCCCCTTGGCTGTTCCTGATGTGTATCAGCAACCGTGTGGTGCTCACCAGATAGTGCCCCAGAAGCCTGCCCAGTAGTGTCTCCCGCCGAGGTGTGCGTTTCTGCACTGGTGGAAGGTGGGGGTGATAACTGTGATGGTGGTCTCCTCGGAGGCCTCCTCCGAGGTGGCCTCTTGGGTGGTGGTGGTGGGGGGGGGGGGGGGAATCTGGATGGCCCGGCCCCATCAGGTGGAGATCCAGCGAGAGACGGACACGTGGTCAGTGAGAGGGAAGGATCATTTTGTCTGACTTGAGACAGATGTGCCAAAACAACACTTTGAAATATTTCAGTTGAATCACGCCCATTAGCTCCGGTCTCTCTGCACTTTCGCTGCCAGACCCACGGACATACTTCAGCATTTTTTGTTTTTGTTTCAGATTCCAGCATCCGCAGTAATTCGCTTTGACCAACTGTGAACTAACTTGGTTCAATAGACTGAATTGGCAACTTCTGTTCCCAAGATGCTATTTCTAACAGCTCTGCTCCCACGTCCCATTCCCGGTCCACGTGTTCACTGATTTCCTGTTAGTCTAGTCAACATCCTTTCCCTGGTCTTTGTCTTGGCTTTGTATGAACCACAGACGTTTCCTGTGATTCACCCTTTCCCATTTGCCTTCCCCTCATTCTGACACCCTTCCCCCCCCCCCCCCCCCCCCCCCCCCCCCCCATGTTCACCCCATCTCCAGGTCCAATGATCTCCCTTGCCCACTAACCCCACTTCCGCTGAATTGGGGTACTTGACACTGACTCTACAGGTGGGACAGCACGCGGCCCAGCTGACCCAACATCGGCCTCCGTGGGACAACATCTGGTGACTGAAATTCCGGAATAAATTAACATTCTTCCTCCACGTGTACAGTTGCAGTTAAAAAATAGTGGGCAATATGCCTGCCACACATGGGTAACCATGGCTGAACTGTCCATTTTAATTGAAAATAACAGGCAGGTGGGGAAGATGTGCTATTTGTCACTAGTTTTAAACTAAAATGGTTCTGTTAAAGCATTTACAATTTTAGGGCAGATGGCAATTTTCTTGGCAGACATTGAAAAATGGCAACCTCCGATTAGCGTCCCCCATTTCTACTTGTCTTTACTAAACTGGGTTCAGCGTTCCCAAGTGGAGAATGCCAAACTGACGTCAGTGTTTGCAAGCGACAGGGTGGCTTCTTCCTGTGGACATGAAACCAGGGACAGTCGAAGTTGTTCAAACTCAGTGAAGCAAAAGCAATTCTTGCCTTTATTCTTTTGTCTGAAATGGAACAGTTGATGGGGCAATTGACACTGGCAAAATCAGATACAAAAAAGGTACTGGTTGCCCGAGGGAAATCCATGTTATGAGTACAAGACACGGTGTGGAGCACACAGATCTCTCACCTGTGAGTGGCTGTGTACCAGCCTGCAGCGAGTGTGAGATTAACCACAACATCAACAGGGATCAAATCAGCCACCGCGTCGTTAGTGGCTCTCATCGTGCGCAGGATCCCTTTGCCTGCCTGCATGACAATGGAATAACATAATAAAAACATGACACACGTATGAAACCATTTGATAAATTGCCCTTCCTTTTCAGCCCAATCCCAAATGTCAACACTGGCCGTCCACTCTGCCACAGTTGTGTTCCCTGTCCTCTTGCCTCTCACTTTCCCTCAACCCTCTCTCCACCCTCCAACACTCAGGACTGTGAGACAGAAATGCGACCTGTCCACTCTCGGATGTGGGTGGAGAGGGGAGGGAGCTGGGCGCAGTGTCTAATCTCTGGGCCTGAATAGTGAGATCTTTGGGCGTCATTCCAAATGGAGCCAGTGAGGCCCACACGGCCAGAGGAAACCAAGATCACGCAAACGTTGTCAGCATTGCAGCAGCTTTTCTGCAGGCGAGAACCAGGATTGGGTGCGGGGGAGTTTGAGGGACCGGGGAGGAGATCACAAACTAGGCCAAGAGGGTCTGGGGTATCGGAGGTCAGACAGATGGGGGATTGTGAGATTGGAGGAACAAGAGGGTCTGGGGTATCGGAGGTCAGACAGATGGGCGATTGTGAAATTGGAGGACCGTTCCATGTGAGCAAATTTCAAAACAATTAGTCCAGTTTTCCTGAGCGACACCCCCCAACCTACCCACCTCTGGCACCAGCTGCCTCACAGCAAACCAATTTTGTTAGTGAGGACCTCAAATAAACATTCTACTGCTGGTTTCCATTAACAACGGGCATCAAAGCTGTTTCAGGCACGCGTACTGCACAATCATTTGTTTCCCCTTTCCCAGCATAGTCAAACGCCTGCATGTGTGTCAATGAGGTTCAGCTCAGTATCTTTACCACCAGCACTAGCCCCAGTGTTCTTGTGATACCAGCAGATTGTCTGCCTGAAGTGCATTCCAAATTAAGCGTCGCTTCGCAGCCTACAGTTCGACTCTGTGAGTTCTTGCCAGCAACAATGAACCTCTCGCTCCAACTCCAGCAGCCAGTCTCACCTGCCATTCAAACTCTATCTGGTGATGCAGACTTGTGCGCTCTGTGTCGACCAAAGCAAAACCTCACTCTGGTGTTATTGTTTCCACCTGTGAAGCGTTTCCTGCTGAATCAACCAACTTATCTCCACCAGCTCTAAAACCCTTAGCTCTGCCTCGACTTCAAGGGCTGATTTCTCAAATACCTTCATCGCCAACCCCCCCCCCACCTCAACTAATCCATTTAATCATCGATCCCGTTTTCCTCACGTTTCTGTCACTGTAAATAGATCTCAGAGGCTCCATCTTCCTCAAGAGCTGTGTCACGTATTCCTGCCTCTGTATAACACTGTGGGGTTCTATACCACCAATTCTGGAAATTGAAGTTGTTACTAGTTGGAGATAGATGTGTTGTTAGGTGAATTGGACATTCTGAATTCTCCCTCCGTGTACGCCGGAATGTGGCGACTGGGGGATTTTCACAGTAACTTCATTGCAGTGTAAGCCTACTTGTGACACTAATAAAGATTATTATTATAATTAGGCAAGAGAACCTCATGCTAAATTGGCATGAAATGAAGAATGAAAATCGCCTATTGTCACGAGTAGGCTTCAAATGAAGTTACTGTGAAAAGCCCCTAGTCGCCACATTCCGGCCCCTGTTCGGGGAGGCTGATACGGGAATTGAACCGTGCTGCTGGCCTGCCTGGGTCTGCTTTCAAAGCCAGCGATCTAGCCCTGTGCTAAACCAGCCCCTAAGCGTGATTGTCAATGGGTGATTGTTTTTAATGGAGCAGAATTTGAACACCAGAGTCACCTCACGGTGATAATGTGACATTATCTGCTAAGTCGGGATAATTTGGAAATAAAATAGTAGTGAGACAACTATCATAGGAACAATGGTAAAATATTCTCTGCTTACGCTGTAACAGGGAAGCAGGAGGGGAGCTATGTAATTAAACCTTGCCTCAAAGGCTTCTTTCCAATCCACCTGACCATTACTACTTTGAATATGTACAGCATCAATACAGAAAAGTCATCTGTACACACCAACTGAATTGCAGCACTCTGTGAGCAATATGAGCAAATATGAGCAAAGAGAGAGGCTCCGACTCATTCCTCAGTCCTTTCTCCAGCACTGTACCCAGAGACAGATTTGTTTTTTGAATTCCCAAATTTGCCGCCCTGGGGAAGTGCCGTTATAAATATTTATTTGGACTGGAATTTAATTGCAAGTTTTAGCTGATAGGGCCGCACTCTAGTAGCCAATTTAGAACATTGAACTGTTACTTGTTTTGTGTACCATATGGTTTGTGATTTCAGTGAATCGTTTTCTGTTTATTGTATCCAGCAATATCCAATCTAATGTGGGCCAGGCTCCTGTACTCTGTTCCAATGTGCCACTATAACACTAATCATTCTAAACACCTCAGAAGAACATCACTACATTACCAGTGTGATGTTTAATTTCCAACACCGTATGCGCTGTGTCCCCTATGAACAGTACTGCCAATTTCTATTAGGTACGGACGGTTTGTGAGGTGGACCTACACTTACATGGAAATAGATTGGTTCTGATCCCACAGAGCTTCGGACTTTAGTGGCAACCGTATTGTGATTTTCACCCCCGTCGGTTTGACCCTAATGAGCTCTGCCTTGGCCACCCCTTAACTGCACAACTTGCATTAATATAGCACCTGGAACCCAATAAAAAGTCCCAAGTTGCTTTATACCTTGACATCAAGTAACACAAGGGGCGACTGGACCAAATGCTTGATCGAAGAAGTGGGTTTTAAGGGAGCACCTTAAAGGAGGAAAGAGAGGTGGAAAGTCTTAGGGAGGTGGTTCTGGAGCCCAGGGCCTTGGCAGCCGAGGACATGGCCAGACATGGAGAAGCAATCAAAATTAGAAATTCTCTAATGTCAGAGACACGGAGAATTCCAGGGCCTCCAGGCTAAAGCAGGCCACAGAAACAGGGAGGAGGCCAGGGAAGGACTTGAAAACGGACAGAAGAGAATTTTTAAATCTTAAAGTCTTCAAATGTTAAAAATACCAGACATTAAACTCTGACCATTGATTTTGTATTAAAGGGATACTCCAGACTAAATGAGGGGAGCCATTAAATTAATGAAGGATTTTCTTTTGACATATTTAGAATGAGGTTTTGCCATGATTTCCTGAGTGGGATAGAACATAGAACATAGAACAGTACAGCACAGAACAGGCCCTTCGGCCCTCAATGTTGTGCCGAGCCATGATCACCCTACTCAAACCCACATATCCATCCTATACCCGTAACTCAACAACCCCACCCCCCTCCCCTTAACCTTACTTTTATTAGGACACTACGGGCAATTTAGCATGGCCCATCCACCTAACCCGCACATCTTTGGACTGTGGGAGGAAACCGGAGCACCCGGAGCAAACCCACGCACACAGGGGGAGGACGTGCAGACTCCACACAGACAGTGACCCAGCCGGGAATCGAACCTGGGACCCTGGAGCTGTGAAGTATTTATGCTAACCACCATGCTACCCTGCTGCCCCTAGTGATTTGCATTTGGAGTGTGAATTGTTGATTTTGTTGACTTAATCTCAATAACTTGGTCTCGTACACAGGATGGGGGGTTTTCTTTAACATGCCCCTATAAAGTTAGGATTGGACTTCCACTTGCTGCCCCAATGCCTGTAAGTACTGCGGTTGGCCAGGGCCGGTGCATTAGACCATAAGACATAGGAGCAGAATTAGGCCACTCGGCCCATCGAGTCATCTCCGCCATTCAATCATGGCTGATATTTTTCTCATGCCCATTCTCCTGCCTTCTCCGCATAGCCCCTGATCCCCATATTAATCAAGAACCTGTCTATCTCTGTCTTGAATCACTGAGTGATTTGGTGCAGCAGTTGAAGAGGCAGGCGGTCACTCAAGGGGGAAATGGAGCCCTGAAGAAATGTTTACTAAGTCCTGCAAAGGCAAGTGCTCGAGGCCAAATTGGAGACACGACCACTTCTAGGTTGTCCATCTCCATCCTGATACTTTTGTACTTTCCAGCCCACTATAGGGACGGCAGCCAGAGTGTTCCTGGCAGTGACTGGGATTGGCGGTCAGGGTAGATTGAAGAGAGGTGGGCCAATGGCCAAGGTTCTTTTCTGGGGGCATTTACACGAGGCAGAGAAGCGGCCAAAGTCCAAGCGAAGTTTAGAATATTTAGAACAGTACAGCACAGAACAGGCCCTTCGGCCCTCGATGTTGTGCCGGGGAATGATCACCCCACTTAAACCCACGTAACCCGTATACCCATAACCCATAACCCAACAATCCCCCCATTAACCTTACACTACGGGCAATTTAGCATGGCCAATCCACCTAACCCGCACATCTTTGGACTGTGGGAGGAAACCGGAGCACCCGGAGGAAACCCACGCACACACGGGGAGGACGTACAGACTCCACACAGACAGTGACCCAGCCGGGAATCGAACCTGGGACCCTGGAGCTGTGAAGCATTGATGCTAACCACCATGCTACCATGAGGCCTATTAGTTGTGGGGGGAGAATGAAAATAAGGTTGGGGTGAGGAGCTCGCATTTTATTTGTTTCAGTTGTGATGTGGAGAGGCTGGCGTTGGACTGGGGTGAGCACAGTAAGAGGTCTTACAACACCAGGTTAAAGTCCAACAGGTTTATTTGGAATCACTAGCTTTCAGAGCGTAGCTCCTTCAACATGTGAGTCCATTTTTTTCAGTTGCTACACCACTCAATTTGGTGTACAATAGCAGAGGAACGTCCAAGGCTGATATTTCTTGTGAAGCCATGGTGGTAAAAGAAGAAAGCAAAGCTTTTAAGGGTCTTGGCAAGACTCTCGAGGTTGGCTGCTTTGCGCTTTTTTCCACATTTTTCTTACATTTGATAATTTAACAATATTTCACTTGCAGCTTTATCCATGACCAGAGCCTGTATCCCAGCAACCCACAATCTAAACATTCCTCATTGGTCAGGAGTCCTCCATTGGAAAGTAAAATTGGAATTGGTAACAAATTCTGAGGGACAGTAGAAATGATCGTAAAGAGAGGGGCACAGATTAACCTAGTCTGTCAGCACGGATTTGTCAAAGGAAGCTCCTCCCGTCTGAATAACTTGATTGTTTTTTGTTCAGGAGGTAACAAGGTATGCCGATGGTAGCATGTTTCAGGTGGTCAGCGTGGATTTTTAGGGAGATTTTGACAAGGCCCTACACGGCAGACTGGCCAAAAGCCAATGGGACTCAAAGAAAAGTGGCAGGTTTGACCCAGAATTGGGTAAGTGGCAGGGAGGAAAGGTAAAGGTCGAAGGGTATTTTAGTGAGTGGAAGGTTGTCTCCAGTGCAGTTTGGCAGGGTTCAGTACTTGCTTCCACATAAAGAACATAAGAACATAAGAACTAGGAGCAGGAGTCGGCCATCTGGCCCCTCGAGCCTGCTCCGCCATTCAATGAGATCATGACTGATCTTTTGCGGACTCAGCTCCACTTTCCGGCCTGAACACCATAACCCTTAATCCCTTTATTCTTCAAAAAACTATCTATCTTTATCTTAAAAACATTTAATGACGGAGCCTCAACTGCTTCACTGGGCAAGGAATTCCATAGATTCACAACCCTTTGGGTGAAGAAGTTCCTCCTAAACTCAATCCTAAATTTACTTCCCCTTATTTTGAGGCTATGCCCCCTAGTTCTGCTTTCACCCGCCAATGGAAACAACCTGCCCGCATCTATACTATCTATTCCCTTCATAATTTTATATGTTTCTATAAGATCCCCCCTCATCCTTCTAAATTCCAACGAGTACAGTCCCAGTCTACTCAACCTCTCCTCATAATCCAACCTCTTCAGCTCTGGGATTAACCGAGTGAATCTCCTCTGCACACCCTCCAGCACCAGTACGTCCTTTCTCAGGTAAGGAGACCAAAACTGAACACAATACTCCAGGTGTGGCCTCTCTAACACCTTATACAATTGCATGGTACAGAACAATTACCTAGACTCATCCATTGGGGAAACGATGAGGAGGTTTGCAGATGGTACAAACATTGGGCACCTTGTTGGCAGCAAAGTAGAAACTGGAAATTGCAGGAAGCTATGAATGGGCTCCTCAGGTGGACAGAATAATGGCAAATGGAAAGATTCCAGAGAAATGTGACCCAATGCATTTGAAAATGAAGTGAAATGAAAATCGCTTATTGTCACGAGTAGGCCTCAAATGAAGTTACTGTGAAAAGCCCCTTGTCGCCACATTCCGGCCCCTATTCGGGGAGGCTGTTACGGGAATCGAACCATGCTGCTGGCCTGTTTGGTCTGCTTTCAAAGCCAGCGATTTAGCCCAGTGTGCTAAACAGCATTTGGGGAGAGCAAAGAAGGAGAAAGGGAATGCACAAAATATGGTCGGATGCTGAAGGGTGTGGAGCAAACGAGGGGCCTTGGAGTACATATCCTCAGATTCATGAAGGCATCAGGACAGCTAAATGAGATGTGAAGAAGACAGACAGGATATTTGCCTTTATTTAGCTGAGGCAGAGAATACAAGACCAGGAAGTTATTTTAAAACTGTATAAAACACATGTGAGGCCACAGTTTGAGTACAACATATAGTTCTGGTCACCACAGTATAGCAAGGATGTGATCAAACTGGAGAGGGTACAGTAGAACTTTGGGAAGATGTTTCTAGGACTGCAAAAAATTACCAATAACGGAAGATTGGAGCAGAAGGGGCTTAGCAGCAGCTTAATTAATAATAATAATCTTTATTATTGTCACACGTAGACTCACGTTAACACTGCAATGAAGTTATTGTGAAAACCTCTAGTCGCCACACTCCAGCGCCTGTTCGGGTACAAAGAGGGAGAATTCAGAATGTCCAAGTTGCCTAATAGACTTTCAGGACTTGTGGGAGGAAACCGGAGCACACGGAGGAAACCCACGCAGACACGGGGAGAACGTGCAGACTCCGCACAGACAGTGACCCAAGGCGGGAATCGAACCTGGGACCCTGGCACTGTGAAGCAACTGTGCTAACCCCTGCGCTGCCGTGCCACCCATTTTAATTGAGGTGCACGAAATGATGAGTAGCCCAGAGAATGTGGTTAAGTAGAATTAATTCCCCTTTTTAGAGAGGTCAATAACCGGGGGCATGGATTTAAAGTAACGGTAGAATTATTGAGGGGCGCTGTTTTCCCACAGAGAATGGTAGTGGTCTGGAATTCACTGCCTGAAGGGATAGTTGAGGCAGAAACCCTCATTGCATTTAAAGTTTTTCAGGTATGAGCTCGAAGTGGGTCAAGCTCTAGAAAGTGGGATTAGATTGGAAGTATCTCGGGAAGGTGGGGAATGTTAGGAAAGTGGGATGGAGCATTTCCAACCCGTTGCTTCATTTTCTGGATGCTCAGCTGATGTGACACTCATGGGCAGGGTGGCAGCCATCTCCTCTCAAAATCAATCAAACAGAAAGGTGTTGCAGACAGGTTGAAGGTGTTGCCACGTTGCTGACACGTAGCGAGTCTTACTGTCCCGGGGGACAGGTCTGTGCTGGGATTTCCCGGGCACATGATACAACAGGGACAATCCCAAGAATAGACAGGTGAAGGTGCACATTGGGAGCACTGCTCCTGTCTCGCACTTTGGCCACGGGGGGGATGGGAGTGGGCAGGGAACTCAGCCCCGCTTCAAATGTCACCAGTAAATTCAATAACTTTTAAGAAAGATTTATTTACTCAGAATAAAATGACAAGTAAAAAGATCATTTACATACAGCAATGAAAAGCCCACTTGGTCCATTGAAATTGTCGATCCAACCCTATTTAATTAAAAAAAAAAATCACAAGTTAATTTTTGGAATTCAGGACTTTCCAGTCTGCAGTTCAATTTACATGGTCGGTAAGGAGTTCTTTGCAGAAAGGTTTTCACACTTAATGTCAGTAATAGAAAGTCAGACTATACTCTTTCCAAAGTTAAGACAGGGGGCTGAGAATAATTTGAATCTGTTGTTACTGGTCTACTCTCTGATCATAATCATGTAACCATACAGCTGTTGTCTGGTGTGTTCTGGGCCTGGATGAGGGATGGAGCGCATTGTGCGTATAATTCCCGCTCAGTGCTGGGGACCTTCTGAATATTCTTTTGTTTCCTTTTATTGTGATGGGCATGTTGTACCCCTGAGTTGTATCTCTGTGATATATCTCTGTGTTGTATCTGTGTTGTGCCTTGTGTTGTATCTCTGTGTTGTATTGCTTTGTTGTATCTGTTTTGTATCTCTGTGTTGTATTTATGTGTTGTATCTGTGTTGTGCCTTGTGTTGTATCTCTGTGTTGTATTGCTTTGTTGTATCTGTTTTGTATCTCTGTGTTGTATCTCTGTGTTGTATCTCTGTGTTGTATTTATGTGTTGTATCTGTGTTGCATCTCTATGATGTATCTCTGATGTATCTCTGTTGTAGCTCTATGATGTATCCCCATGATGCATCTCTGTGTTGTATTGCTTTGCTGTACCTCTGTTGTATCTCTGTGTTGTACTTCTATGATGTATCTCTGTGATGTATCTCTGTGTTGTATCTCTGTGTTGTACTTCAATGATGTATCTTTGTGATGTATCTCTGTGTTGTATCTCTGTGTTGTATCTCTCTGATGTATCTCTCTGATGTATCTCTGTGTTGTATCTCTGTGTTGTATCTCTCTGATGTATATCTCTGATGTATCTCTGTGTTGTATCTCTGTGTTGTATCTCTCTGATGTATCTCTTATGTATCTCTATGTTGTATCTCTCTGATGTATCTCTGTGTTGTGTTGGGCAGCACGGTAGCACAGTGGATAGCATTGTGGCTTCACAGCACCAGGGTCCCAGGTTCGATTCCCCACTGGGTCATTGTCTATGCGGAGTCTGCACGTTCTCCCCGTGTCTGCATGGGTTTCCTCCGGGTGCTCCGGTTTCCTCCCACAGTCCAAAGATGTGCAGGTTAGGTGGTTTGGCCATGCTAAATTGTCCTTAGTATCCAAAACATTTAGGAGGGGTTATGGGGTTCGGGTGGAAGTGAGGGCGTAAGTGGGTTGGTGCAGACTCAATGGGCCGAATGGCCTCCTTCTGCACTGTATGTTCTATGTCTCTGTGTTGTATCTCCATGATGTATCGCTGTGTTGTATCTTGGATTGGATTTGTTTATTGTCACGTGTACCGAGGTGGAGTGAAAAGTATTTTTCTGCGAGCAGCTCAACAGATCATTAAGTACTTGAAATGAAAAGGAAATAAAAGAAAATACATAATAGGGCAACACAAGGTACACAATGTAACTACATAAGCACCGGCATCGGCTGAAACATGTTAGTCAGGTCAGTCCATAAGAGGGTCATTTAGGAGTCTGATAACAGTGGGGAAGAAGCTGTTTTTGAGTCTGTTTGTGTGTGTTCTCAGTCTTCTGTATCTCCTGCCCGATGGAAGAAGTTGGAAGAGTGAGTAAGCCGGGTGGGAGGGGTCTTTGATTATGCTGCCTGCTTTCCCCAGGCAGCGGGAGGCGTAGATGGAGTCAATGGATGGGAGGCAGGTTCGTGTGATGGACTGGGCGGTGCTCACGACTCTCTGAAGCTTCTTGCGGTCCTGGGCCGAGCAGTTCCCATACCAGGCTGTGATGCAGCCCGAGAGGATGCTCTCTATAGTGCATCTGTAAAAGTTGGTAAGGGTTAATGTGGACATGCCTAATTCCCTTAGTTTCCTGAGGAAGTATAAGCGCTGTTGTGCTTTCTTGGTGATAGCGTCGACCTGGGTGGACCAGGACAGATTTTTGGAGATGTGCACCCCTAGGAATTTGAAACTGCTCACCATCTCTACCTCGGCTCCGTTGATGCTGACAGGGGTGTGTACAGTACTTTGCTTCCTGAAGTCAGTGACCAGTTCTTTAGTTTTGCTGGCATTGAGGGAGAGATTGTTGTCGCTACACCACTCCATTAAGTTCTCTATCTCCCTCCTGTATTCTGACTCATCGTTATTCGAGATCCGGCCCACTATGGTTGTATCGTCAGCAAACTTGTAGATGGAGTTGGAACCAAGTTTTGCCACGCAGTTGTGTGTGTACAGGGAGTAGAGTAGGGGGCTAAGTATGCAGCCTTGCGGGGCACCGGTATTGAGGACTATTGTGGAGGAGGTGTTGGTGTTCATTCTTACTGATTGTGGTCTGTTGGTCAGAAAATCGAGGATCCAGTTGCAGAGTGGAGAGCCAAGTCCTAGGTTTTGGAGCTTTGATATGAGCTTGGCTGGGATTATGGTGTTGAAGGCGGATCTGTAGTCAATAAATAGGAGTCTGAAGTGGGAGTCCTTGTTTTCGAGATGCTCTAGGGATGAGTGTAGGGCCAGGGAAATGGCGTCTGATGTGGACCGGTTGCAACGGTATGCGAATTGCAGTGGATCAAGGCTTTCTGGGAGTATGGAGGTGATGCGCTTCATGATCAACCTCTCGAAGCACTTCATTACGACTGAAGTCAGGGCCACCGGACGATAGTCATTGAGGCACGTTGTCTGGTTATCTGTGTTGCATCACTATGATGTATCTCTGATGTATCTCTGTTGTATCTCTATGATGTATCTCTACGATGTATCTCTGTGTTGTATCTCTGAAGTATTGATTTGTTGTATCTCTGTTATATCGCTTTGTTCTATCTCTGTGTTGTATCTCTAAGGTGTATATCTTTGTTATATCTTTGTGTTGAATCAGTGTGTTGTATCTCTGTGATGAATCTCTGTGTTGTATATCTATGATGTATCTCTGTGTTGTATTTCTGTTGCATCTCTATGACGTATCTCGGTGTTGTGTCTCCATGATATATCTCTGCGTTGTATCTCCATGATGCATCTCCGTGATGTATCTCTATGATGTATCTATGATGTATCTCTGTGTTGTTTTTACGTGGTGTATCTCTGTGTTGTATCTCTGTATTGGATTGGATTGGATTTGTTTATTGTCACATGTATGGAGGTACAGTGAAAGGTATTGTTCTGTGTTCAGTTCAGACAGATCATTCCATACATGAAAACAAAATACATAATAGGGCAAACATAAAATACATAATGTAAATTCATAGACAGGGGCATTGTGTAAAGCAGACAGAAGTGTAGTACTACTCAGTAGAGAAGATGTGTAAAGAGATCAGATCAGTCCATAAGAGGGTTGTTTAGGAGTCCGGTAACAGCGGGGAAGAAGCTGTTTTTGAATCTGTTAGTGCGCGTTCTCAGACTTTTGTATCTCCTGCCTGATGAAAAAGTTAGAAAAGAGAATAAGCTGGGTGGGAGGGTCTTTGATTATGCTGCCTGCTTTTCTAAGGCAGCAGGAGGTGTAGACAGAGTCAATGGATGGGAGGCGGGTTCACGTGATGGACTAGGCAGTTTTCACGACTGATGTATCTGTGTTGTATCTCTGTGTTGTTGACTGTGTCCTACACTTTGATGTTTTGGGGTTTTTTTCTTTTGCTTTGTTACAATATTTTTTTTTAAATTAAAAATTCAATAAAAAGATTATTTTTAAAAAGGAATATGCCTGCATCAGGGGCTGGTTTGCACACTGGGCTAAATTGCTGGCTTTTAAAGCAGACCAAGGCAGGCCAGCAGCTTGGTTCAATTCCCGTACCAGCCTCCCCGAACAGGCGCTGGAATGTGGCGACTAGGGGCTTTTCACAGTAACTTAATTGAAGCCTACTCGTGACAATAAGCGATTTTCATTTCATTTCATCAGAAATGCACTGGGAGATTTCAGTTGGAATTCCCCTTTAGACAACCAATTATCAAAAATTTACAGCAAACTGATTCGGCAGATGTGATATTAATGGACAGAGGCTGGAGTCTGAAAAAGGATTTCAGTTTTTAACTGATTGAAAATACAGGACAATTTGGAAATGAGGTTTAGAAACATTAAAAAAGTTTGGAGATCCCATATAAATATTTATATTCCTCTTCATTCTTCAACATCCATCCATATCTCTTTCTAAGATGTCATAAAGATAAAGCTAAATCATTTTTTTCAATAAATTAGATTAGAGAGGAACAAGGTCTAGGATTGGGTCATTAGCGCTTCTGAGCAAACATATTTTGAGAAAGAATCTTTCAGTGATTGAAAATTGCACAACATTAAAGTCAGACCAAAGATTATTATTACACCATTTAACGATATAGCTCAGCAAACAAATTAGATACTTTGAGGTCACTTTCAGATAAGGTGTGTCTCATTCTATCTCAGAGAATACGTTGGCTGGAGCTGGTCAGGATTCAACAACCTCAACATTGAGAGAACAGAGGAAAGGGCTGCGTGTGCTTGGCCAGTCAACACAGGAGCTAATGTAGATTGTAGAAGGTTTAACTCCAAATATCAGCTTTCTTTTTAAAATCGTTCATGGGCGTCGCTGGCTGGTCTCGCATTTATTGCCCATCCCTGAAGGCATTTAAGAGTCAACCACATTGCTGTGGGTCTGTAGTCACATGTAGACCAGACCAGGTAACTCAACCTCCGTCGTTCCAGTGAGAACAAACCGAGTTTATTCAACCACTCCTCATAGCTAATGCCCTCCGTACCAGGCAACATCCTGATAAATCTCTTCTGCACCCTCTCTAAAGCCTCCACATCCTCCTGGTAGTAGGTAAGGACTAAAAGGCATTTGTGAACCAGATGGGTTTTTGCAACAATTGACAATGGTCATTATGGCCATCCAAATTTTTATTAAATTCAAATTTTACCATGTGCCGTGGTGGGATTTGAACCCGGGTCCCCAGAGCATTATTACCCTGTATCTCTGGATTGCAAGTCCAGTGACAATATCACTGACACCAATGACTCCCCTAACTTACTTGTCCCTTGTTGGGTATCCATTGTTAGTGTTGCAAAAGTCAAATAATGTTGCATTGGAGAAAGACAGTTCTGTGGTTCTGTGCATTTTACTTACATTCAACATCATAGATATCATAGAATTTACAGTGCAGAAGGAGGCCATTCGGCCCATCGAGTCTGCACTTGGTCTTGGAAAGAGCACCCTATCCAAGGTCAACACCTCCACCTTATCCCCATAACCCACTAACCCCACCCAACACTAAGGCCAATTTTGGACACTGAGGGCAATTTATCGTGGCCAATCCACCTAACCTGCACATCTTTGGACTGTGGGAGGAAACCGGAGCACCCGGAGGAAACCCACGCAGACACAGGGAGGATGTGCAGACTCCACACAGTGACCCAAGCCAGAATCGAACCTGGGACCCTGGAGCTGTGAAGCAATTGTGCTATCCACAATGCTACCGTGCTGCCCGCACGGTATCCAAGGTTACAATATTAGAAAGTGTGATCAGAGAGGAACACTCTTCTGTTAGGCCACTCTTGGAGTATCGTGTTCAATTCTGGTCGCCACACTACCAGGAGGATGTGGAGGCTTTAGAGAGGGTGCAGAAGAGATTTACCAGGATGTTGCCTGGTATGGAGGGCATTAGCTATGAGGAGTGGTTGAATAAACTCGGTTTGTTCTCACTGGAACGACGGAGGCTGAGGGGCGACCTGATAGAGGTCTACAAAATTATGAGGGGCATAGACAGAGTGGATAGTCTGAGGCCTTTTCTCAGGGTAGAGGGGTCAATTACTAGGGGACATAGGTTTAAGGTGTGATGGGCAAGGTTTAGAGGAGATGTACGAGGCACGTTTTTTACACAGAGGGTAGTGGGTGCCTGGAACTCGCTGCCGGAGGAGGTGGTGGAAGTAGGGACGATAGTGACATTTAAGGGGCATCTTGACAAATACATGAATAGGATGGGAATAGAGGGATACGGACCCCGGAAGTGTAGAAGATTTTAGTTTAGACGGGCTGCATAGTCGGCGCGGGCTTAGAGGGCTGAAGGGCCTGTTCCTGTGCTGTATTTTTCTTTGTTCTTTGTTCTTCTTTGTTCTAAAAGAAGGCTACCACCTTACATAATTTCAAACAATGATGGAGGTGGTGAGGGGGAGGCGGTGAGGGGGAGGGGGTGAGGGGGAGGGGGTGAGGGGGAGGCGGTGAGGGGGAGGCGGTGAGGGGGAGGGGGTGAGGGGGAGGCGGTGAGGGGGAGACGGTGAGGGAGAGACGGTGAGGGGGAGGCGGTGAGGGGGAGGCGGTGAGGGGGAGGAAGTGAGGGGGAGGAAGTGAGGGGGAGGCGGTGAGGGGCAGACGGTGAGGGGGAGGCGGTGAGGGGGAGGCGGCGAGGGGGAGGGGGTGAGGGGGAGGCGGTGAGGGGGAGTGGTGAGCAGGAGGCGGTGAGGGGGAGGCGGTGAGGGGGAGGGGGTGAGGGGGAGGGGGTGAGGGGGAGGGGGTGAGGGGGAGGTGGTGAGGGGGAGGCGGTGAGGGGGAGGCGATAAGTAAACTCAGTTTGTGCTAGCACTGAAGAGAGGGCAATGCTGCCGCCCTGCGGACCCAATCAGTTTTGTGATAAACTTGATGAAATGAGATCTCATGGAACAGATAAAGTGAAGATTATGCAAAGTGCTTCACTCAGACCTGAAAGCTCTGTTAAATCCCACCCACAGCGACTGACAGAAACGCAAAAGAAAAAGTCAAAATGTTGTGGCACCAAGCAGGAATTGTGTGGCACCAAGCAGTGTATTGGCCACCCAGAGGACACAGTCCAGCCGAGGTAATGCAGTTACCGTGCTCAGCAATGCAAGCCATTCAGGCATGTTCAAGAAGGCGGCTCACCACCACCTTCTCAAGGGCAATTAGGGGGTTGGCAATAAATGCTGGCCTAGTCACCGATGCCCACATATTGTGAATGAATAAAAAAAGATCAGAGGTAGGATCAGATATGGAATCAAACTTACAAACGAGAGTGAGAATCCTTTTTGCAGCACACTAAGAGATAATAAAAGTGTTTGCAATGGGTGTAGAGTTCCTTTGGGGGTACGCTGAAACTTGTAAAGGTTGAACGCCAGGAAAATGAATTGTAAGCTAAGCCATATATTAAATATAAAGGCCAATTATATGAAACTGCATCGTCAGAGGTGAGCCTTGTCCAACAGTAATGCACTTTGGGAAATTACAGGCCGTTACTCTGATCATCTACACTGTAACTACAAGTATTAACTGCAAATAAATTGGAAACCCAGTCCGTCACTGATCGTCTTTTGACATGTTTTATTTCCAACTATTTCCTTGAAGTCTGGATTCTGGCTGGCTCGCATTCCCCTCTCCTTTTCTCATTCTCTCCAAAACTCCTGGTCATTCCTTATCTCCAACTTCACTCCCTTCCTCTCATAATTTTAGAACCTTGCTTTTTTTTCTCTCTTTCTCATTCCTTACTTTCTATATCCTTGCCTCCATTCATTCGTCCCCTTCCTTTGTCCTTGTTTCCTTCATGTATTTCCCCTCATTCCATGGGCGGCATTCTCTGATCCTGGGGCTAAGTGTTGACGCCGTCGTAAATGGCCAGGCCGCCGTGGAGGCCCCCCCCGCAGGGTCGGATCCCCCTCCCCCCTGCAGCATGAACGCTGTGGTCTCGGCGGCAACACGAGAAAGGCGCCGGCAGGACACAGCCTAACTCGGCTGGCACTCAGCCCATGGCGCGGGGAGAATCGCCGGGGGGGGGGGCCGTTTGAGCCTGCGCCGATCCGACCACCCCGGCGGCAATGGCGCCGGTTCTCCAGTTGCGTGATTCCCCCCCCCGGCGATTCTCCGACCCAGCGCGGGGTGGGAGATTCTCGCCCCATGTCTCTCAGATTCTGATCTCCCCCTTCACGTTGTGAATATGTGACTAATTTATTGTCTCGAATAATAACACTCCTTCGATGCAGAAAACAGGAGTCGCCACAGGTGAATGTTTGCCCCCCCCCCCCCCCCCCCACTTGGTTATAGGGAAAGCTTCACATCTTCTGTTCTTCCTTGGTTCCATCCCTTGTTCCCAATCAGTTTACGGGCATTGTAGCCCACACATGCTACCCTGAGGTTCTGCTAGGATCACGCCACTCCGCCATTGCACTGAAAAAACAGGAACTCGGTAAGGCAGTGAGTCACATCCAAATATCCATGTGGGGCGGCAGGGTAGCACAGTGGTTAGCACTGTTGCTTCACAGCTCCAGGGTCCCAGGTTCGATTCCCGGCTTGGGTGACTGCCCGTGTGGATTCTGCACGTTCTCCCCGTGTATGTGTGGGTTTCCTCCCACAGTCCTAGGGTGTGCAGGTTAGGTGGATTGGCCACGCTAAATTGCCCTTAGTGTCCCAACGTTAGGTGGGATTACGGGGATAGGGTGCAGGTGTGGGCTTAAGTAGGGTGCTCTTTCCAAGGACCGGTGCAGACTCGATGGGCTGAATGGCCTCCTTCTGCACTGTAAATTCTATGATTCTGTGATCGTGCGGCAAATCAGCCACAGAAAATCTGCTCCATTTGACATGATGTCTGCTTCGTCTTCCGATGCTGTACTCAAAATCTATCCCTGTGCCAACAATGACCTTGTTGCTTCCTGTTTGCCTCTCTGCCAGTTTGAGATTACTTATTCATGCGTGGCCATGGTTTTAAAGAGCTATATGGTAATTACTCAAGCTGCTGATTGGCCATTCCTATATTGCAGCCATTAAATATTGAGCAGAGTTCAGAGAGGGTGAGGCCACTGAAGGAGCAGGAGCCGCCATGTGATGTACTTCAGACAGAAGGAAAAATTTTAAAATTAAAAATGTGTCAAAATGCAGGCAGCTGTGCAGTCACTACAAACACTGCAATTAGTTGGCTTCACGGCGTTGAACCAACAACTAGAGGGTAAATCTCTGTACTACAATAATGCAAGTGAAACCTAAGGAATAGACACCCATAACCCAGGTGTCAGAGATACAGCTGATGCATTTTCCGAGTTAGAGTCACTACCCCAACCATCCAAAGCAAAATAACAAGTTCGATCCAAAATCGGCTCAGAGGGATGTTTTTGTGACTGAATCCCTGTTTTCAGTGGGGTTAGTACTAAGATGCTTGCTTTGGACTTGAATGCAGTGGGCTGCATGGTAGCACTGTGGCTTCACAGCGCCAGGGTCCCAGGTTCGATACCCCGCTGGGTCGCTGTCTGTGCGGAGTCTGCACGTTCTCCCCGTGTCTGCGTGGGTTTCCTCCGGGTGCTCCAGTTTCCTCCCACAGTCCAAAGACGTGCAGGTTAGGTGGATTGGCCATGATAAATAGCCCTTAGTGTCGAAAAACATTAGGAGGGGTTATTGGGTTATGGGGATAGGGTGGAAATGAGTGCTTAAGTGGGTCGGTGCAGACTTAATGGGCCGAATGGCCTCCTGTACTGTATGTTGTATAATTAAGAATTCTGCAGACGATAGAAAAAATGAGCATGTGGTTGATAATGAAGAACAAAGCTGTCGACTGCAGGAAGATAAACTAGTGTGGAAGGTGGTATAGAGGCAAATGGAATTCAATCCGGTAAAGCCCTGCGTTCAGGGAAACATTTCAAGGTAAGGGAGCTGTGGTGACCTATCAAGACCTTGCTTGTAGGCCTGATTAGAATTGGCCATTTTAAATTAAAGAATTGGGCATTTTAAACAAGCCACAGTCACTCCAGCACACAGCCCCATGGGAATTCGAACTGGCCAAGTTCTAATACACTAGAGGTCAGACAAGCTGCCAAGACATGTCCGGACCTGCCCTGTCAATCGGCCATCAAGCGATAATCGATCCGATTGATATGCACCAGCCTATTGTTGCAAGCCCAGGCCGGGCCATACTCTCAGGTGCCTGGAGTTCCCGCCGGTACCTTATTTGGTAAAGGTACACGTGTGAATAATGCCACTGGAGATGGACATTTGGAGCCATGGTAAATTAAAGGTTAGGTGGGGTTACTGGGTTACAGGGATCGGGTGGGGAGTGGGTCTGGGTGCTCCTTCGGAGGGTCGTTGCAGGCTTGATGGGCTGAATGGCCTCCTTCTGCACTGTAGGGATTCTATAATCAATGAAAAGTGTAGAGGAACAGAGGGACTTCCTGGAAGGTGGCAGGACAAGTAGATATGTGGTCAAGATGGCATGTGGCACACTCGCCTTTATTGCTGAAGTAGAGAATATAGGGGTTGGAAGGTTATGTTGGATGTGTATAAAACACTAGATCCCAGTTGGAAGTTCTGTACCATGTTCTGTCCTGGTGACTGCGTTACAGGAAGGGTATGACTGCACTAGAGAAGGCACAGAGGAGATTCATGAAGTGGCTTCCAGAATTGAAAAAGGATAGTTAGAGGAAGATTGGATAGGCTAGGGTTGTTTCTTGGAAAGAAAGGAAGCTGAGGGGAGACCCAACTACAATGTATCAAACTATGATGGGTCAAGATAGAGTGGACAGGAAGCCCCCATTCCCCTTGGTTAAGGGATCCATAACCAGGGGGCATAGATATTGGGTGAGGGGCAAGAGGTTCAGAGAGGATTCAAGAGGAAATATTTTCGCCCAGAGAGTGGTGGGAATTTGGAAATTACTGACTGAAAGAGTGGTGGAGGGAGAAACCCACACAGCATTTGAAAAGGACTTGGATGTGGGCATGAAGTGTCGCAACTTGCAAGGTTTTGGACCAAGAGCTGGAAAGTGGGATTAGGCTGGATGGCTGCTTGATGGTTAGCATGGACATGATGGGCTGAATGGCCCTCCTTCCTAATGGTAAATTTTAATTAGTCTATCTCTACATACATTAACAGACCAGGTAAGTTTCAGTTTGATTGCGACACAACTCACGCTGTGATCACGGCCAAGAAACTAACTGTCAGATCATTTCGAGCTGTCACCAAGGAGAGAAAATCAGGCTCGACACAGCTTATTCCCACATTGCCTTCATTAACAACTCCAAAACTTTCCTCCTTCACACCAAACATTTCGTCTCAACAATTCTTGGCTGCCTAAGAGGTGCCAATCGACGAAGGTTTGAAGAGCGATCCCACAGAAGTGCCTTTACCCTCCCTCTCAGACCCTGTGCAAATAAAAATCTTTGTCTTGACAGAAAATCCCTGTCTCGCCTCAAGCAACAAAATAGCTTCTTCAACATCAGTACATCTGCTGATGTCGGCAGGGACTGGTTATGGATCAGTTCGAGTGTAGTAGAAGAATTTCTCATTTTAATGTAGCTCTTCTCTTGCTTCTAATTGGCTCCCTGCTCCGAGTCTATCTCGTGTAATAACAACCAAGACTTATACGTCATGTTTACTCAGCCATATTGAGCTGAAATAAAGTAGAATGATAAAATACTCTGCGCTAAAGTAAAATGACTTACTGGGAACGGCTCCTGCCAACTGGCTCCAACAATTGAGGGCCTGATAATGGCTATATTCAAATCCCCACTCTCTTGTTGCACCACGTACTCTGCCAGCGCCTTTGTGTAGGTGTACGTGTTTGGCCGGTCTCCGATCAGTTTGGGGGTGATGTCCTGAATCATACTGTCATCCATCCACCTGGGGAAAAAAAACAAGAGACTCCTTAAATAAATGAGGAATTGCTACAGAAAGTTGAGTGATGCAAGATAACAGGATTCCTTCGAATGATTAGGCTCCACAACAACTCGCTAATTAAACACAAGATGAACGAGGCACTTGCTGAATTTATTTATCCTCCTGGTGCTGGCGACAGCACATGCAACAGTTCAACCAGAAAAGGAACATTAGGAGACGTGGCAGAGATGACTTAAAGATCATCCTGACCTCTGGCGTAAGGACTAAAACAGTGAGTAAAACAGTTATCTCCAGTCAGGAGAATGTGACCAGTTCTTCATTCTCTGCAGTTAGAAATGCAAAGAACATCATTTGATGGATTTCAGACAAGCAAAAATATTGTGATTGTAACAAAGTTCAGTTGCCCTTCAGAGCTGAACAGATTAAGTAGCCTTGGTGAGTGGCTGAAGTGCTTCTTGGCGATGGTGCATAGGGCTAACACTGTGTCGATGGTGGTGATTGGATGATTGGAGATAACCATTTCCTGGCACTTGAGTGGTGTGAATGTTACTTGGCACTTATCAGCCCAAGCCTGGACATTGCCCAGGTCTTGCTGCATTTGGACACGGACTGCTTCAGTGTCTGAGGAGATAGAAAAGGTGCTGAACATTGTGCAATGATCAGTGAACATTCCCACTTCCCACCTTATGATGGAAGGAAGGTCATTGATGAAGCTGCAGATGGTTGGGCCGAGGTCACTACCCTGGAGGAACTCAACTTCAATAATGTCCCACTTTGTGATCTTTACCTCAACGACGGCCTTAATGCCTTATATTGAAGATCATTTTATTGGATTACTTCTCCAGCAAGCTTCCTAGCATTATTAACACAAGCTCTCAAATGCCAGGTTCAATTACAGAAAAAAACTCCTCAAAACAAGTTTAAGGAGTTTAAATCTCCTTAAAACAAAGTTCTTCAGAGGCTAAATTGGATAGTCCTTGAAATGGGACACATGGATCACGTGAAATGAAATGAAAATCACTTATTGTCACAAGTCGGCTTCAAATGAAGTTACTGTGAAAAGCCCCTAGTCGCCACATTCCGGCGCCTGTTTGGGGAGGCTGGTACGGGAATTGAACACGCGCTGCTGGCCTGCCGTGGTCTGCTTTAAAAGCCAGCGATTTAGCCCAGTGTGCTAAACCATTGTATGAATGACACATGGTGCTGTGGCCAATGGCAGCCGTCTAGCCCTGAGGCCCTGGATGCAATGCTGTAAGAAGTTTGATGATCCCACACAAGGGATGAAGGTCACCGAAAGCATCTTCACGGAACATATTCCACCAAGCTCATCGCCAGCCTCACATATTGCGGCGTCCGACCCACCCCCTCACTCACTTCCCAAACAATTTCCTTCAAACATGGCTGATAACTCACACTGATAGTCTAACCTCCAACACTTTGTACTGCTGCAAGCTGCACTTTCACACCTCGCGCACAAGGCCAGCTATTCAACAGTGGCAGGCACATCACACACCACACTCACTGGTAACACTTCCCTCTCTATTGCAGGACAGGATGGTCCACAAGAGGCAGCATCAGCAGCTAACCAGCAGGATGTGGTGGGGAGCAGGCAAGGTTATTCATGCCCATGGGGTAGACGACACTGGATGTCACTGTGCGACCATCACTGTGGCAGTGGCCAGCAGCGAGGTTCAAACCACTGAGAATGATGATGTGCTCCTGCCTAATTCACCTTCTCACAACCCACTGCTCTCTCCTCCTGAAATCTGTTTCATTTACAATCTTGGAACCACATGTTTTTTGTAAAAAAACATCGGCAACTTCCCCCCAGTTTGAATGGAACATGGGAGGGCACCCCCCATGCACCACAACATCCACATTGGGCAACCCCAGCCTAATCACGCACACACAATAATGCCAGTTGGCACCACCAACCTGGCAGTGCCTTTGCCAGCTGGCATTGCCATGGTTCCCAGCTGGCACTGCCAGAGTACCCAGGCAGCAGTGCCAGGGCACCACCCTGCTCAAAGGGCACGCAGCTGGGGGCCTCCTATCCCCTTGAGAGACCCCCACCAGTGTCATTCCGTCTGGTCCATGTGGGGGCCAGTACCAAACAGCGCTTGCCTGAGGTCCCTAAAGTGAAGGGATTGAATCCCAAAGCCTCAGGTACCTCGGGAACCTGCTCATTAGAGTCAGGCTTACTGCCTGGCTCTAATATGCAGATTTGCTAAAAATGTGATCCCGTCCATTTTGGGCAGCGTCTCGTGAGATTGCGTTGAATCCCGCGAGGTGTTGCGAGTCGGGTAGATCCCCGGAAGCGGAGTCGCCCGGCTTTCACCGGCCACGCTGCGCCGCGGTGAGATGCTGGCACAGCGTGGACGGAAGATCGACCTTCAATCTGATACACACTGCCCTCAGCTCGGACACCAAAATATCTCAGAGTTACAGCACGTGGTGAGTTACAGGGTATGAGTGGCCTGTAGCCGGACAAGGAGGAAAGGACATTGCATCAGCCATCTCACCAGAGGGTGAGGTTGCATGCCAGCCCTGTTGCAAAGGATTTGATGGAACAGTGTACAGAAACAAGCCAGCGGGGATCACACACAAGTGGTTGGAGCACTAGCACACCTACCCTGCTGTCACTGCCAAAGGGCAGGCTGGGGTCCGGCTCCAACTTGGCAAAGGGTTTGGCACAGAGCGTTGAGCCTCTACTTTCCTGTGTGGATTTAGTGGCCAGCACCATGATGACACTGGTGGCAGAGTGAGGTAACGGTGGACGGTGGATGCCGAAGTTTCCAATGCAGCACAAACAGGAACCACTCACTATCTCAGTGCAAAGGTTCAGGTTCACACTGAACCTGAACCTGCCATTGTGACATTACGGGAATGTTCAGAATACAAAGGGTTAATGTCATATCATAATTAGCCACACGATGGAGCTAGATGCAGGACTATATAATGCAGTGACTGACAGACTTCTGGGAGAGAGTTGGAGGAGAGCAAGAGAGAGCAGAGATAGGGAGGGCAGTACAGTTATAGATAGAGAGAGAGACTAGTGTTAGTAGATTGTAGATTACTAGAATATTGTGTACTATAGGAGTAAGTGGTCGGGCTTTAATAAGTAGTGTAATAAATGTTAGCTTTGTTAATGACCTTAGCTTCTGTGATCTTTGTGAACACCAAGACATCCATCCCAATAACAGAATCACAAAGAACACCACAGCCATCATTGCCTCTGGATATCATTGTTCAAAGCAGCTTAATCACAGCATTTCAGTAATGTGGGCTCCAACAGATTACCTGGATTGACCACCTCTGCCAGTGAATGTGCCAATCTGCTGTCCTCTCTCTTGGTATAACAGCCGCCATCTTCCCACCACTGCCACCCACGTGTGCCTCCGCCACCGCCTGTCAGCCAGCCCAGTACGATGCCACCTTTGCCGGGCATTCTAAACTCAGAGCTGCTCAAGGACATCCTGCAAGGCCATCTGCAGCCTCCTCCGGTGAAAGTCACCAGCCTTCCAGTCACAGCCTGAGATAGCAGCGTGTAGGAGCCCTCAATCAGGGGAAGGCGCCGCAGCACAGGCACTAAGGAATGCCCAGAACTATGGGCATTTATTGGGGTGAAGTCCCAGTCGGGGCACCTACCCGCTGGCCATCCAGCTTCCTGTCTCAGGTGAGGGAATCTCCCAGCAAACATCCTGGTGCAGGGTGGATATCACACCTCCGAGAGCTACTGGTCGGAGCGGTAACCTACACCGGCAATCGTTACTGCAGCCCCAGGGAAATGTGAGTGGGCTGGGTTCATCAGAGCTAGAGAGGGGAACCCCTGAAAGGAGAGATTGTTTAAAGAGCAGGGAGGGGGTGTCTTATTCACTCCAATTCCACCAGGAGGTACATCCACCAGTCGTGGTGAGCCTGACAAGACTGACACCCCCCCCCCCCTCCCCCCCCCACCCCCCCCGAACACCAGAACCTCCCCCCTCCCACCAAGCATTTCTGTCAGGGCTTTCTTCGTGCTGAGCTGATGTGGTATGGACCCCATCCACTACTGGTTAATTATCAATGGTGGCCCCACTTAAAGGACATCAATTGGCCTCCAGGCCAGAAGGCCTCCTGGAGCCTTCCCTCTGTGAACTTACTCACAAAGAAGCCAGAAAGTGATGGGATCTGCACCTTCCCATCTGATCACATAACGATAATGGCCCCTCACCCAGCCCCCCCACATCCCTTGCCTGGGTCGGGTACTGCGTTTGCGTTTTCCACAGATTATCGGATGTTTGAAAATGAAATGAAAATCGCTTATTGTCACGAGTAGGCTTCAATGAAGTTACTGTGAAAAGCCCCTAGTCGCCACATTCCGGCGCCTGTCCGGGGAGGCTGGTACGGGAATTGAACCGTGCTGCTGGCCTGCTTTGGTCTGCTTTAAAAGCCAGCGATTTAGCCGAGTGAGCTAAACCAATGCTTGGTATGGAATTGTTCCTTGTGTTATGGAGAAGGGTTGAGGGAAAACCAAAGTATATCATGGCGTTCACCTGACCTACAACTGTTAATAGATTTTGGTTATGGGGAGCACAAGGGCCCACTTTACAGGTGTTATGCAACAGAGATCTAAAATACTTTTGAACAAAACAATGTTTATTCTATGAATTCAGTTAACATTTTATAAACGCACAGTAAACATTCTGGCCGGGATTCTCTGACCCGGCGCCAGGTCGGAGACTCTCCGGAGCGCCGCCCTGATGCCGGCTTCCCCATTCCCGGGCACCGGCGGGATCGCCACCACGCCAGTCAGGTGCCGTTGACAGCGGCACCCCCGGCGATTCTCCGAGCCCCGATGGGCTAAGTGGCCAGCGGGTTTGGTCGAGTCCTGCCGGCGTGGATTACTCGCCTCCCAAACGGTAGGACCTGAGTGTGCGGGGGCCGTCCTGGAGAGGGGGAGCAGGGGGGGGATCCGACCCCAGAGGGGGGCCCCCATGGTGGCCAGGCCCGCGATCGGGGTCTACCGATCGGCGAGCGGGCAGGTTCTGTGGGGGTCTACTTTACTCTGCGCCGGGCCCCTTTAGGCCTCTTCCATATTGCCCGGGGGCCGGCACAGAGAAGGGAACCCCCGCACATACACGGAAATATGCCGGCCGTTCCGCGCATGCGCCGGAGCTGCTGGGACAACTCCGGCAGCAACCACGCCCCCTGGAAAGGTGAGAATTCCTTACTTTAGGGGCCATTGATGCCGGGAGTTGTTGGCGCCGGTTTTCACGCCAGCGTGGGACATATCCCACCCCTTATCAACTACCAACACAAATACCCTACCCAAAGATAGAGTACTCTATAGGTCACCCTTAATAACTTTCCTAACAACATCCATAAGCCAAACACCCTTTTCTACAAAACAGTCGGTTTGAATTCCTTACAGAAAATAGGTATTACTTTGAAGTTATCAAGTGGTCTGGAGACATTCTTTAGCATGCAGAGAGAGAGAGAGAGAGAGAGATGAAAAATACACCTTCTTTGTTTGAATGCAGCACCTAACTGAAAACGAAACAATCAAACAGAGCCACAAAACAGCTTCCAGCTCAAAACAAAAGTAAAAGACAGAATCACAGCCCAGCTCCACCCACACAGTGACATCACTGCAGTCATTTGATAAAACATACTTTTCTTAAAGGGACCCTCACATGACACTTTGTGGCTTTTACTTCAGGAATGCAGCCAAGAGGGAGTTGTGAATGCTCATAATAAAGGGATGATAAAAGTGTGGATTGCAGGGAAATTCAAATCTGGGGTTATATTCGGAGGAATCAAATTATGCCTTCTCAGACAGTCCACCTGGAACATCACCATGCTGATTGCCTCCTTCCCTTTAAGGGCAGCAGCCTCACATTGGCCAGGCTGTGGAGAACTGCAACAGATCACCATGAACTGGGACACCCACTCTCACAAGTAGTGGAGGATTCTCCAGGGCGGCCATGGCTGCAGAATCATTGCCGCTTGTGGCAGCGTAAATTTCATTATCCATGTGTTGGCCATGTGGATTGTGGAGATCAGCCAGGTGTAGAATAGATAATCCTGGTCACCTTGCAGCCACCCTCTGGTTCAACACTGTGGCTGAAAGATTGTTCAAACACCACCTTACAAAGGATGACTGCATCAAGGGACAGCACGGTAGCACAGTGGTAATCACTGCTGCCTCACAGCGCCAGGGTCCCTGGTTCAATTCCGGCATTGGGTCACTGCCTGTGCGGAGTCTGCACGTTCTCCTCGTGTCTGCGTGGGTATCCTTCGGGTGCTCCGGTTTCCTCCCACAGTCCAAACGATAAGCAGGTTAGGTGGATTGCCCATACTAAATTTTCCAAAAGGTTAGGTGGGCCTAAGTAGGGTGCTCTTACAGAGGGTCGGTGTGGAATGGATGGTCTCCTTCTGCACTGTAGTGAGTCTATGACAGTGATTCCAGCGACAACTGAGGGGCTAACGCTAGTGCCGTGTGGAACACAATCGATTCCAATGAAAAACAGTGCGGGATTGGCCGGGTCGGTGATTGACACTCGGGAGGCTGACAAGCTGCAGCTACACATACACATTACACTCCCCACACACACTCATCCCAACCAACAAGATGGCACTGGTTGCGCTGGAGCGCACCCATACAGCTGATGTGTCAGCTGGGGCCAGTGGTGGGTGCCCTGGGGGGGGAGGGGGGGACCCATACAACCTGTGGCCCTAGGTTCACAATGGACAATCAGCGGCATGCGCAGCTGCATGGCTGCCTTGCAGACCACGGCAATGGACAATCAGCGGCGTGCGCAGCTGCATGGCTGCCTTGCAGACCACGGCAACGGACAATCAGCGGCGTGCGCAGCTGCATGGCTGCCTTGCAGACCACGGCAATGGACAATCAGCGGCGTGCGCAGCTGCATGGCTGTCGAGGCAACGAGAATTGCGATGTGCCGTGAAGCAGGTACCGCAAGATTTCGGCGTCAGAAAGCGATTCTCCGCCCAATAGCCTTTCCCAATTCCCTGTGGACGTCTTGTCAACCCAGATGTGTGGGCCTGGTTGCCGATTCTTGAACGGAAAATTAGCAGCTGGAGTTTAAGTTGCATTTAAGTCTAATTTGTCCAATTTATAAATTACGTAGATACATAGTTAAAAGTGCCATTCAACAGCCAATCAGTTTTTGTCACGCAAACCTTATTTTTGAAATATCGTACAACCAAAGTCCACCTTAATAAAGTTTATAACTCTATTGTTGACCATTGAAAGTTCCTTCCAAGTTTACGTATGGTAAATTTGTAAGATATTCTGGATACCAGGGGTGCCATACTGGAATTATTCATTGAACTAGTGCGAAATTAAATTTTTACGGTTGGCCGTTGAAAATGTCATTCTCAAAAATTGATTTTGTTCTAATATATCTCAAAGGGTTAGCAGCAGGTCACCCATCACTATGAGGGATGTCTTGTGATCCAGCCTCACTGTGGCCTGCGGCAGAACTCTGCAGCTCAAGCTTTCTGTCCACGTTTATCTGTTCACATGCCCTTAGAATTAAGAAATGAGCCCGCAGTGTGTTTCCACGATGTCTTATGAGCAATTGGCACCTTTATAACCATTGTAAAAGCACACAGCATGGTGTGCAACTGTTGTTCCTTCCAAACGTCAGTCCAAAGATGTGCGGGTTAGGTGGATTGGCCATGCTAAATTGCCCGTAGTGTCCTAATAAAAGTAAGGTTAAGGGGGGGGTTGTTGGGTTACGGGTATATGGTGGATACGTGGGTTTGAGTGGGGTGATCATGGCTCGGCACAGCATTGAGGGCCGAAGGGCCTGTTCTGTGCTGTACTGTTCTATGTTCTATGTTCTATGTACTCAGGGAGCAGTAGGCTCAGCCCACGAACGACATGGTCAGCAGTCTTAGATACCTGGCACGAGATGACCCTCGGCGTTCTGACTGGACCGCAGCCAAACCGCAGCCTGGGAGAGGGTTGGAACGAGAGCTCGGTGGGTGCACAGAGAAACTGTGAGAACACAGTGCAGAGACAGTGCTCAAATAAAGAGCAAGTAAGAAGACGTGTCCCTCAAGGTGAGTGGGACAGTGCAATGAGGGGATCAGCTCCCGGTTAGCTCAGTGGGGAAAGGAGAGTGTCCAGCGTGTGCGCCGAATCGATCGCAAGCAAGGTAGGGTCTAGTTTAGCACAGTGGGCTAAATCACTGGCTTGTAATGCAGAACAATGCCAGGGGTTCAATTCCCATACCAGCCTCCCCAACAAGCGCCGGAATATAGCGACTCGGGACTTTTCACAGTAACTTCATTTAAAGCCTACTCGTAACAATAAGCAATTATTATCAGGGGCTGGTTTAGCACAGGGCTAAATGGTTGGCTTTGAAAGCAGACCAAGGCAGGCCAGCAGCACGGTTCGATTCCCGTACCAGCCTCCCCGAACAGGCACCGGAATGTGGCGACTAGGGTCTTTTCACAGTAACTTCATTTGAAGCCTACTCGTAACAATAAGCGATTTTCATTTGATTTTTCATTTCAGAGTCAAACAAACAAAAAACAACAAACAAAATCATTAAAACTGGGACAGAGACTGTTGTGAATATGACGGGGCAGAGGTTTAGAAAAGCGTGCGAAAGTGGCATAGTGACACTCATCGCAGGTATCCAAGGAGAGGGAACGTCAAAGGGATAGCGTCAAAATGCCCAGTTTAATTTGGGATTCGGTTTTCCGACTACTTGAATCCAAAATGTTTAAACAGCATACAGAGCAGTTTGGGTTTCCTGATTCAATGTGTGTCTGAAACAGAAACGCAAGCCATATAAATTCGCCCAGTAATTGGAAATGACGGTCTACACAGGCTGGACATGTTGGGATTAACATCAGAAGAATTATAAATGATCCCCAAAAGGATATGGACTACATTGGGAAACCTCTTCATCAACTAGAATTTGTGTAATTTCGACAACAGCCTACAGAATCCAACAGTCACGCCATCAGCCGGGGAAAGGGTGCGTGTGTGATTTTTCACACACAGAGCTAGAAACCACAGGTGTTGAGTTGTTGATTGCATTCGTTCCGTCGGAGGTTTTCCAGAAACATCTACTCGAGGCCAAAGGGTATAGATTAAAGACCTACTCGAGAATGGACGCAAGTATGAAGTGATCCTCACAGATCAGTGAAGTTTACAGGTTCTAGTTATGCCCCCAACTGTTGACATACCCAAGCCGAGGATGCCATGTGCAAGGTGTGGCCTTCTGCATGCACCAAGGTGGGATTTGCTTGGCGCCTCTGTGGTGCGTCAATGGCCATTTGCATGGCTTGCCAGCCGTGCCGCCAGGGAACATGCCACTGGGCGGGGAAGGGGGCACGGTCACCTTTGGCTTGGGCAGGCCTGGATGATCCTGCTTGGGAGAAGGGCTGGAAGGTCCCGTCTCGAGGAACTGCTGAGCTTTCCATAAATCTTGCGAGGCATGTGGCAGTGAGGCCCATGGCAGCGGCAGGGCACTACAGCAAAGGCTGATGCAGCTACAAAGAGCCATGCACTGATCCAAACTGACTGTGCACAATACAGGCCTTCATACAATCAGAATGACCATGCGGTATCCTGTCAGAAATATATACATGAAGTGACCGAGAAACCAGAAAATGACAATAATATGCACAGTGCGACAAAGAGCAGTGAACACGTTTCACACCATCAACCTCGTGGGAAACATCCATGCCATCTCGACTTCCAAAGTGCTTGTCAAGATTCTACTTCTTTGCCCTAAGAGGAAGTCTTACAACACCAGGTTAAAGTCCAGCAGGTTTGTTTGGAATCACTAGCTTTCGGAGCACTGCTCTTTCATTGCTCACCTGATGAAGGAGCTGTGCTCCAAAAGCTAGTGATTCCAAACAAACCTGTTGGACTTTAACCTGGTGTTGTAACATGCCTTACTGTGCCCACCCCAGACCAACGCCGGCATCGCCATATCTTGCCCTTAGAATGTTGGTTACTATTCGTTATTGGCCAAGATTGACACGGGGAAAATGCCAGCATACTACCCTTGCGAATTCTAAAAGACATGTATCCACAGACATGGAAGGACAAAGGACAAAGGCAGAACCTACTGCTGTGGAACTCTCAGCTTACAACGGTTCACTGACTCAGTGTGGAGGTTCCATAGTCCTGGTTTGCGAGTGTGGTCAAACCTCCTGGGTGCCAGCGATATTCCACATCGTGGAGACTAAGAACTGCAGGTCTATCAGCTTGCTATGATCCCACACTAGTTATAATCGATGGAATTAGTCCTCTTGCACAGGTACAGAATTGCCAAGCTTACAGTTTGGACAAGTTTCCATCCAGGATCCCTCAGAAGGTACGTGCCAACCAGCCGAGATGACAAGAGATTGTTCAAAGCCATGGTCATTATACCTACACGTGAGGCATATTCGAGGACAAATCAGGTCCATTCCAGCTCCTCAACCACTGGACAGTCCGATTGCTTTCGGATAAGGTCCTCTGTCCCCGAGGATGGTAGACGCTGGATCACTGGAAATATTTAAAGTGGAGATGAATAAATATTTGATGAATCGAGGAATAGAGGGCGATGGGGAAATGGCACAGAGAAAAGGAGTTCAGGCCGACATAGATCAGCCATGATCGTATTAAATGACGGGACAGATTTGAGGGGACTGGTGGCCGACTCCTGCTTCTATTTCTTCTGTAAATGCAACAAGGAACAACATCCAAGGATTACAATCCCACAGAACACTGTGAGCAATTAAAGAAACCTCCAGACAAGGCCACCATCACATGATCTGGATGTACCAACAGATTGCCTCTACACTTCAGAAGCTCATAGATTCATCAGTTTTGTACAATTATGTAATGGTAACTAAACGTGAACATGTATTGCAAATGGTTACACTTCATTGCGGGGGGGAGGGGAGTATCTTTGCAAAGAACGGGTGAGGTTGTAATAGCAGCATGACATCATTTTAAGGGAAGTGTGTCATGTGATCCAGCCTCAGTTTCACTGGAGCAGAAGGCAGCTCTGATATCCTCAAGCTCTCTATCCATGTATACATGCGTCTTGAGTTAATGAATGAACCCACAACATGTTTCCACAATGCTTTGTGTGTGATAAATGTCTTTATATCATTAGAAGACACACAACAGATTTTAATTGACTTATTTCAAAATGCTTCCATCAAATAAGTGTTTGACATCAATATTTGATAGCATAAAGTAATTATAGCAGTCACACTTTAAAAAGAGAGCTCCAGGTTGAGAATATTTCCAATCAGTAAGTCTACCATCAGTAAAATCCTATTTCATTCACGGAATCCCTCAGATGGAATGTAACCATTGCAGAATACTTCCAGTGGCTGTCAACGTCTGCATTGCCCTGGACAATTCTGCAGTCGGGTCACTCTAGATTAGCACTGGGAAATGCATACAGTTATGGGGTGACCAAGAAAAAGTGTATGTTTAACCACACAAGCCTCCAGATCGCTTTGAGGGCGACCAAGCATCCTGACAATTTGGGACTGATCAGTAAGTGGGAGGTGGATGCTGATGACGGTGACAGCGCAAATCAATTTCAGAGGACAGCCATTATTTAAATCCAGGGCGTGATCTGCTTGGATTAATCGTGCCTTTTAAATGAAGCTTGCCAGTTGGGAGGGCAGGAAATCCGATACACCAGCTGGTTGTCATGGGCCTGTGGTTTTCAAGGAGAGTGGGACGAGTGTTCAAGTGGAGTGGATCCAAGGAGCTGTTTACAGCAACATGGACATTTTTGGAGCCCCCACAGAAACAAGGCGTTGAAATTATGGAACGCTTTACGATTAAAGATACAAAATAGGCTACAGAAAAAAAATCCTGCAAGGCTTGTTCCCAGCTTCCTCTGACTGTCGCTTTAAATACCAGATAAAGCAACATTTCCTGACCAGTGCCATCCACGTTCTGTGGGTGGGTTGAGGAAGTAGTTAAGGTCGACACGAACATTGCCTCATGATGTTCGGCTCATTACTTGAAACAGTGAAAAAGGCTTTTCCAGGAGGACACGGCTGCACAATGCAGCCAAACCCACTGATACACACTCAGCTTTGACAAAGAGTCCCCAGACTCGAAACGTCAGCTCCCTTCTTTCTCCACAGATGCTGTCAGACCTGCGGAGATTGTCCAGTGTTTTCTGTTTTTGCTCCAGATTCACACTCACTCTGCCAAGGACAGAGGCAAAACCCAAGAACAAAAGTAGTTTACGCTGTAACCAGAATCATCAACCTTCATGTGTGAATTGACTTGGCGGGCGGGGGGAGGGGGGGGGGAAGCTCTATACAGGACAATCCTCACCCAGGTTTCCGTAATAATTCTCATCCTCGTGCTGCTTAATTTCAAACTGACAGGGGATCTCGGGATGAGAATCATTGCAGAGAAAGAGATGTAAAGCCAAATAGGAAATGGGCAATGGATGCAGCAGAGGAAGCTGGATCTTGAAGCGCTGATTCAGGATACAAGATTACCTCAGGGGAAACCACATTGGTAACATAACTGTGGCCAACTCACAGCTGGTGTTGCCTTTTCATATTCAGTTCCTCAAAGGCTGTTATTACTGTTGGGGCGCTTGCTATATTGGTGGTGATTGTGAAAGCTCCTGCCCAGCAAGAAAGAGGGTGGTAGTGCCTTGTGAATGGTGGGGAGAGACTTACTACCCTGTTCCTTGCCTGAGGACCGCCCGCGATGCTCCGGCCCCGACCGGCCGATTTCCCGACGGTGTGGGACACGTGTGGTCTCACCTGTCGAGGACTTAGCGAGGCAGCTGCGGACTCAGTCTGGCGCCACCACAGTCGGGGGAGGGCCGATCCGTGGGTAGGGGGGCTTCATTCGGGGCTGGGGGCACTGTGGGCGGGTGGTCAAGGCCGGGTGAGCGGCCGAAGGGGGGTACTATTTGCAGTCCGGGTCCGCGGGCTGAGTCTGCAATGAAGCACGGCGCTTCCGCTGCAGGCCGCTGCGCGACCACGGACCCGGAAATGGTGAGGGCCATATCTGCAGCTAGAGCTGTGAGCTCTACCTTCCTGCTAGCCCCCAGCAAAACGGGGAATCAGTGACTGTTTTACACCAGTTTTTCTGGCGTAAAACACCACTGCTTTCACGCCGGTGTGGGGACTTAGTCTCCCAAACGGCGAATCCAGCCCAAGGTGTGATTCCCGATAGGTGGATTGGGACGATCCATATCGCAATCCACCTGCACTTAGAAATTCATTTGGAACCGGCGGTGATTGAGGCTGTATCCTCAGCGATGGGAGCGCCCTATTTAAAGCAAAGGACCCAACTGACGGAGAATCCCGCAGCGTAACTTTTACCTTATTTTTTATAAAACGTGGAAGAACAGAGTCAGAGGATCACTAATTAGTTTTCACAATGTTACGGCACCTTGGGTTAGTGTGGGGTCAATTCCACTCCCACAGACCCCAGAGTCACAACACAACACTGTGAACTTTTTATTTGTTGAAAACTAGTCATTCACTCTTCCCATTATTTACTTTGAAAATGTCATTCTTTCCCTCTCCAGCTTATCAGAAGCAAGTTAATTTGAGGCACGTGGGTTTCAGCGCACCATCGAGGGGTCAGGAGATTGACATGTCAGGGCTTCCAGAACACGCCTGTACTGCACCTCATGAGCGACTGAAACTCCTGCTCATAAATTGATTCTGTCCACCCTTCAAATACCTGCATCATTACTGGTTGCGCTTTACGTGCTTTCTTCAATCCAATATTAATTTCATAATTTAACCTAAATATACATCTGTGTATTCCTTCTTAATGTAGCTCAAAACTGATTAATAGAGTTGGTGTTTCTTTGACTCCCAATAGCTGGTCAACTACATGGGGACTAGAGCCAATGGATTGAAAACAGCAAAGCTATATGTGAATCGGCAGGTAATAATAATAATAACCTTTATTAGTGTCACAGGTAGGCTTACATCAACACTGCAATGAAGTTACTGTGAAACTTTCTGTGCAGGTTTCATGTATAGTAATTGTCAGCCAGTAAATATTGCATCAATAGCAACTTCTAGGCTTATGAGTCATAGGTTGTTTACAAGCGTTCCCTAACATCTCTGTCGCTCAACATTTCCATTGACTTCAGGGCAAGATTCCAGGGGATTTATGATGACATTGTTCATAATGAAAAGCGACATTTGCATTTCTATTGCGCCATTTACGACCACCAAATGTCTCAAAGCGATTTACAGTCAACAAAGTACTTTTCAAGTGTAGGATTCATTAAGTTTACATCTGGGTTCGAACGCACTCGGCAAATCCTTCAACATCCCACAGCTGCTTTTAGATTGAGGCTCTCGCCCGGACTCGGTGCCGGTGCCTCGGGAGACTTTGGGGAGGAGGTCAGCATTCTTCATTTTAAAAAGCTGAGTTATTGCACAGCGCCGACTTCGAAAAGAGGAACCAAATCAAAAGGAATGGCATCAAGGTCATTTTTAAAACTGAACCCTCTGGCCAAGCATTCAGTCATCAGGTCTAATGGGCGAAATTCACCGGCCTGGTCGCGGCTGACTTGGTGAAGGACTGACGTGAGATTCTCGATGCTCGAAACATCTGGCAGGATTTAATGGGAGTTTTGCGCGATGTGGCGATCTCGATCTCACTCTCGCTGCTCATTCAAATATGTATTTGCCGGATTCTCCCGGGGCCAGGGATTCACCAGCCATTCCTGGGAAACCTCACCAGGATACCCTTCAGTACTGGTCCAAAAAAACATTGGAGACCCCGGATAGTCGGGCATTTGACAGGGCGGTGCTCTGCCACTCCCACTGTCACCTGGGTAATTTGGCACTGCCATGGCACCCGGATGGCAGTGCCAGGGTGCCAGTATGGCAGCACCAAGGTGCCCGGGTGCTAGGTTGCCTGTGTCAGGGATCGAGCCCAGGGGTGTCTTGCCCATAGGAGGTATTGGGCTCGAGGACTCTGGAAGAGGTATGTTGGGTGCAGTGTGGGGGGGGGTCTGGAGGCTGCAGTGGGGTCACTGAGGGGATTGGAATCTGCGTCTAGCCTACCTGCTCTCCCGAGGAAATGACCCAAGTGCTGCGTCGACGGGACCTTCCACGCTGAGATCCAAGAAAACAGCAAAGTGGCGTTGAATGGCGGGTTCTTTCTGAAACACCCGCTAAACATTCCCAAAACCGGATTGTAGAAGTCCATGAGTTTGGAAATTTTATGGTTCTTTCATTTTAAAACTGGGAATTGATATTTCTGTCTTAAACAGTCTTCTTACCTATATTAAGTGTATTTAAAATACCTGACTTCTACACGGATATAAAATGTTTCGGATGAATCGCGCGCAATATCCCCTTTCGTGGCTGTGTGTGTCTGTCTTTGACAATGCTCCTGGGTCGTTTCATTATACAGAGGGCTAAACAGCCGGCTTGCAATGCAGAACAAGGCCAGCAGCGCGGGTTCAATTCCCGTACCGGCCTCCCCAAACAGGCGCCGGAATGTGGCGACTAGGAGCCTTTCACAGTAACTTCATTGAAGCCTACTTGTGACAATAGCGATTATTATTATTATTATTATTAAAGGTGCTATGTATTTGTAAGTTGTTGTTGTAATACATTGTGCCAGATTTCCTCAGCGCATTTGAAAGGGTTCAGTGCCTTAATTACTTCAGAATTATATGTCTGAGTCATTAAATGTTTTCAAGCAGGAGATGGATATATTTCTGATGCAAAAGGGGTTAAAGGGATCCAGGCAACAGGTAGGGAGGTGGCTTTGAGACCAGGAAGAGATCAGCCATGATGATTGAATGGCAGTGCAGGCTGGAGGGGCTGAATTACCAGCTTCTGCTCCTAATTCCAATGTTCATTTGTACTTTTCAAACCGGAGCACCTGAGATAACAGGGGCTGGATTCTCCATTGGCCGGCAGCGCACTCGCTCCCGCGGATTTCCCGGCGGCCCACAATGGCCAATCCACCTAACCCGCACGTCTTTGGACTGTGGGGGGAAACCGGAGCACCCGGAGGAAACCCAGGTGGAGAAAGTGCAGACTCCACACAGACAGTGTGGAATTGAACCCGGGTCCCTGGCGCTGCGAGGTAGCAGTGCTAACCACCGTGCCGTCCCCCTCGTAAGTTCTCCAAAGTGGAGGGCCAATCAGTGGGCTACGAAGCAGTCAAGTGAGATGGGCACTTCATTCTGGGGATGACCCAGCACGGTAGCATTGTGGATAGCACAATCGCTTCACAGCTCCAGGGTCCCAGGTTCGATTCCGGCTTGGGTCACAGTCTGTGCGGAGTCTGCACACCCTCCCCGTGTGTGCGTGGGTTTCCTCCGGGTGCTCCGGTTTCCTCCCACAGTCCAAAGATGTGCAGGTTAGGTGTATTGGCCATGATAAATTGCCCGTAGTGTCCAAAATTGCCCTTTGTGTTGGGTGGGGTTACTGGGGTTATGGGGGTAGGGTGGAGGTGTTGACCTTGGGTAAGGTGCTCTTTCCAAGAGCCGGTGCAGACTCGATGGGCTGAATGGCCTCCTTCTGCGCTGTAAATTCTATCTCTGACCTCTCCAATGTTTAAAATCTTTAATTAAAGAATTGCTTATGTGACCAGGCCACCTCTGCGCAGATGGGGTGGGGATTCCGTGGAGGGACCCCCCCCCCCCACCCACCACCACCCCCGTGCCCCACTCCAGGGCAACCCAGCGGCTGGGCCTACACCCAGGCAGGCGGAGAGGGCCTCTCGGCCTGTCGGGACTGCTGCTCATCCACCAGCCTACTGCTGGGACGCCATCGCTAACGCATCCCCCTTGTTACCTGTGAGGACCTGGAGGCTGACTGTTGGCCTCCAGTAATTGGCCTCAGTTCGGTTCTGAGTGAGCCTGATCAGGCACACGCCACAAATGGACAATAAATGGCCTGGACGTGGCTTGGAGTCCGGCAGTTGTTGTGCCGGACAGCGGGATGGCGTTTTGCTCCCGTCTACCCCCAATCCCAGCCCCAGCCTGAAGTGAAAATGCAGCCCACAGTTCCTGGTCAATTTGCCTCCTCAGGGCTACGCTGTGGCCACAACCTGTACGAAGCAAAAAAAAACCTTTTTCAATGCCTCTTTGGATAGATGATTGGACCATAAAAGTGTTTGAATGCTGGTTGGCTGAAATCTGCATTTGTTTTTCGATGGAAACACGGAACTTTCCTTTTCTTTGCTGTAAAGGGATCTGGCAGCGTGATTGCTGGCTCCGCCTCACTTCAATCAAGTCTCAGGTAAATCAGTAAAACTGCACTCGAACAAAAACATAAAAACAAAATGAGTCAAAGGGGGAACATTCGAAGTGAACACGAATCATGTTTTTTACTGAATAATGCCTCATTTTAAAGTTTCAGTCATGTGGGCTTTCCAGCTCAGCCTGGTTTTATGGATGTACAGACCTTGGCACGGCATCTCATTCCTTTCAAATTTCATAACTGACCTCCTTTGGCATTTCTCTAAGTTCTGGGCAGAGATTCAGGGGATCAGATAAGTAGCTTATCTATCGTCGAAACTGCCTGCTCACCACTTCTTTTTAATTGCAGCCAAATGCTTGTGAATCTGAAAATCTTCGCTGCTCAGCATAAGAATTTATAACCGCCTATTTACCGAGCTATTTATATCACTGAATTACTTCACTGGTGTAACATGCTGCTCCTGCACTTTCTCTTTTCAGTCCAATTTATAAAGAAACAATATTCTTAAAGTGGCAGTCATGACAATTCCTTTGCAAGGGCGAAATTGAGGAACGTGCTTGGCTGTCACAAATATTGTTTACACTTGATGCTGCCCTGACGTAGAAAATAGAGAACAAGAAGTTGCCAAATGGCCCCCACCTTCACAGGAAAGAGCTGAGTGAAACTTCTCACTGGTTTAGAAATACTCTGCAACGCAGTCAGTTTGGTCAAGTTCCATCATGGAATCTTTTCTGATCTGATGCAATTGTCACTTTGTTGAAATTGTGTGGGGGACCAATTATGTCGAGGGAAATCAATTGAAATATATTCACCAGGTGCCTGTCAATTCTTAGATAAGATGTAGATTTCGATTTATTGTCACGTGTACCGAGGTACAGTGAAAAGTATTGTTCTGCGTACAGTCCAGACAGATCATTCCATACATGAAAAAACATCAGACACACAATAAATACACAATGTAAATATTAGACAGACATTGGGTGAAGTATACAGTGTAGTACTACTCAGCAGAGACGATTTGTGGAGAGATCAGGTCAGTCCACAAGAGGTCATTCAAGAGTCTGGTAACAGCGGGGAAGAAACTGTTTTTGAACCTGTTGAAAAGTTTTGTATCTCCTGCCCGATGGAAGAGGTTGGAAGAGAGAATAACCCGGGTGGAGGGGTGTTTAATTATGCTGCCCGCTTTCCCTTGGCAGCGGGAGGTGTAGGCAGAGTCAATGGATGGGAGGCGAGTTTGCGTGATGGACTGGGCTGTGTTCACGGCTCTCTGTAGTTTGTACAGTGGCTGTGCTTCAAATTAGAGTCAGTTGCTCTGTTTGAATTGGACCAAGTGAAATAATAGGGTGGTGCTTTGTTCCTTTGATTCAACCATACACCTGCCCCGTTGTTGCTGAGCAAGGAAGAATAAAACCGCGGCTTAATCCATTCACACCCGCAATGGACACCAGGTGGCCTAGGTTGGGTGCTCTTTCGGAGGGTCAGTGTGGGCTCGATGGGCTGAATGGCCTCCTTCTGCACTGCAGGGATTCTATCAGGAAGATGGGCAACAGATCTAATCATGGGGTTGCTTCCAATTGGCTTTACCAATTGAGCACATCGCCAAATTCCTGAGAGGCAAACTTACCTCCGCATTCTCTTCAAACTGACTTGTCGGTTCTGATGTCAAATTTCAGAAAAGTAATTGTTATCCACTATTTAAAAATATGTGTTTCAAATTTCTGTATCCCCCAAGGAAATCCCAATATATGTGAAAATATCGCAAGAACCTGGAACAAAATGGGAGCGTTTGTCAAAAGTAACTGGCAAAACCATTGTGCTGTTTATCAAACCGAGTGACACCACAGAAATGGGCTGTATTTCATGCAAACACTGCAACTCCCGGTTACACAACCCACGTACAGATGACGCAGTTTGATCAGCAACTTCATGGAGAAAAACACGTTAGTATTTTGAAAGTTGACCTATTTGCTCCTCTTCAGAGGCCAATGTGCCACCCTCGTGTTTCCAGCAATGATTATTTATTTATTTATTTATTTATTAAGGGGCAATTTAGCGTGGCCAATCCACCTAGCCTGCACACCTTTGGGTTGTGGGGGTGAGACCCAGGCAGACACGGGGAGAATGTGCAAACTCCACGCGGACAGTGAGCCGGGGTTGGGATCGTACCCGGGTCCTCGGCGCTTTGAGGCAGCAGCACTAACCACTGCGTCACTGCGCCCATTAACATTGCAATGAAGTTACTGTGAAGTTACAATGAAGTCACCACATTCCGGCGCCTGTTCGGGTACACAGAGGGAGAATTCACAATGTCCAAATTTTATAAACTTTAAACCCCTCGTGACCTGTCATTCCTGCTCAGAACTGTCAGCATTGCGCAGCTATCATTCCCAGGGGAGCCGAATGACTCTTCGAATATGCTGCAGATGTAGGTCATTTACAATGTCACTTTATTCCCAGACTCAAACCATTACAGCAATAACGTGAACGGTGCAGAGTTCCGGTCACTGCTGCATGTATAATTAGTTTTTACTTTGAAGCTTTTTATATTTTTATTTCGCAGCCTGAGAGAGGGTTGCATTGAGGGGGAACAATAAATGCAATGATGGGGCCCTTTGTTATTTCTCCCAGTGCCGGTATTTGTGCCATCGATTGGTTCTATCTCCAGCCAAAACAATCACTCGGGATTAAACCCTTGATGTAGAATTGAACAGCAAAAAAAAAAGAAGCAATTCAGGCCATTGTGCTGTGCCTTCTCTTTGAAGAGAGCTATCCAATTTATTCTGCTCTTCTGCCCTGTCTGCACATTCCTGAGATTTGCTTTCCTCCTCCAGCCTTCCTCCATGCCCTTTTTCAAAAAAATATAGCTTTTTATTCAAATCAGGGCTACATAACAACGTACAATCATCCCATAACAAAACATTCCCCCTAATTCAACACTTTTTCCCGTTTTCTCCCCTAAACCCCACCTCCATCACCCTCCCCTCCTTCCCCCCCCCCTCCCCCTCCACCCTCTCTCCCCCGACCCGCTGGCAATAAACAGAGACAAGAACAGCCTCCACCTCAACCAGAAACCACAGCCCAGCGCCGAGGGGCAAACCTAACCTTCTCAGGTTTAAGGAATTCCGCAACCCCCCTTCCCACCACCACCATCACCACCATACCGACACCTTCAGTGGTTCCTTCGTCCTCCATTCCAATAAGATTCGACTCCGGGCGATCAACGTGGCAAAGGCCACCACATGGGACCGCTGCCTCTCCCTCAGTTCCCGCAATTCCGACATCCCAAAGATCGCCTGAGAGGACCCGGTCACAGCTCTACCCCCACAATTTTTGCTGGTGTCTCAAATACCGAGCCCCAGAACCCCACTGATCGTGGTCACGACCAGAACACGTGGACATGATCAGCTGGTCCCCCTCTAACCCTCTCACACATCCTATATGCCTGCAAATAACCCACTCATTCGCGCCCGTGTCATATGGACCCCATGCACTACCTTGACCTGTATCCACCTCATCCAGCACATGAAGATGCCGCATTGACCTGGTGCATAATTTCACTCCACTCTCCCTATCCCAAATCCGCCTCCACTTCTGCTTTATCTCCTCAATCGGAGATTTCCCTGTTTCCACCAGCCATCCATCGCTGTCCGTAATTCTCCCATCCCCCAACTCATCTGGCAAGGGCAGCCTATCAAATAAGTTGTGAGCCGGCCCCCTTACACGATACCTCCTCCACCTGCGCTCACGCCCCTCTTCGCCTCCCCACCACTGCCGAACCGTCTCTGTATTCGCCGCCCAATAGCAATATGAAAGATTATGGAGTGCCAATCATGGGCCACCTGAATACCCGAGTGCCTGAAGCTACTTCTGGGCAGCCTGATTGAGGGCAGTCCAATCTGCCCCTCCCCCAGGGCATTTATTGGAAAAATAGGCGGGATTCACCGTAATTGCCGAATTAGCCCGATGCCGGCGCCAAGAACGGTGCAAACCCCTCCGGTGACAGGCCAACCGGACGTTGCACTTCCAGGGACTAGGCCATTGCCGGAGGGGTTGGCGCCACACCAGCCGGCGCTGAAGGGACTGCGTGAGTTAGCGCATGCGCAGAACCGCCAGCGTGGTTTAGCGCATGCGCAGACCGGCCGGCATATTCTGGTGCATGCGCAGAGGGTGTCTTCTCCACGCCGGCCATAGGGGAGCCCTACAGGGGCCAGCGCAGAAGGAAGAATTGCCCCCACGGCATTTGCCCGCCCACAGATCGGTGGGCCCCGATCGCGGGGCAGGTCACCATGGGGGCTCCCCCCTGGGGCCGTATCCCCCCCGTGTGCCCCCGAGAATGGCACCAGCTGGCCTACCAGCCACGTCCCGCCGTGTGGGACCATGTCTAATCCACACCGGCAGGACTGGCCAGAAACCGCGCTGGCCGCTCGGCTCATCGGGGCCCGGAGAATTGCTGGGGGGGCCTCTGCCAATGGCCCCCGAACGGCATAGCGTGATCCCTGCCCTGGCCGAAAACCGGCGCCAAGGAATATGGCAGCCGGCGTCGGAGCAGTGGGGTGTGATTCGCACCGCCCCCCCCCCCCGGAGATTCTCCGACCCGGCGTGGGGGGGCGGGGGGGGGGGTGTCAGAGAATTCCGCCCATAATCTTCTGTCACATTCAATTTGTAGTCCAGGAAGGTAACAAATTTCTCCCACACACCCACAATCCTATCCATACACTCCAGCAGATTAGATACACACAATAACAAATCAGCAGCAGATAGTGAAGCTCTGTGTTCCCTCCTGCCTCTCACAATACCTGACCACTCCCCAGAAGCTCGGAGTGCGATAGCCAGTGGCTCTGTCACTATTGTGAACAGAATCGGGTCAACGAGCAGCCTTGCCTTGTGTCCCTATATAGCTGGAAATACCCCGAGCTAACACAATTCATCCTAACACTAGCCTTGGGAGCCACATACACAATCTCACAGGTGAGATAAATGTTCGCCCAAATAATAATAATCTTTATTAATGTCACAAGTATGCTTACATCAACATGACACTGAAGTTACTGTGAAAATCCCCCAGTCGCCACACTCTGATGCCTGTTTGGGTACACTGAGGGAGAATTCAGAATGTCCAATTTACCTAACAAGTACAGCTTTCGGGACATAGAACAGTACAGCACAGAACAGGCCCTTCAGCCCTCGATGTTGTGCCGAGCCTTGTTCAAAACCAAGATCAAGCTATCCCACTCCCTGTCATTCTGGTCTGCTCCATGTGCCTATCCAATAACCGCTTGAAAGTTCCTGAAGTGTCCGACTCCACTATCACAGCGGGAAGTCCATTCCACACCCTAACCACTCTCTGAGTAAAGAACCTACCTCGGACATCCCTCCTATATCTCCCACCCTGAACCTTATAGTTATGCCCCCTTGTAACAGCTACATCCACTCGAGGAAATAGTCTCTGAACGTCCACTCTATCTATCCCCCTCATCATCTTATAAACCTCTATTAAGTCGCCTCTCATCCTCCTCCGCTCCAAAGAGAAAAGCCCTAGCTCCCTCAACCTTTCGTCATAAGACCTACCCTCCAAACCAGGCAGCATCCTGGTAAATCTCCTTTGCACCCTTTCCAATGCTTCCACATCCTTCCTATAGTGAGGTGACCAGAACTGCACACAATACTCCAAATGTGGTCTCACCGGGGTCATGGAGACCCTGGTGAGACCAGAGTCAGGGTCAGGGTCAGGGACTGTGGGAGGAAACCGGAGCACCCGGAGGAAACCCACGCAGACGCGGGGAGAATGTGCAGATCCTCACAGACAGTGACCCAAGTGGGGAAACGAACCTTGGACCCTGGCGCTGTGAAGCAACAGTGCTAACCACTGTGCTGCCATGCCACCTACCCAATACCTCCAGAAAATACCGCCACTCCACCCTATCGAAAGCCTTCTCTGCATCCAAAGTCATCACAACCTCCGGCATCCTGGCCTTAGACAGCTTCATTATAACATTTGCTACACGTCTGATATTGCTAGGCAGCTGCCTTCCCTTCACGAAACCAATCTGTTCCTCCAACACCACATCTGGAACATACCACTCAAGTCGTCACAGCCAGAACTTTCACGTTTGCATTTCACAAGGAGATGTGCCTGCACGCCCCCCAATCCACCAGGTCCTTTTCTTTCTTGGGATTAACAAAATTCTCCCACCCACCTCTTCCTGTGAAAGAGTCAGAGAACATCTCCAGGAGATGTCGGGCTAACTACGGCGCAAACCGTTTGTAAAAATCAACCAGGCAACCGTCCGGGCCCAGCATCTTCCTGACTGCATTGTGCCAATTGTCTCCATCGCCTCCTGTAACCCCGGCGGAGCCTCCAGTCCCAGCAGCTTCTCCCCCTCAACCTCCGCAAACACCAATCCCTCAAAACACTGCCCTATTTCCTCCCCCTCCCACTGAGAGTTTGGCTCAAGTTAGAATCAGAGCTTAATGGGAAATGGAATGAGAGTTCGGTCAAGTTAAAAATCAGAGCTTGATGGGAAATGGAATGTCAAGTTTGTGCAAAATGTGTACGTGCATTTTAAAATGAATCGCTTCTGTGAGAAGGCGTTATCACGGCCTTGGCTGTCTGGAAAGCCTGTGAACTATCCGTGGGAGTCTAACTGTTTGTGACAACTTCACTCCTCAGGACTTTCGATAAAGAATAGCTATACTATGAAACTTGTGAACAAACTGTATTACTAATGATGGGAAGAAATGATTACATGAAGGAGGGGTTTAATGAGCTAATTGTATGACTAATGATTGAAAGAATTGAGGGGTTTTGTAATAATATATAGACAACTGTAACTAAGGAAAAATTGCTTTTTCACTTGCAGTAACTCTGAGTTACAGCTGTGCTGCAGCCCCACGGTAAATAAAAGGTTCTTTTAAGTTATCTGGTGTTCGACTGCTGATTGCCTCCGGACTGAAAGATTTAGTATTATCACCACCGGGCTTCAATCTCAATATCTACCGCACCCATCCCATTCACAACCTAACCTGGTGTTTAATTAGCAACTGCACCTCCTGGAGAAATATCCACCCCCAAGCTACTCAAATGCCTGAATACCCTGGAACGTTTCACCGGTCCGTTTAAATCCTGTACATTCTAGGTCACTATTCTCACCGGGGGCTTCTTCACCCTCCCCCTTATTTAATTTGTTATAGAACCTCCATTTTCCTTTCCCATCCAAGCCCACACAAATTGGCTGTCTGTTCCACCCTGCTTCGTCCTTGCCCAATCAGCGATCCGCCCCTACCTGCGTCACCAGCTTCCTACCCTCTCCTTCCCTCCCCTTCCCCCCATCACTCCAACATCTCTCCCCTTCCCACAGCCTCCTCCCCCACTCCCAGTCGCTCCCATCACTCCCCCTACCATCTGGCTACCCATCGCAACCCCCGGCCCCCACATTGCTTCTGTTCACCAGCATATTCTAGCGTGGTAACTCCATTACAAAGATCGAAACAAAGGCCCCCCCCCCGCCCACATCGTCCAAACTGCCCATCCCGCCAACCTACAGGAGGGGTCACAGCCACGAACCTCCCTCCCAAATATCCTCTCCCCCTCTCACAACCCAACAGGAGAGAGACACCTAAGACTCCGACCCCTCCCCCTGCAACCACTTTAACCCATCAACAACAATGTACATATAACAAAACATTGGTAACCATAGTGCAAACATTTCAATAAACAAAACAGAACCCCCAAAAGTGGTCAACATGTAGAAATAGGCCAAAAATTAGGTTTATACAAACATTTCAAAAGGATCCCCAAATCCCCAAACAACGTTCCCCAATCAACCCATGCTCCTCAATGCAATTCTGTGCCTCTTCAGGTGGTGTGAGATAAGGACCCTTCCTCTTAATTGTAGCCCAAGTTTGGCCGGATACATCAGGCCAAACTGACCCTCATTATGAAAAAGAATGGCCTTGGCCCGAGAATCTTATCCTAGATATTGACAACTTAACTCAGTAATGAAACTAACCTCATTTTCGCTTCTGATCGTTTTGACACCTGTGTTAAAATACAAGTTGCTCTCATCTGAAACAACAGCCATTAAGTGACTTAATGTGAAGCACTGCCCAGCCCGATTTAGAGGAAGAATCAGTATTGCTATAATCAAGCTGACAAAACATCGTGGTAAATACAGTCCTATTCAATTTTGTATTTGTCTGCATCTGTGATATATTTAAACATAGAAGATAAGGAAATTGTGAAAACCATGGAAAGAAAATGTTAATGTATACTTTTATCCCATCGCTTTTGGGTTGGTCAAGATGTTTGTTGGAACAGCGATGGGTTTTAACCCATAAGTTTCAACAGAACACTCAAATTCATCCTGAGAAAACTGAACCACTTTCAGACTGCATACAGAGCCACCCCTTGAACACGTCAGGCAAAGCACCTCCACTTCATCCCTTTCACCTGAACGCTTTGTGCTTTATGCCGTAAACAGTATCTGAATTGATTACCTTTGTTTCCAGCATTCACCAAACTTTCACGGTTGAGCTGCGGACATCGCAATGTTTGAATTAAGCTCAGTTCACGCAGAGCAATCAAATAGCTTTTGATAAATATGGCTGGTTTAAAGGAAATGAGAATAGTTTGTGCAAAAGAATCGTGGCCTACTGCACTTCTTGAAAATGAGTAGAATGGAGGATGAAGCCCTCCCCTCTGGGAGGCATTTTCTAAGTTCTATTGATATTGGCTACCTTGTTTAGGTGCAAGACTAGACGATGAGTCCAGGATTAGGGATGTCTTGTTGCAGTTATACAGGGCCTTGGTGAGACCACATCTGGAGTATTATGGGCAGTTTTGGTCTCCTTGGGAAGGATGTTCTTGCTCTGGAGGGAGCGCAGCAAAGGTAAATAGATAGATAGAACAGTACAGCACAGAACAGGCCCTTCGGCCCTCGATGTTGTGCCGAGCAATGATCACCCTACTCAAGCCAATATATCCACCCTATACCAGTACCCCAACAACCCCCATTAACATTATTTTTTTAGGACACTAAGGGCAATTTAGCCTGGCCAATCCACCTAACCCGCACATCTTTGGACTGTGGGAGGAAACCGGAACACCCGGAGGAAACCCACGCACACACGGGGAGGACGTGCAGACTCCGCACAGACAGTGACCCAGCCGGGAATCGAACCCGGTTTACCAGACTGATTCCTGGGATGGCGGGACTGACATTTGAGGAGAGATTGAGTCGGTCAGGATTGTTCTCGCTGGAGTTCAGAAGAATGAGGGGGATCTTATCGGAACTATTCAAATTCTAACAGGACTGGACAGGGTAGATGGAGGAAGGATGTTCCCGATGGTGGGTGTGTCCAGAACCAGGGGTCACAGTCTGAGGATATGGGGTAGATCATTTAGGACTGAGGTGAGCAGACATTTCTTCATCCAGAGAGTAGTCAGCCTGTGGAATTCACTACTACAGGAAGTAGTTGAGGACAAAACGCTGTGTTTTCACGAAGCAGTTAGATATAGCTCTTGGGGCGAAGGAGATCAAAGGATATGGGGGAAGGCTCGATCAGGTTACTAAGCTGAATGATCAACCATGATCATAATGAAAGGGGGAGCAGGCTCGAAGGGCTGAATGGCCTCCTCCTGCTCCCATTTTCTATGTTTCTATGAGTGACAACAAACTATTTGACAGTCCTCACAGACGGAGGTCACTGGGTAGTCAGCAGTTATGGGTCATCATGGATGTTTCCAATTCGCTGTTCTTGTGGGCTGTCTAACAATTTAATGTCACTTCCTGTAGTTCATGGCCAGTTTTGCTTGGAGCTGCAGTTGCTAAACATGGCCTGACAACTGTCCAGATTCATTTTGCTTGGGATCTTTATGGCCATAACAAAGATAAAATATTCATGACATCAACTTGGGCTGGATTCAAGTCTGAATCTCAAAGACAAACAACTGCATTCTAACCCATTGCTTCAGCCAGGGCCTCAAGCCAAATCACATTATGTGGCTTTTGATCCAAACAAGCATGTCAAAAAACAGCTTCGACATTACTCATTTGCTGGCCACAGAAACGATAATACTATGCGGTGGAATATTTTGAATAAATTGAAGGCACCTCAAGTTCGTGAACTGCATTTGGTCCTCAGGCTAGTGTCCTAGGCCTAACCAGCTTCAGCCGCTTCATCAATCACCTTCCCTCCATCATAAGGTCAGAAATAGGGATGTTCGCTGATTCTATTTGTAATTCCACAGTGCTAAAGCAGTCTCCACCCACACGCAGCAAAGACTTCAACAACTCCCATGTCTGGACTGCCAAGTGGCAAGTAACATTCGTGCCACGCAAATGAAAACGAAAAATGAAAATGGCTTATTGTCACAAATAGGCTTCAATGAAGTTACTGTGAAAAGCCCCTAGTCGACACATTCCGGCGCCTGTCCGGGGAGGCTGGTACGGGAATCGAACCGTGCTGCTGGCCTGCTTGGTCTGCTTTAAAAGCCAGTGATTTAGCCCAGTGAGCTAAACCAGCCCCAAGCCAGGTGTCCCGGCACCCTGGACTAACGCGCAGTCAATTCATGCAGCACTTGACCCGGAGTCGCAACACAGCCTCTGGAGCTAACTCATACGCATCCGGAATAGTTTTTATTTTATCACATCGTAATTCTTAGACACCCCCCCTCTGAGGGAAGCATAAATCTGCTGCGCCTGTGCCCACCCCGTCAGTTTACTTTGTTTGGGTAATTCCTTCGGTCGTGCAATATGAGCTGCTATTTTCTCAAACTCCAAAACAAATGCCTCTACATCCTTTTCCTCAAATTCTGGTATGGCCTGTACAAAAAGGTAGGGGAACTGGCAGCATGGGTTGGTACCTGGGACTTCGATGTTGTGGCCATTTCAGAGACATGGATAGAGCAGGGACAGGAATGGTTATTGCAGGTCCCTGGGTTTAGGTGCTTTAGTAAGGTCAGAGAAGGGGGCAAAAGAGGGGGAGGTGTGGCGCTGCTAGTCAAGGACAGTATTACGGTGGCAGAAAGGATGCAAGATGGGGACTCTTCTTCCGAGGTAGTATGGGCTGAGGTTAGAAACAGGAAAGGAGAGGTCACCCTGTTGGGAGTTTTCTATAGGCCACCTAATAGTTCTAGAGATGTAGAGGAAAGGATGGCGAAGATGATTCTGGAAAAGAGCGAAAGTAACAGGGTAGTTGTCATGGGAGACTTTAACTTTCCTAATATTGACTGGAAAAGATATAGTTCGAGTACATTGGATGGGTCGTTCTTTGTACAATGTGTGCAGGAGGGTTTTCTGACACAATATGTTGACAGGCCAACAAGAGGTGAGGCCACTTTGGATTTGGTTTTGGGTAATGAACCAGGCCAGGTGTTAGATCTGGAGGTAGGTGAACACTTTGGAGACAGTGACCACAATTCGGTGACCTTTACGTTAGTGATGGAAAGGGATAAGTATACCCCGCAGGGCAAGAGTTATAGCTGGGGGAAGGGCAATTATGATGCCATTAGACATGACTTAGGATGTGTTGGTTGGAGAAGTAGGCTGCAAGGGTTGGGCACACTGGATATGTGGAGCTTGTTCAAGGAACAGCTATTGCATGTTCTTGATAAGTACGTACCAGTCAGGCAGGGAGGAAGGGGTCGAGCGAGGGAACCGTGGTTTACCAAAGAAGTGGAATCTCTTGTTAAGAGGAAGAAGGAGGCCTATGTGAAGATGAGGCGTGAAGTTTCAGTTGGGGCGCTTGATAGTTACAAGGAAGCGAGGAAGGATCTAAAGAGAGAGCTGAGACGAGCAAGGAGGGGACATGAGAAGTCTTTGGCAGGTAGGATCAAGGAAAACCCAAAAGCTTTCTATAGGTATGTCAGGAATAAAAGAATGACTAGGGTAAGAGTAGGGCCAGTCAAGGACAGTGGTGGGAAGTTGTGTGTGGAGGCTGAGGAGATAAGCGAGATACTAAATGAATACTTTTCGTCAGTATTCACTCAAGAAAAAGATAATATTGTGGAGGAGAATGCTGAGACCCAGGCTATTAGAATAGATGGCATTGAGGTGCGTAGGGAAGAAGTGTTGGCAATTCTGGACAAGGTGAAAATAGATAAGTCCCCGGGGCCGGATGGGATTTATCCTAGGATTCTCTGGGAAGCCAGGGAAGAGATTGCTGAGCCTTTGGCTTTGATTTTTAGGTCATCATTGGCTACAGGAATAGTGCCAGAGGACTGGAGGATAGCAAATGTGGTCCCTTTGTTCAAGAAGGGGAGTAGAGATAACCCCGGTAACTATAGGCCGGTGAGCCTAACGTCTGTGGTGGGTAAAGTCTTGGAGAGGATTATAAAAGATACGATTTATAATCATCTAGATAGGAATAATATGATTAGGGATAGTCAGCATGGTTTTGTGAAGGGTAGGTCATGCCTCACAAACCTTATCGAGTTCTTTGAGAAGGTGACTGAACAGGTAGACGAGGGTAGAGCAGTTGATGTGGTGTATATGGATTTCAGTAAAGCGTTTGATAAGGTTCCCCACGGTCGGCTATTGCAGAAAATACGGAGGCTGGGGATTGAGGGTGATTTAGAGATGTGGATCAGAAATTGGCTAGTTGAAAGAAGACAGAGAGTGGTAGTTGATGGGAAATGTTCAGAATGGAGTTCAGTTACGAGTGGCGTACCACAAGGATCTGTTCTGGGGCCGTTGATGTTTGTCATTTTTATAAATGACCTAGAGGAGGGCGCAGAAGGATGGGTGAGTAAATTTGCAGACGACACTAAAGTCGGTGGAGTTGTAGACAGTGCGGAAGGATGTTGCAGGTTACAGAGGGACATAGATAAGCTGCAGAGCTGGGCTGAGAGGTGGCAAATGGAGTTTAATGTGGAGAAGTGTGAGGTGATTCACTTTGGAAATAATAACAGGAATGCGGAATATTTGGCTAATGGTAAAATTCTTGGTAGTGTGGATGAGCAGAGGGATCTCGGTGTCCATGTACATAGATCCCTGAAAGTTGCCACCCAGGTTGATAGGGTTGTGAAGAAGGCCTATGGTGTGTTGGCCTTTATTGGTAGAGGGATTGAGTTCCGGAGCCATGAGGTCATGATGCAGCTGTACCAAACTCTGGTACGGCCGCATTTGGAGTATTGCGTACAGTTCTGGTCGCCTCATTATAGGAAGGACGTGGAAGCTTTGGAACGGGTGCAGAGGAGATTTACCAGGATGTTGCCTGGTATGGAGGGAAAATCTTATGAGGAAAGGCTGATGGACTTGAGGTTGTTTTCGTTAGAGAGAAGAAGGTTAAGAGGTGACTTAATAGAGGCATACAAAATGATCAGAGGGTTAGATAGGGTGGACAGCGAGAGCCTTCTCCCGCGGATGGGGGTGGCTAGCACGAGGGGACATAGCCTTAAATTGAGGGGTAATAGATATAGGACAGAGGTCAGAGGTGGTTTTTTTTACGCAAAGAGTGGTGAGGCCGTGGAATGCCCTACCTGCAACAGTAGTGAACTCGCCAACATTGAGGGCATTTAAAAATTTATTGGATAAGCATATGGATGATAAGGGCATAGTGTAGGTTAGATGGCCTTTAGTTTTTTTTTCCATGTCGGTGCAACATCGAGGGCCGAAGGGCCTGTACTGCGCTGTATCGTTCTATATTTAAATATATCCCCATTTGGGTTGTGGGGTGGGTTGAGGATGGGGGATAGTGGTGGTCAGTTGTACAGTCACCCTGCAGTTAGACTAGGGTTTTTATGTTTAATATTCTCTGGGTAACTATCCAGGTAACTAAGACAGAACTGTCCTTATCAATGGGTCCTGAGGAGCAGAGGAATTTCCCAATGGAAGTTTAAACATCACAGACAATCACAAGGAGGCATTACTTTGGGACTTCCCCAGAGTCTTGATGCCAGTCTTTGGGGCGTACGCCTGGTCCCTGAAGATCCAGAGACAGGTCGGTCTGGGCCTCTGAGTGGAATTTACAGCGTTTCCCTTTGGAAAATTTGGTGGCGGGGGTGGGGGACATAATCATGGGGGGGGGGGGGGGGGGGGGCGGGTGGGGACCCTGTCATCTTCCCACCTCTCTCCCAATTAAGTTCTGGGCAGGAAGGCCTTCTGCCACTTCTGGGCCTCATCCCACTGTCTCGGTATTAACCAGACAGCTGACGGGGGGGGCTCACCATGTAGGGCGCATGACAAGCAAACACCGTGCAGACTTTCCTGCGGGTTCCCGGAGGTCCCTCATTGAAGGGCACTCAGTGCCTGATTGAGGGACCAAACATTGGGAAGAGGTGGAGCCCATTGAGAAGGACTCCCCGGCCTTGCTGCAGGCACACCCCCAGCTGCCATCACTCACCTATGGCCTGGGATCCAATGATGATATCAGCACTTAGTCTACCCGCAACAACCATTCCCTCTCCAGAGCTGCCGACCTCTGATTGGTCCCCAAGGTCCTTAATCCCATGGAAGGCCAACTGTTGTCCGGTTAAGTGCTTCAGCGACACATAGTTCCACCAGCCCTCCCTAACGAAGACAGCACAGGGCTTTCGCCAGCTCTACAGCGGGAAGGCAAGGCCCCTGTCTCCTCCATTAACGACTGTCCATGAGGTTTCTTTTAGAACTCAGAACAAATCGGAACTGTAGATGCAATTTTACCAACAGTATTGTCAAAGGCAGACCAGGCCCATTTCCAGGTCTCGGCCCCAATGGTGTCCGAGGACCAATTTACAGGCCAGCTCCACATTCACTGTCCAATTAGGGATAGAGGAAGGGCTGCAGGGGCAGGAAGGCCACACCTATGACCCTCTGATCTCTGCGACCACAAGATAGGGGGTGGGGGATTTAAAGGAGGTATTGATGGCTCCTGGCCAGTCACTGAGAAGTGTCCTCCAGGCAACCTGTCAGGTTTTGCCTTTAATGGCGGCCTTGCCATTTTTGAAAGATCCCAACAGCATCACCAATTTGTCCTCAGCTGGCACTTAATTGATCCTAATCGGCACTGCAGGCAAGATTTCTCAGATGCAGGAACACGCGGGATAAATGACTCAACCCTTAACCTTTAGAAACTCCCTCCCTCGCACCCCCACAGCTGCCTCTGGGCATCTGATACGATTCCACCCCTTGTCTGCATGGTACCGCCAAGCCTACTCAATCCTGTTGTGATATTCTGTGCGTGGAAAGGACTGTAAGAGTTGTAGAGGGAGCACTGCCTGCCAATCTGCTTTGCCGGAACAGTCCTTCCTATGTGCCGTCTAAAACGATAAATCTCCATTGAACTCTGAATGAACTTCTCCATTCTGGGATATTACACTTTGCACAGAGTGTCCTTTTTAACTTTCAGAGAAATGAAAACCACTGGAACACAAGCTCAAATCATTTAATTTGATCCAAACTGGCTTGAGCATAGAAGCACGCAGACCATCACTGTCTGTACTCCCCAATAAACTGGCCTTCAAATCACAATGATAGATGAGAATCGATGACTGGGACAGGAGTTAGCACTGACACTTTTCAAACACAGTGACCATAAAATACGGTGGAATGGTACGTATATTTTCTGACGTCCAAAATGACCTCCACTCTGGAATACGCGCTCCAGGAGCCAGATATCATTATGGGTGAGTTGTTGGCTTGGGCATTGAGGGTATAAATGCCCAATTGTGCCTTCCCTTAGTGCCCATCCTGTCAGTATCACTGGCTGGCAGAAGACTGACACTAAGATGGTCTAACTGCAGCCGCAGTTTTGGACTCCACCGTCTTGGCATGGGCAGCAGCCGTCTGGTCGAGTGGACAGACAGGGAACTGCGAGGGCATTGATGGAGAGAATGCTGCGTGGAGTCTGTATCTGTAAGTATCTAATTCTGAACCCTGCGCCAAATTCAAGAAAGATTCTTAGTCATGGGTCTACCATCCCTCAACTCTGACACTTGCAAATGTCATCAAACATAAACAAAGTTTAAGAGGAGACAAGACTGATGATCCCATCAAAATGTCCTTTAACACAGAGCACTCTGTGCGTTTACCCTCTTTGTACTGTAGATATTACATTTGATTAATTCAGCTTCTGCCTTATTCCACCCTACAGAGATTCAGGAAAACTCTCCCGGAATGTTTCAACTCAAGTCCTGAAATGGGACTTCAACGTGGAGCTTCTGGCCCAGAGGTAGGGATGTTACCTCTGCGTCACAAGACCTATAATTATTACTAAAATAATATGAAAAAAGCTTGTTTATTACTTTGCATTACAGATGAGGGGGATGGAGGGGTTTGGGGGTTTTTGTGGGGTTGTTTTGTATTGTAAAATGGTTGAAATTTGTTGAATAAAAATGCAGTTTAAAACACAGATCAACAACAAAAGACCAATTTAACAGAACAAATTTTCAGTGCTGCTATCCATTGTTCATCTTTCAATTTTGGTTGATGTTTAAATTTCTGGGACATGATAAAGGGGGAGGGGAGTGTGGAGAAGTTGAATATAATAAAAACAATTAGAATTATTAAGTAGGCTTACTCTAAAGAGTCAATGAGTTTCTTTGGCTCTACAGGTGGAGGGTAGACGATCTCTTCTACGTGGTTCCGATTGCAGTTTGCATAAGCAGTAGAGATGTGGATGAAGGCTTCAAGTTTCTGCATTCGTCTGGCCAGCATCAGGAGCTGCTGTGTGGCCACCACGTTCAGCTGCAGTGCGTGTCTGCAGGGTAAAAAGCAAAGGGAAATGGCATCATGGAGTGAGAAAAAAAACAATCCCTCCTCGAGGCAAATGAATGCGTAAGCAGACCGCCTAAATTCAGCCTTTTATCTTCCTGCCATTGCACGGGGCTTTGCTAACCTGCAACGGTATCGCCTCATTAAAAAAATGCCTTTGGAAACATGCACTTGCCAACCCAATTGCAGCCTGATAGATGCGATGGAGCCCTGAAGCTGCCATCTATCCTCAATTTGGCAAAACAGTCAAGGTTGCAAGGGCAGCACGGTGGCGCAGTGGTTAGCATTTCTGCCTCACGGCGCTGAGGTCCCAGGTTCGATCCCGGCTGTCCCAAGACTAACCAACAGTCGGAAACATTCACGGAAGCGGTCCAGGGAGCAGGGAAATTTCCCACCAAATGTTCAAACTTCCGGGCCATTCCCATGTAGGTCCACACGTTAAGGACTTCCCAGGATCCTGGCGTGCATCTTCAGTCACACATCCAACCTCTGACCATCCAGAGATCGGCAGATTTGGTGCTTTGCTACCCTGTAGACGTCATCTTGAATTTGACAATATTGAAAGTGGACGTGGGTGCTGATGTTACCCAATTGCTGTCTATAAAACATCATGAACCTTGGGACCTGCCTCTTTGCCCTGCCTGCTGGTAAAACCATGGCTCACGGTGACCCTTGAATAAGCAAGGATGCGAGCTGGAGAAGAACGGTAGCATGGTGGTTAGCATAAATGCTTCACAGCTCCAGGGTCCCAGGTTCGATTCCCGGCTGGGTCACTGTCTGTGCGGAGTCTGCACGTCCTCCCCGTGTGTGCGTGGGTTTCCTCCGGGTGCTCCGGTTTCCTCCAACAGTCCAAAGATGTGCGGGTTAGGTGGATTGGCCATGCTAAATTGCCCGTAGTGTCCTAAAAAGTAAGGTTAAGGGGGGGGGGGGTTGTTGGGTTACGGGTATAGGGTGGGTTTGAGTAGGGTGATCATTGCTCTTCACAACATCGAGGGCCGAAGGGCCTGTTCTATGTTCTATTTGTATTTACTCGACACCACCATTTGGGCAAGGGGGGGCTGTGACAATGGAACAAAGTATGGCTCAATGACCGCCATGGCCAGAAACAGATCAGGACGAGCAACAAAGTTACTGAAACAGGAAAATTCAAACTCGGGGGGCAAAGATTACACAAGGGACCTACTTTAAAGGCTCGTCGAATCGTACGGTAGCTGCACAGTGGAAGACAACGTTAATGCAGGAGAGTAGACGTTCGGTGTCCTCTGGGTTTATGGCCAGGTTCGGATGCATCAGCTCGCTCCCGATAGGAATGATCTTTTTCTGGAAGTCTTCTCTCACCCTATCAAACAGCTGCAACGGAGGAAAAAAACATTTGTTACATTTTGGGAACTTTCATTGCAATTGTGCTTCACTCAGCAAACTTTAACAATATGATGAACTCCTGTCAAGGGACACAGATGATTGTTTTACCCTTTTTGTTAATTATCGAAAGGGTTATGTACATTTATAATTTGGATTTTGAAACTGAGTGAAAGTTGACTGATTTAAGACAAACTATAATGGCTGGAGTTACATATTGTCAAAACACCTTCCGGGAGGGGTCTAACACCTCAGGATATTAATCTTCTAACAGGACTCATTTGAACGTTCTGTGTATCCAAATCCGCAAGATATGGGAACAGAATTAGGCAATTCAGCCCCTCCACTTTACATCTGTGATAAAGTGAAATTTGACTCCATCCTACAGTACTGTTTCGTTGTCCAACACAAAGTTTGGTTCTCCATGCAATAAAGACCATGAAGATTTAACCATCCAAAGGTCATCTCTCATAAGCACTTAAAAAATAAAAATCTTGGAGTGGAAAAGACATCCCTTGGAGTACAAAAGACACCCCTCCCCTGCCTCACCCTTTTGGCGACAATGTCCTGGATTGGATGGAAGAGTTCTGATGGTGAACTATCAGCCATCATCAGGGTGGCATAGTGGTTAGCGCTGCTGCTTCACAGTTCCAGGGACCCGGGTTCAATTCTGACCTCGGCTGACTGTCTGTGTGGAGTTTGTACTTTCTCCCCGTGTCTGCGTGGGTTTCCTCCGGGTGCTCCGGTTTCCTCCCACAGTCCAAAGATGTGCAGCTTAGGTGGATTGGCCGTGCTAAATTTCCCCTTAGTGTCCAAAAGATTAGGTGGGGGTATGGAGGATAGGGTGGAGGCGTGGGATTCAGTAGGGTGCTCTTTCCAAGGGCCGGTGCAGACTTGATGGGCCGCATTTCTTCCTTCTGCGCTGTAAGTTCTTTGATTCTATGATCACTACCCTTCTGAAACTGAACACAACTTCAGGATTCAGCGATGGTGAAGATTAACGCAGAAATACTGGAACTGTGGCCTGCTGCTCATTGCCCCACAACATACCCACCATCTCCCCTCCCCCACCATGACCCAGAAGCAACATCCATTAAACCAGGTGAGAACCCCCATTTCCACTCCTGCATCACTGTTAGACTCCCATCAAACATTAAGCCTTGTTCAAACAGATGAGTGTGGGATTTAAACATTGCTCGGAGCGATAACTATCACTGAACAAGGTTCTGTTGAACAAGGTGCTGCTTAACAAGAATCTCGTTAAATGTCAACATTAAGCTTAATTGTTCGAGTTTTTAAACAACATTTTTAAAAATAATTTTGTCAAAGTGCTTTCATGTTATTTTACTTTCCACCTTCAACCATTTGTATGCCTTTAGTTTTCTGCAAGTAAAGATTTTTTTAAAGTTATTTGATTGTAATGCTTTCATTTTCTGGCTGTCTGTGAGAATTCTTTAACGTGTCATAAGAATTGGGGGAAATTAAGATTTAAAAATGAAATTGGGATAAAACAAAATAAAATCAAAAGGGGAATTGATAAGGGCAGCTGTCTGAAGAGGGTTTTGATAAGTGAATTAGCATACCCATGAGAAAAGAAAGTGTTTACCTATGTGACTAGGAGGAAACAATGGGGTGTAGAAGTTGTAACTTCAAAGTGGTGAGGTAAGGGAATTTGCACTTATATGCGAAAAGCCGGGTCCACAGGGTGGGGAACATCAAAGGGAAAGAATGATATATCCATAGCACAATAACTGGAGAAGAAAAGGGACACAGCAGCAGCAGCCATCACAGCCACATCCAGCTGCAGAAAGGAGTCTCCCGAAAACTAATTATTGTTAAAAGGCACCTGGTTAAAGTCCCAAAACTCAAACAGAGATGATCACCCCTTCGCTGCAAATGAATACAGTTTTCCCCAAACGTGGACAAATAGCCAGTGCATGGTAACTATTTGCTGGATTTAGCTCATCGAGTTACATACTATTGCATGTTGTTTGGGGAAAAGGGGCATCTCAGAGTTCAGGAAAGGGGTAACTTCATGTTATACTGTGTTAGTGTAGTCGTCAGTGTTGTTAAGGGTACTGTTATAGTGTATTATAGGCATTCTTGTTGTGTGTTTTTCTTTTATGTTCATAAATATTCTTTCTTAATTGATCACAAAATGACTGGACTATTCCTCCCTGGTTTGTATATCTTTTCTCAGAGTATTGGAAATATATACCACGAAGAGCCAGCGTTCCAAGTTACCCTTTTGGGTTTCGGCACATCCTGGCATTTAATATCAGCTGGGTTCTTAACATTCGACTGGTCACTTGGACAGTTTGGAGTGCCAAGGAACTGTGCTAGGCGGCAGCACCAGGGGGCACTAGAGGAGGGACCCCTTCTCCATTGGGGGCGGGGAGTTTCCCTTTATGTGTGATGGGGGGGGAGAAGGAAGAGTGCCCCATTGATGCTTAGTGAGAGGTGTGTCCTCCAGGAACGTGGGGGTGGGGGGATTGGGAGGGAGTTCATTGTTCTCGCTGATCGGGGCCCTCTTTCATATGGCACCCTAATCTCTTTGTTGTCCGGCTCGATGAGGCCCTGACCCGCCAAGAGTGACGGGGCAAAACACGCCCACCGATTTATTCTCTGACAAAGTGTCAGAAGATCTGGACAGAAAACCTGACTGTGTTTCTTGGGACAAACACGCCAGTTTTCAGTCAGAACCTGACACTTTGCCACTTCTTTGGTAAGTTCCACCCGAGATGTCTCATCAAGGCTTTCTCAGAGGTCAGCAGTGAGCGACTTTGCTTCACCACTGACCACAACACAGAACGGGAAAACAAACAGCAAAAACGGGAAAACGCATGCCAAAATTTTTAAATATTGATGCTCCATGTCACACTAAAGAGCTTGTCTGGGTGACTTGCACTGTATATTATGGTCAGCATTAAGTAATTTTAGGAGCAATTATTATTTTAGACTGCAGTGAACACGTAACAACTGATTCTTAAAACGGTCAACTCAGCAGTGAACGCCGCCAATGTTTTAATGAGCCAAAGGGGAGCCAGGCAAAACGGAATCTCCGCGGATTTTGACAGTGCTGTAAACAGCACTCTCAGAATCCAAGCTTCCAAAGGGGTAATCAGATCCCATGTCCAGCGTCAAAGTCAGCTCTGGAATGTAGGCGCGCTGAACCTGATTGCAAAAGGGGACAGAAGTAAAGAGCATTCCGCTGGCTAAACCACGCTTGAACTGATCAGAACACGATGTCCTGCCAAGATCTGTGACTGATAATTCCACACAGTTCTTCGAACTGAGTCTTTGACTCCTCACAGGAACAGGTGTCGTGAAATCCATTCAGACTCACTGGGCGCGCTCAGCTGGAGACAGAAGTGCAGGAGGCCATCTTCAAATGAGTGGGAAAGGCAATGTGCACATTGCATCCGAGCTACTGAACCAGTAAAATTAGCTCAGCCGCGTTAAGACAAATGGAAAGGCAGAAAACTAAAGTAGCTCCAATGGAATTGCAATATTGGCATGAAGAGCGTGAGGAGCTGGATTAGGAAATAATTATAATGCCCTTTCATCCATTGGTGGCTTTGGGTTGGCTGCTCACTTTCTTACCCACGCCCTCTGAAAATCCCAGGGCTGCATAAAAAAAATAGAAACATTCTTTACCCACTTCTCTGAATCTCTGAGGCTGGTAATAGGGTGTTTTTGAGATAAATTGGATTTGTGAAGCCATCACAGGGCTACAGACATCAGGGGGGCTGATTCTGAGCCAGCAAAGACCACCAGTCTTTAATAAAAAGCCTGACGTGTCCCGTGACCCCTGATACCAAGACGCTCGAGGAACTGGTGAGTCTGGTTGCACAGCATTATAATCCCAGGCCATCAGTCATTGTGCAGAGATACCATTTTAACACAGTGAAGAGGACCCCAGGAGAGTCCATGCCCCAGTTCCTAACACAGTTGAGAAAGCTAGCTGGGGTTTGTGAGTATGCACTTCAATCGGAGATGCTACGAGACTGTCTGGTCTGCGGCGTCAATAATATGGCGACCCAAAGGAAATTGTTGGCTGAGACATCTTTAGACATACAACAGGCAGCGTAGCTTGCACTATCGAGGGATAGCTCTGAAAAGTGAGGTACAGGAACCTCCAGGGTATGGAGGTGAACACTATTAGGCGCATCCCCTCCCGGCAAGCAGCAACCTCCCCTCTCCGGGTCGATTACAGTAGCGTCTCGGTCCATTGATCTCAGACTGAGGCAGCCAGATGTGACACCTCAACACAATCAGTAGAAGGGGAGCTCCAGCGAGGTGGGGCGTGCGGACGTAGAAACCGCAGAGAACGCAAAAAATCTTTAAACTCGATCTCTCAATCCCTGTGCGTTTTGTAAAATTTCACTCACAGGAAAAAATATATTTTCCATTTTCTCACATTTCGAATTCTGAAACAGAATTGGGAAAAGTCATGTCTCAAGAGATAAACTTAACTGGTTAACATTGGCACGGTGATGTGATGTTTGATGGGTTAAAACAGGAACCAAGATAAGATGCAACAAAGCGAGGAGTGGTGGTTAACCAACCTGAGAAATGCACTGTTTGTTGTTAATCCTGAGGAGCTAACAAACTGCTTTATTTCTCCTTCACTAACTGTAGAAACCCTCCAGCCTCTGCTAACAATGGGTGAAGAACAATTAATGCGTCTCGGTGCTGCTAAAGTTCAACTCGTTAATGAACCACCACCTTGTCCAATCTTCAGAAGACTCAGTCGGGATCTTGAGCACTTAGTGGGGACGCTTGTGGCACAAGGTAATAAGATTTTGGGAGATGGTTTGATGCAATATTAAGAAGCCTCTGCACTTATTTTCTTATTCATGAAGACCCCTGTCGAGATGGAGTATAAATAGCAATGGTAGAAGGAGAAAAGGTTTTCAGCTTTACGTTTACCCAGGTAGAAAGGCAAATTGCAAATGAAAAGGGAAAATACACGACAATTAGCGGCAGAAAAGAGAAAAGACAAGTTAATTTATCAGTCAGGACCTTTTTATTTAATGAAAGAAATATTGATAAAGTGTTCTTATTTGATATTGATACAGTAGGGGCTGGTTTAGCACACTGGTCTAAATTGCTGGCTTTTAAAGCAGCCCAAGGCAGGCCAGCAGCATGGTTCAATTCCTGTACCAGCCTCCCCGAACAGGCGCCGGAATGTGGTGACTAGGGGCTTTTCACAGTAACTTCATTTGAAGCCTACTTGTGACAATAAGTGATTTTCATTTCATTTCTTTCATGTACGTTGATGCCCAAACTAATTAAATGATGCTTGTTTTCACTGCAAGCGTGCCTCCTATCAAAGTGTTTATTTTAAAGGTGTGAATACAAGTCACCTTTCACTTTCTACTTTGAGGAAGTATCAGGGAACATCATCCACGTTTTGACTCCATTGGCACCATCACGTTGGAGGTTTGCGACACATTTTCCCAAAGGTTGTGCCCTTTAAATAATGGAAACGGATTTGGTTCTTGAGGGATAGTATTATTCAGCAGGTAGTGCAGGATCACTCAATGGCCGGGATTCTCCGTCAGCGGGATCCTCCACGCCTCGCCGGACAACAGGGCTGGCGGGATGTAAAATCCCATTGCCGGCGAGGGCACACGAATCCCACCCAATATCCTTAACCGCAGGAACATCACTAACAGTTGTAGCTAATTATATATCGGACAACTCTAAAAACTCTGTCGTTCACTAATTCTTGATCATTATGCCAGTTTGGCGAAGCATAAATGGAATATATAAATTCATTGTTTTCTATGTTGATTTATTTAATTAAATGCAGATTAATGTGGCCCCAGGTGATAATTCCTTAACAGTGCCAGATGATGAACATTAACCTGTATTTTTCAGGCAGACAGGTGAAGGTTTATTCTATCTATCTCAGTCAAGTTCATTGGCAACGCATTACAGTTACTAATATTATCCAGGAAATTGTTTGAAGAATTAAAGCCTTACATTGCTTGTAACGCAACCCCAAGGGAGTACAATGCATCAAAGCAAAAATATTGAGGGCAGCACGGTGGCGCAGTGGTAGCACTGCAGTCTCACGGCGCCGAGGTCCCAGGTTCGATCCCGGCTCTGGGTCACTGTCCGTGTGGAGTTTGCACGTTCTCCCCGTGTCTGCGTGGGTTTCGCTCCCACAACCCAAAGATGTGCAAGATAGGTGGATTGAACATGCTAAATTGCCCCTTAATTGGAAAAAAAATGAATTGGGTACTCTAAATTTAAAAAAAAAGCAAAAATATTGCGAGAGTGGATAGGGGAAGTGGCTCCTTTAGGGAGTTTTTAATGCTTCAATATCCATGTTAATGCTATTCCAAATAGTCCCTTTGAGAACCAGACTAAAATTCACCCAAGTTGGAGCTGGATGCTACCCATATTTGGCAATAGTATACACTTAGAGCAATTGCCACTAGGTAGTGAGCAGAAACAGAAAGCCTGGCTGATTTACCCTCTCTGTCACTGTCAGAGAACACATCCCTGCTGGTCACGTTGACAATCCCTGATCCTTTTCACCAGTCTGGGCTCAATAAAATCTGAGACGGATCTGCAGGTATCAATTATTGTTTTATTTCCACCAGCTTGCAAGGCTGACTCACTCGTGGGACCTTAGAACACACAGCTGTCTTCTCGAGCTCCCAAAAGTTAGTGAGGGAGAGCACAAAGAAATCACAGTACATATTGATTGAATCACATCAAGATTCGCATACAGGCTTCCCATTGGTCATTCTACACACCTTCTGACCTGGCCATATATCCTGATTGGTTCACTTCGCATTTCCCAATCCTGGGCCTCTTGTTACCCAGCATCCTTTTCACCATTCTCTCCACGAGGCTCCCCTCCCCCTTTCTAGCCAGGCTTTGCTGAATTCCTTTGTCCTTTGTCTGTGAGCTCACTACCATCGGACTGGCCCTATTATCTATACTATTTTAACTAACAATCCTATTTTATATCACATTCATTTGTTCAATTCCTCAACGTGTCACATGATTTCTAGTGACGTGTTTGCGTGAGTTTCGGTTCTCCATCTGTATGGGCAACATCGCTTAATAAAATCACTCATCGTGTTTGTGAGAATCCAGAGTGTGGGCACCTCCAAACTTTTTCTCTTTGTGGGAACCTCAGAGATATAATAAAGGAGAAAGTCTGCAACAAAAAACAATCGCCGACTAAATGCGGAGACGACGTTGAGAGAGAACATTCTCGGGAGCCGACTCGCACACACACTCATGCACACGCACACACTCACACACACTCACACTCACACACACTCACACACACTCACACACACTCACACACACTCACACACACATTCACACACACACTCACACACACTCATGCACTCACACACACACACACTCATGCACTCACACACACACACACTCACACATACTCACACACTCACACACACACTCACAAACTCACACACACTTACACACTCTCACACACTCTCACACACTCACACACTCACACACTCACACACTCACACACTCACACTCACACACACTCACACACACACTCACACACTCACACACTCACACACACTCACACATTCACACACACTCACACACTCACACACTCACACACACACACACATTCACACACACTCACGCACTCACACACACTCACACTCACACACACTCGCACACACTCACACACACTCACGCACTCACACACACTCACGCACACACTCACACACGCACACACACTCACACACACGCACACACTCACACACACTCACACATTCACACACACTCACGCACTCACACACACTCACACACACACTCACACACTCGCACACACACTCACGCACTCACACACACGCACACAAGTCGGGTGAAGCGCAGTTGGTGATGCAGAAGGTTAAAAAAATAATTGACTACCACCGTGATTAAAGAAAAGCTACGGTTCAGAAACCTGCTTGCCGCTGAAGGGGTAAAGTCAGGGTTGCAGAGATCGAGCACAAGGCGAAGCTAAAGAAGCTGCAGGAACAGCGATTCAGAAGTCTTCTGCTTCTGTACAGGCCACTACTGGGGAAAATGTCAAACCACACCAAGCAAAAAGAAAAACAATTCTAAGCTGCTTTCTGGAGAAGGGGATCGCTTGTGCCAGACATCAAAAGAATGGGAAGGGAGAAAATTGGGTGTAGACCTGTTACAACCCCAACGAGGATCACGGGGAAACCATTGTTGACCTTCCTGTGGGACACATGGAGTACGAGCTTCCCAGAAACGGGGTGGAGGCCACCCAGCTGGAGCTCGGTAAAAGACTACACATAAAAGCCGGCCCAGGCAGGGCCCGGTGTGTTTAGATCTCTGCAGTGTTATTTAGATGACACTCTCATCACCGGTTCGCGTGAACAAGAACACTTGAAGCTACACTGAACCAACCACAAAACTATAATCTCAGTGTTAAAAAGGAAAAGTGTGACTTAGTCAAGACATCCATAAATTATCTGGGTCACATCATCGATAAAGACGCCTTGGACAAGGAGCTGAAGAAGAACAATCTGAGAAGTGCCACATCCTCAAAATGTGATGCCACTTAGGCCGTTTTGAGGATCGATCAATTATTCTAGTAAATTCGGCACGGATTTAGCAACACGATTGAAGCTGTTACGCACTTCGCTTTGTGCCAAACAGGTATGGTACTGGTTAGAAGAATGTGAAAGTCCATACAATGTGGTAAAAGATGCCTTACAGAAGTCGGAGCTGTTCGTTCACTACAACCCCAGGCTGAAGTTACAACTTACTTGCGATGCGTCACCCAATGGGGTTGGCGTCACCATCTCGCACATAATGCCTTCAGAAGAGGAACAAGCGATGGCATTTGCTTCACAAACTTAGACTAGCCCAGAAACGAATTACGCTCAGCTAGAAAAACAGGTTTTGAGCATAATTTTCAGCGGAAGAAGGTTCCACCATTAAGGACGTAATTTTACACTTTTGACAGACCATCAAAGAATCGCTGTTCTTGCAGCTTGTTTAGCTTCACCGTGGCGATCTTTGGGCCATGTAAAGATATACCTTTAGCAGCTAGCAGGTTACAATGATGATCTTTGATATTGTCAGCACACACTCAATGGTCTCAATGAGTGGGGAGACAGTGGCGTAATGGTATTGTCAATGGAATACAAAACCAGCAACACAGAGTAATGCTCTAGGGAACCGAGTTCGAATCCTGCCACTGCAGATGGTGAAATCTGAATTCAAGGGGCTGGTTTAGCTCACTGGGCTAAATCGCTGGCTTTTAAAGCAGACCAAGGCAGGCCAGCAGCATGGTTCAATTCCCGTACCAGCCTCCCCGAACAGGCGCCGGAATGTGGTGACTAGGGGCTTTTCACAGTAAATTCATCGAAGCCTACTCGTGACAATAAGTTATTTTCATTTCATTTCATTTCACAGACGATATCCAATAGCGTAAGTGAGAGCAAGATCCTACTTTGTCAAGATTACCGTTACAAGTCAAGCATAAACTTGGAGAACATTTTGTCAACATTATTTATTTCTCATTCATGGATAATGTACCTGTGACTTCATCTCAAATTCAAAGATACACAAGTACCGATCCAATGATAGGGAAGGTGATGGACATGGTCCAAAAAAGTAACGCTGTCAATCGTGTACGTCAGAAAAATCCAGATCTCAAGCCCTGTGTCACACAAAGGCTCGATTTGACAATTCATGGGGAATCAGAGTGATTATTCCTTAATGCTTGTGTAGTAAAGTCCTTGACTGGCTACATGAGGGACATCCTGGTGTGGGGAGGATGAAGGAACTGGCACGCAGTTATTTTTGTTGGCCAGATTAGATGCTCAAATCGAAGAGAAAGTGGGGAAATGTCAATCCTGTGCAAAACTAACAAACCCTCCATCAGTGTAGCCGTCACATCCGTGGGAAAGACCGACACAGCCATGGCAGAGAGTATGCATCAATCATGCTGGTCCAATGGAGGGTGACATGTTCCCAGTGATTGTAGATGCACACTCGAAATGGCTGGAAGTCGTTATCATTAAACTGCAGAACAGACCATTGAGGAGCTCGACAAAATATTTGCACGATTTGGAACATCGGAGCAGGTTGTAAGTGACGATGGTGCTTGATGTATTGGGTCTGGGTCTGCGAGGACTGCATTTACTGTAGCAGTGAGAGAGACAGGCTTCCAACACTTGAAGAAATGCAACTCTATTTTATTAAACTCTTAACTATCTTACATACTTTAACTGTGGGTTGACACTATGCCGAGTTGACTGGTGACCTGAGTCTAACCTGACCAGCCTATCTTACTGCCACATGGTGGATGTTCAAGTTGTTGCTCACAGGCTCTGACTGTCTCAGAGGCTGCATCCCAAGAGAGCGGGAAAACTAGTGCCCTCTGGCTTTATAGTGGCCGTGTCCTGTCTGGTGATTGGCTGCTGTGTTCTGTGTGTTCATTGGTCATCCTGTGTGTCAATCACTGCCTGTCTGTGCACCATCATATACTTGTGTGTATATTATGACAGTGCTCAGTTCACTTTGAAGGAGTTAATGAATGAGCTATTTAAGAGGGAATAGTCGCCATCACATCAAAGTCAGCTCCTTTCCATCGTGTCACAAATGGATTGGTCAAATGTTTTGTTCAATCATTGAAACATTCCATCAAAGCATTGAAGGACCATTGAAGGACGAGGGTACACTGACAAGAAGAGCAAACAACTTCTTAATGTCTTATCGGAACACCGTACACACAACAATACAGAGTTCACCAGCAATGCTGCTGTTCAGGAGGAAACTGCGGATACAGTTTGATTTGTTAATATCACCTGATATTTCAGAGATTGTCAAACAACAAGAACAAGTACAGATTGCTAGTAGGGAACAGAACTCCATAACATGAGTATTTAATCAAAGACAGCAAGTGCTAGCCAGAAGCTACACCAACGAGAACCTGCTGTGATCCTAGCAGAGACAGGTCCAATATCATTCAGCGTACAGAAGGATGATGAGAGAGTTTGGCAATGTCATACTGACCAGCTACTAGCTTCACAAAGTGAAATTGCTGAAACCTCTCAAGAAATATTTCCTGTGGAAAATTTAGACAGTGATGCTTTGAAATTGAGTCTGAACACAGAGACAAGTGCAGAGTCCGTTTCTGAGGACTTCACAATACCTGTAGAGACGGACACAGGAGTAACTTCCCAGGAAGTATCACCTATTGAAGAAAAAGAGGGCACTTCCCGAATCGCAGGGCCAAGAAGGAGTAGACATCCACCTGAGAAATTGACTTATTAACGTGTATAGAGATAATGCATAAATGGGTCTGTTGTATAAATGTTTAGTCATCATTGTGGCAATAAAGAAGTAAGAGGTGAGGGGTGTTATGTATCAGGGAGTACATCCCTGCTGGCGAAGTGTCACACGATGTGTAGTGACGTTTGCACAGATTTTGCAGTTCTCCATCTTCGATGTATGAGCAACATCCCTAAATAAAACCTCCCACTATGTTTGTAAGAATCCAACGTGTGGCCACCTTTTCTCTTTGCAATAAACGCAAACTCAAAGATATAACAGTAATTCAGTAATCATTTTTCTGATGGCCTGATTGAGACCCTCGATAACTCACAGCTTTATATTAATAAGCTGTAACATGCAGACAAGAATAACTTGAGAAAAAAATGATCAAATTGCTTTATTTCAGGAGCTATTATAGTAAGAATGATTTGTTGATTTAAGTCAGAAAGATGGGCAGAGTTGTCGGCTGAAGAGAAATGATCACAGAATCATAGAATCCCTACAGTGCAGAAGGAGGCCATTCGGCCCGTCAAGTCAGCACCGACCCTTCGAATGGGCACTCTACCATGTCCACTCCCATGTCCACCCCACCCGATCCCCGTAATCCAACTTGCATATCCCTGAACACTAATAGATAATTTAGCCTGGTCAAGCCACCTGACCTGCTCATCTTTGGACTGTGGGAGGAAACCGGAGCACCCGGAGGAAACCCACGCAGACACGGGGAGAACGTGCAGATCTCAGCACAGACAGTGACCCAAGCCGGGAATCGAACCCAGGTCCCTGGCGCTATGAGGCAGCCGTGCCAACCGCTGTGCCACCCTGATATTTCCTTCTGTTTCAGCCACAGGGGTTTACTGAGGTGGGTTACAAAAATTCTTTATTGTGCATAGGAGCAAGTGCAAGACAATATCAGAGCAGAGCGGGTTCACTGAATCACTTGCACAGTCATCACATCTAGATCATGGCAAGATTTAATTCCTTTGATTGAGAAAGATTAAACCCTTTGATGAATTCACACGTTTTTAAACAATCCAGATATTTGAGCTGACACCAAAAACAACAGTCGGATTTGTTTTGTAAATAGAGCCCATCACAACAGTGCCAATGACTGACCTTGAGTGGCTGATCACCCGGGGTAGTCGGTACATCTCCACAGCCGACATAGCAAGCACACTGCTCCGAATGGAAGCACCAGGCGGACACTTCCTCGTGTCTCTTATAGATCCTCATTCTCATTTTCCTCACCATCAGCCCTCAGGCATGTGTCCCATGCTCTCGAAACCCTTTACCCTCTTTATCTCCATCATCCTTCTTAAAACCCAGACCTTTGACAAAGTTTTTGATCAGCCCTCCCGATATCTGCTGATCTGCCATTTTTAACAACACGTTTATGAAGTATCGAGGGGTATTTTTCTGTTTTAAAAGCACAATATAAAATCCCATTGTGGCTCACACCAGACTGTGCATCATCTGTCCAAAGATGTGCAGGTTAGGTGGATTGGCCATGCTAAATTGCCCGTAGTGTAAGGTTAATGGGGGGATTGTTGGGATACGGGTTACGTGGGTTTGGGTAGGGTGATCATTGCTCGGCACAACATCGAGGGCTGAAGGGCCTGTTCTGTGCTGTACTGTTCTATGTATCTATGTATCTATGTATCTCTTTCTCATCAAGTTCAGTTACTCATCAGCTCTTGTGATAATTATCAAACTGAACGTTAGAATTATTTAAAAAGCAGCATTTGAAACATGGTTATCAGAGATTCACAGAATTGCCACTGGCTGGGCAAGGAACTGGTATAGGCCATTCAGCCCCTCAAGCCCGCTCCACCATTTAATGAGACTATGACTGATCTTATTGTAACCTCAAACATGCATCCTGCACCTCAATAACCTATTGCCCCCTTGCTTACCAAGAATATATCCACATCTTGGGCAAAATTCTCCAACCCCACGCAGGGTCGGAGAATCGCCCGGGGGCGCCGATATTCCCGCTCCCGCCATGCTCAAAATTCTCCCACCCGCCATAAAACGGCATTCTTCAAATCCCGCTGCCCGACTCGGAGAACGGCTGGCGCTGGCGGGATGCCATTGTTTTTTTAGGCTTAATTATTCTCCGGCCCAAATGGGCCGAAAATCAAAGTTGGTTTATAACGCCGTCAACCATTGATGATGGTTGACGCCATTCAGTTACCTACATCGAGCGCCGGGGGGGGGGGGGGAAGGGTTGTGAAGAGAGAGTGAAATCACTTACATCGCGTGCCGGGGGTAGGGTGGGGTAGGGGGGTGTGGGGGGGTAGGGGTAGGGGGGGTGGGGGGTGGGGGTAGGGGGGTAGGGGTAGGGGGTAGGGGGATAGGGGTAGGGGTAGGGGGGTGGGGGGGTGTTGGGAAGAGAGAGAGATAAATCACTTACATCACGTGCCGGGGGATCGGGGTAGGGGTGGGTGGCCGGGGGGTCGGGGTAGGGGTGGGTGGCCGGGGGGTCGGGGTAGGGGTGGGTGGCCGGGGTAGGGGTGGGTGGCCGGGGGGTCGGGGTAGGGGTGGGTGGCCGGGGGGTCGGTGTAGGGGGGGTCGGGGTAGGGGTGGGTGGCCGGGGGGTCGGGGTAGGGGTGGGTGGCCGGGGGGTCGGGGTAGGGGTGGGTGGCCGGGGGGTCGGGGTAGGGGTGGGTGGCCGGGGGGTCGGGGTAGGGGTGGGTGGCGGGGGGGGTCGAGGTAGGGGTGGGGGGTAGGGGTGGGGGGTAGGGGTGGGGGTTAGGGGTGGGGATAGGGGGGTAGGGAACTCAATGTTCTGCAAGATGGCATAATTAAGTTCAAACATTTGGAGTAATAAATAATGAGGATCACCAAGAGTGCAGCAATTTTTTCTCTCTCTCTCTCAGATAGGCACGCAGCACAATATACTCGCCATTTAAAAACAAATAAGGCATTCACATCTATTCCAGCCGTGTTGGTTGCGGACTCTGCCGCCCCTAGCCCCCACCCCCACACCCCCCCACACCCCCCTACCCCCCACACCCCCTCTACCCCCCTCCCCCCAACACCTACCCCCACAGGGTGGGTTTCTCCGTCTCCCCAGCCACATTTTCCGGTGCCCCCCCCCCCCCCCCCCCCCCCCCCCCCCCCGCTAGCAGAGGGATTCTCCGTTCAGGCAGAAGAGAGTCGGGATAAAGGGGTCTTCTTCAGGATGGCAGCCGGTGACTAGTGGTGCGCCTCAGGGGTCTGAGCTGGGACCACAACCTTTCATAACATACATTAATGATCAGGAAGAAGGTACTGAAGTCACTGTTGCTAAGTTTGCAGATGCTACAACAGGCCTCCTGGTCCAGCAAGTCTCAGTTTTTTAATGGGCTAGAACGGCGCCAGACAGAGTGCGGCACGTGTATGTGTGTGTCTGTATGTGTGTGTCTGTATGTGTGTGTCTGTATGTGTGTGTCTGTATGTGTGTGTCTGTATGTGTGTGTCTGTATGTGTGTATGCATCTGTGTGTGTGCGAGCATGCGTGTGAGTGTGTGTCTGTCTGTATGTGTGTGTGCCGGGGTGTGCCTGTGTGTGTGCGTGCGTGTGTGTGTGTCTGTGTGTGCATGTGTGTTTGTGTGTGTGTGCCTGTGTGTGTGTGTGTGTGCCTGTCTGCGTCTGAGTATGTGTGTGAGTGTGTCTGTGTGTGTGAGTGTGTGTCTGTGTGTGTATGTCTGTGTGTGTGAGTGTGTCTATGTGTGTGTGCATGTGTGTGTGTGTGTGTGTTTGCACGGGTGAGTGTGTGTGTGAGTCTGTGTGGGTGTGCGTGCGTGAGGGTGTGTCTGTGTGTGTATCTGTCTGTGTGTGTGGGTGTGTGTGCATGTGTGTGTGCATGCGTGTGTGAGTGTGTGTCTGTCTGTGTGTGTGTGAGGGTGCACGTGTGTGTCTCTGTGTGCATGTGTGTCTGTGTGTGTGTGTCTGTGTGTGTGTGCCTGTCTGCGTCTGAGTGTGTGTGTGAGTGTGTCTGTATGTGTGAGTGTGTGTCTGTGTGTATATGTCTGTGTGTGTGTGTGTCTATGTGTGTGTGCATGTGTGTGTCTGTGTGTGTGTGCATGTGTGTGTGTGTGTCTGTGTGTGCGTGTGTGTGTGTGTGTGTGAGAGTGTGTGTGTGTGTGCGTGTCTGTGTGTGTGTGAGTGCGTGCCTGTGTGTGTATCTATCTGTGTGTGTGTGTGTGTGTGTCTATGTGTGTGTGTGTCTGTGAGGGTGTGTATGTCTGTGAGGGTGTGTGTGAGTGCGCGCCCGTGTGTGTGTGAGTGTGTGTGTATGTGTCTATGTGGGTGTGTGTGTGTGTGTGTGCATGTCTGTGTGTGTGTGTGTGAGTGTGTGTGCGTGTCTCTGTGTGTGAGTACGCGCCTGTGTGTGTACCTATCTGTGTGTGTGTGTGAGGGTGTGTGTGTCTGTGTGGGTGTGAGGGTGTGTGTGTCTGTGAAGGTGTGGGTGTGAGGGTGTGTGTGTCTGTGAGGGTGTGTCTGTGTGGGTGTGTGTGGGTGTGAGGGTGTGTGTGTCTGTGCGGGTGTGTGTGGGTGTGAGGGTGTGTGTGTCTGTGCGGGTGTGTGTGGGTGTGAGGGTGTGTGTGTCTGTGAGGGTGTGTCTGTGTGGGTGTGTGTGGGTGTGAGGGTGTGTGTGTCTGTGAGGGTGTGGGTGTGAGGGTGTGTGTGTCTGTGAGGGTGTGTCTGTGTGGGTGTGTGTGTCTGTGAGGGTGTGTCTGTGTGGGTGTGAGGGTGTGTGTGTCTGTGCGGGTGTGTGTGGGTGTGAGGGTGTGTGTGTCTGTGAGGGTGTGGGTGTGTGTGTCTGTGAGGGTGTGGGTGTGAGGCTGTGTGTGTCTGTGAGGGTGTGTCTGTGTGGGTGTGTGTGTCTGTGAGGGTGTGTCTGTGTGGGTGTGTGTGGGTGTGAGGGTGTGTGTGTCTGTGCGGGTGTGTGTGGGTGTGAGGGTGTGTGTGTCTGTGAGGGTGTGGGTGTGTGGGGGGGGAGCCTCACACACAGTCTCAGAATTGTTACTCACCCTCGTGCCCTCACACCAACAAATATTCACAACCCACTCACACAGCATGAGTGAGGGAATGCCCAAGACTGGAGCTAGGGTTTTACCGATCGTGCCTTTGGTTAGGTCCCCCCCCCCCCCCCCCCCCCCCCCACCCCCCCCTCCCAAACCCGGAATGTTCACATTATGGCAGCCAATGCCCAGGGGCCAATGCTGGACATATGTAGACTGACAACAATAACGGAGCATCCACAGTTTCCAAATTCCAGGTTTTGGATTAGTCAGATCAATCATATTCCTGAAATCCGTGCTCTTTCCATTTTCCATCAAAGTAATTGCAGTCCACATTAGTTTATTTCCAGAACAAAGCAGGCAATGTTGTCAAAACAAAAAGCAACAGAGGTTAAGCTACAATTGATAATGGCAGGTGGATAATTAACAGTCAAGGTGAATGATATTTCTCGACCTGTTATCCATCATTTATTTTGAGTTGTATCACTGTTCTGACAGGAACGTCACACAGACACGTCCAAGTTTCATTGACTGCTGTTATCCAATAGTAACTTCTTGTCTTGCGTGGTTGAATATGTTTGCAACGCGCAGCAAATTGATGAACAAATTGATGCGCTATCAATTACGACAAGACGAGAGTAGAATGTAATCGAGGCTTTATTACGCAGAGATGTGGAGCCTCCCGCAACTGCTGCTGAAATAGCTGCAGCTCGGAGAGCCCACACATTGATACTCCGTCTACTGGGCGGAGCCAGCAGGCTGGGAACTACCCCCGTACCTGTAGTACAGGGGACTTACCGTAATACCCTCGTATGCAGTATATAATACAATAGTTGTGACTGCCACACAAATAAACAGGTTAACGTTGGGGTATGACCCTTAATTAAAATTCTACTCTAGGAGTGGCTCACCCAGGTCTCTCCTGAGCTGCAAAAGTAGGTTAGTTCATTATTTAAACGAATTAAATCAACATGTGCCGAACACATCAAATCCCACATTGCTTCCTGTTTGCCATGGGAGGAGAGTGAGCCAACTCTGATGGTGGAACACGTTGGCACTCAGGATCGGTGTTGGTGTGCGCTGTAAGAGATTTCAACTCAAGGGGTAATAGCACGTATCTGGGTTAAGATTTACTGGATCCTGTAAAACTATACAAGCAGAACTTTGGGTGGGACGGTGGCACAGTGGTTAGCACAGAATCAGGGACCTGGGTTCGAATCTGACTTTGGGTCACTGTCTGTGCGCAGTCTGCACGTTCTCCCCATGTGTGCGTGGGTTTCCTCCGGGTGCTCCGGTTTCCTCCCACAGTCCAAAGATGTGCAGGTTAGGTGGATTGGCCGTGCTTAGTTTCCACTTAGTGTCCAGGGATGTGCAGGTTAGGCTACATAGAATCATAGAATTTACAGTACAGAAGGAGGCCATTCGGCCCATCGAGTCTGCACTGGCTCTTGAAGAGGGCACCCTACCCATGTCCACACCCCCACCCTATCCCCATAACCCAGTAACCCTACCCAACACTAAGGGAAATTTTGGACACTAAGGGCAATTTATCATGGCCAATCCACCTAACCTGCACATCTTTGACTGTGGGAGGAAACTAGGGCACCCGGAAGAAACCCACGCACACACGGGGAGAATGTGCAGTCTCCGCACAGACAGTCACCCAAGCCGGAATCGAACCTGGGACCCTGGAGCTGTGAAGCAATTGTGCAAACCACTGTGCTATGGGGGAGTGGACCTAGAGTGCTCTTTCGGAGGGTCAGTGCAGGTGTGATGGGCTGAATGGCCTCACTCAGCACTGTAGCAATTCTATGAAATTTATTGTAAGGAATTGGTTCCAAAGTGCACATTTGCAAAATTACAGACCTCAGAGCAGAGCCTAACGGTAGAGCCGAACTGGGCCAGTTGCATTCTGGTTCTTCCAGCGCATTGTAAACCACGTTCTAAAAGAGCAATGGCTTTGTTTTGAAGAATGTGTTCTGTTTACTAGGTGCACTGCAGTCAATGCAGGGAGAATATTGCCGGAGTATTCAGCTGTAGGTACCAGTGATTTGTGAACAAACTGAGACTGATGCCCCAGCACCAGGCTGAGCCATCTGTCAATGAGCAATGTAATCGCATCCTTTTCCCAAGCTGCTCATGGTGCATGTCCCAAATTACTGAAGTGCCATAATCCAATGTTAATCGTGCCACCTAGCTGTATTTATGATGAGGTAAATTAAACACAGCAGAAAATGGCACAGACTGGATTCTTGGGCACTTTCTGACTTAAATCAATTTTAGCTTTTAACAAGTTGACAGGCTTGAACCTTCCTCCATTAATAAAAAACACAAACACTCACTTTCTACCAGATTGGTGACACACCAGGGGATTCGGTACTGCTTGAGAAATGAAATAAAACTTGGTCTGAACAGTACCAAGTGGGAATATTGTGGGTAAACCACGGGCTTATTCATAATGATTCTGAGTGAAGGAAGAATGAGGCAGGCACCATGCTGTGATTTAATACTGACATCACCTTTCTTACTCTGACTAGCCATTTATGTTTGTACAGATCCCCAAACCTTTACTTACACCCTGTGCCTGTTACCCACATTTCTGGTCACAAGGGCAGAATGGTCAAAGAAGGTCTACAGTTTACACCAGAGGAATCTGACAAAATGAATTAGAAATGAAGTTTCTTCCACTTTTCCAGTCAGTCTTTCCTCCTCTCTTCCAGTCAGTCTTCTCGCCTCCTCTCTTTCAGTGTCTTCTTTCCCTCCTCTCTTCCAATCAGTCTTCTCTCCTCTTTTTCAGCATCTTCTTTTCCTCCTCTATTCCAGCCAGACTTCCCTCTTCCACTCTTCCAGTCAGTCTTCTCACCTCCTCTCTTTCAGTGTCTTCTTTCCCTCCTCTCTTCCAATCAGTCTTCTCTCCTCTTTTTCAGCGTCTTCTTTTCCTCCTCTATTCCAGCCAGACTTCCCTCTTCCGCTCTTCCAGCCGTCTTCTCTCCTCCTCTATTCCAGCCAGACTTCCCTCTTCCGCTCTTCCAGCCGTCTTCTCTCCTCTTCTCTTCCAGCCACTCATCGGGAATTGAGGAGCAGTGGGAAGTGTTATGGGCAGTGCAGTGCTCCCTAATTCTTAGGCAGTCCCTCTGGATTGAGGATGACTTGCTTCCGCTCAAACCCTGAGATGGCTGATAAGTCCAATGCATGATCTGCAAACTCTTCCACGTGTGGGGGAGATAGTGCTTGGAGTGGTTGGGGAGAGTAGTTATCTGGAGATGTGCGCCCTCCCCCAATGCTTTAACGTCGAGATAAATGGGTCCTTCTCTTGCTGGTGAACTGTAACTAGAGGTGTGCTGCAGGGGTCAATCCTCATGTCTCAACTGTTCACAATCTGTATAAATGATCTGTAAGCAGGGACAGAGTGTAACGTAGCAAAATTTGTGGATGATACTAAAATAGGTGGGAAAGCAGGCATTGAAGAGGAGATACAGATTTTACAGATGGATGTAGATAGGCTTGGAGATTGGGCCAAAATTTATCGGATGGAGTTTAGTGAAGATAAGCGTAAGGTTATCCATTTTGGCTGAAAAAATGGAAAGGCAAATTATTATCTAAATGGACAGCAGAATCAAAATGTGTCTGGGCAGAGGGATCTGGGCAGAGGGATCTGGGCAGAGGGATCTGGGCAGAGGGATCTGGGCAGAGGGATCTGGGCAGAGGGATCTGGGCAGAGGGATCTGGGCAGAGGGATCTGGGTGTCTTTGTTCATGAATCGCAGAAAGTCAGTGTGCAGATACAGCCTGTAATTAAAAAGGCAAATGGAATCTTAGCGTTTATTGCAAAAGGACTGGAGTATAAAAGTAGAGAAGTGTTGTTGCAATTGTATAGGGAGTTGGTGAAACCACATCTGGAGTATTGTGTTCAGTTTTGGTCTCCTTATTTGAGGGAGGATGTGGTGGCATTGGAGGCAGTGCAGAGGAGGTTCACCAGATTGATTCCAGGGGTGAAAGGGTTGACTTATGATTTGATTTTTGATTTGATTTGATTTATTATTGTCACATGTATTGGTATACAGTGAAAAGTATTGTTTCTTGCATGCTGTACAAACAATGCATACCGTACATAGGGAAGGAAGGAGAGACTGCAGAATATAATGTTACAGTTATAGCAAGGTGTAGAGAAAAGATCAACTTAATACGAGGTAGGTTCATGCAAAATTCTGATAACAGCAGGGAAGAAGCTGAGTACGAGTATGAGGGGTGATTGACCAGTTTGGGTTGAAACTCGCTGGAGTTTAGAAAAACGAGAGAGGATCTGATTGAGGTCTATAGAATACTTAAAGGGATTGATAAAGTAAACGTAGACAACATGTTCCCCGTTGTGGGGAATCTAGAACGAGAGGTCACTGATATAGGCTGAGAGGCGGTAGATTTAGAACTGAGATGAGGAGGAATTACTTCTCGCAGAGGGTGGTGAATTTGTGGGACTCGCTGCCCCATAGTGCGGTGGAGTCAGAGTCATTAAATGGTTTCAAGAAGGAAATATATATATTTCTGATAACAAAAATGGGTTAACGGGATATGAGGAACAGGAAGAGAGGTGGCTTTGAGCTCAGGAAGAGATCAGCCATGATCTGATTCAATAGCGGATCAGGCTCGAGGGGCTGAATTGCCGACTTCTGCACGTAATTGCTATGTTTCTAACCCAGCTGTACCCAGTGTACTCAGCTGTACCCAGTGTACTCAGCTGTACCCAGTGTACTCAGCTCTGTCAAGTGTACTCAGCTGTGTCCAGTGTACTCAGCTGTGTCCAGTGTACTCAGCTGTGTCCAGTGTACTCAGCTTTGTCCAGTGTACTCAGCTGTGTCCAGTGTACTCAGCTGTGTCCAGTGTACCCAGCTGTACCCAGTGTACTCAGCTGTGACCAGTGTACTCAGCTCTGTCCAGTGCACTCAGCTGTGTCCAGTGTACTCAGCTGTGTCCAGTGTACTCAGCTGTACCCAGTGTACTCAGCTGTGACCTGCAGGCCGCTGGATATAAACCAGCCTCCAGGCTGCTGGGTATAAACCGGCCTCCAGGCTGCTGGATATAAACCGGCCTCCAGGCTGCTGGATATAAACCAGCCTCCAGGCTGCTGGATATAAACCGGCCTCCAGGCCGCTGGATATAAACCGGCCTCCAGGCTGCTGGATATAAACCGGCCTCCAGGCTGCTGGATATAAACCAGCCTCCAGGCCGCTGGATATAAACCGGCCTCCAGGCTGCTGGGTATAAACCAGCCTCCAGGCTGCTGGGTATAAACCAGCCTCCAGGCTGCTGGATATAAACCGGCCTCCAGGCCGCTGGATATAAACCGGCCTCCAGGCTGCTGGATATAAACCGGCCTCCAGGCTGCTGGATATAAACCGGCCTCCAGGCCCCTGGATATAAACCGGCCTCCAGGCCGCTGGATATAAACCAGCCTCCAGGCCGCTGGATATGAAGCAGCCTCCAGGCTGCTGGATATAAACCGGCCTCCAGGCCGCTGGATATAAACCGGCCTCCAGGCTGCTGGATATAAACCAGCCTCCAGGCTGCTGGATATAAACCGGCCTCCAGGCTGCTGGATATAAACCAGCCTCCAGGCTGCTGGATATAAACCGGCCTCCAGGCTGCTGGATATAAACCGGCCTCCAGGCTGCTGGATATAAACCAGCCTCCAGGCTGCTGGGTATAAACCGGCCTCCAGGCTGCTGGATATAAACCGGCCTCCAGGCCGCTGGATATAAACCGGCCTCCAGGCTGCTGGATATAAACCGGCCTCCAGGCTGCTGGATATAAACCAGCCTCCAGGCCGCTGGATATAAACCGGCCTCCAGGCTGCTGGGTATAAACCAGCCTCCAGGCTGCTGGGTATAAACCAGCCTCCAGGCTGCTGGATATAAACCGGCCTCCAGGCCGCTGGATATAAACCGGCCTCCAGGCTGCTGGATATAAACCGGCCTCCAGGCTGCTGGATATAAACCGGCCTCCAGGCCCCTGGATATAAACCGGCCTCCAGGCCGCTGGATATAAACCAGCCTCCAGGCCGCTGGATATGAAGCAGCCTCCAGGCTGCTGGATATAAACCGGCCTCCAGGCTGCTGGATATAAACCGGCCTCCAGGCCGCTGGATATAAACCGGCCTCCAGGCTGCTGGATATAAACCGGCCTCCAGGCTGCTGGGTATAAACCAGCCTCCAGGCTGCTGGGTATAAAGCAGCCTCCAGACTGCTGGATATAAACCGGCCTCCAGGCCGTTGGGTATAAACCGGCCTCCAGACTGCTGGATATAAACCAGCCTCCAGGCCGTTGGGTATAAAGCAGCCTCTCTGCCTCTGAGGATGCTGTAAGAAGTCTTACAACACCAGGTTGACCTGAGGAAGGAGCTGCGCTCCGAAAGCTGGTGATTCAAAACAAACCTGTTGGGCTTTAACCTGGTGTTGTCAGACTTCTTACTGTGCTCACCCCAGTCCAACGCCGGCATCTCCACATCTGAGGGTGCTGACAATTATACCCCGTCTCCCTTTTGATTCTGTGTATTTGGCTCCAGCAATGAGCACGTGTATGCCTCATTGATCTCCCAATCGTCCATGTAAACTATTTCCACTAATAGGCGATTCACACCTAATTCTATCCATAATGCCTGCTAATCCCGTTAAAGGGATAGACACATCTCATCTGGCCCTTTGAATACCGGCTATTGCTGTCGATAGGCAGGTTTCTACCTGTTGCCGGGCAGATTGCATTTTTAAAATTCATTTGCAGGATATGGATGTCGCTGGTTAGGCCAGCATTTATTGCCCATCCCTAGTTGCCCTTCAGGATGTGGTGGTGAGTTGTTTTCTTAAACCGCTGCAGTCCATGAGATGTAGGTACACCCACTGTGATGTTAGGGAGGAAGTCACAGGATTTTTGAACATGCAAAAGTGAAGGAACGGCGATATATTCCCAAGTCAGGGTGGTGAATGACTTGGAGGGGAACCTCCAGGTGGTGGGGTCAGCGCCGGCCCTAGGGTTGCTGGCGCCCCGGGCCAGCTGAACTTCGGCGCCCTTGGGGGGGGGGGGGGGGGGCCGAGGCCGAGGGGGGACGGGCCGAGGGGGGCCGGGCCGAGGGGGGGGCCGAGAGAGGGGGGGCGGGGCCGAGGGAGGGGGGCGTGGCCGAGGGAGGGGGCGGGGCCGGGGGGCCCCGGGGGGCGGGGGGGCGGAGCCGAGGGAGGAGAGGGCGGAGGAGGAGGCGGGGCGGAGGAGGAGGCAGGGGCGGAGGAGGAGGTGGGGCCGGGGCGGCGGACGGGGGGGGGCGGCGGACGTGGGGGGGGCGGCGGACGGGGGGGGGGCGGCGGACGGGGGGGGCGGCGGACGGAGGGGGCGGACGGACGGAGGGGGCGGACGGACGGAGGGGGGGGCGGAGGGGGCCGCCCTGGGGGAGGGCGGCCACCGCGCATGCGCTGGTTGGCACCGGCCCAACTGCGCATGCGCGGGACCCGAGTCTCTGGCGCCCCCCAGCACATGGCGCCCCGGGCGACTGCCCGAGTTGCCGGTACCTTGGGCCGGCCCTGGGTGGGGTTCCCAGGTATCTGCTGCTCTTGTCCTTCTAAATGGTAGTGGCCGTGGGTTTGGAAGGTGGCTGTCTAAGGAACCTTGGTGAGTTACTGCAGTGCATCTTGGAGATGGTACACACGGCTGCCACTGTTCATCTGTGGTGGAGGGATTGAATATTTGTGGAAGGGGGAGCAATCAAGCGGGCTGCTTAGTCCTCATAATATCCCCCATCATTGGCCCTGGATGCCTTATGAACAGCAAAAGATCATCCAACTAGCCTTCTCCCCACAGTCATACACCAGCCCCTTCAAACGCCGCAGCTGGCACACCACCTGGTCCATGGACAACACGTCAAACTGCATTTGCAGCTTCTTCCTGTGCACCCAAGGCTCTGGCACTGGGTCGCTCACATACTCCCTATCTCCCTATTAGGGGCAGCACGGTAGCATTGTGGTTAGCACAATCGCTTCACAGCTCCAGGGTCCCAGGTTCGATTCAGGCTTGGGTCACTGTCTGTGTGGAGTCTGCACATCCTCCCCGTGCGTGCTTGGGTTTCCTCCGGGTGCTCCGGTTTCCTCCCACAGTCACAAAGATGTGCAGGTTAGGTGGATTGGCCATGATCAATTGCCCTTAGTGTTGGGTGGGGTTACTGGGTTACGGGGATAGGGTGGAGGTGTTGACCTTGGGTGGGGTGCTCTTTCCAAGAGCCGGTGCAGACTCGATGGGCCTAATGGCCTCCTTCTGCACTGTAAATTCTATGATCTACACCCAGAACCTCGTCCACCAACTCCTGACACTCCTGCCTGGCCTTCCTGTCCATGTCTGCCTTGTACGAGATGATCCACTCCCTATTCACCGCCTGTGTCGCCTCCCACAACGTAGAAGGCAGGTACGTCCCACTCTCAGTCCATTCCACATCGCCCTTTATAACCCCAAAAATCTTTGCCAAAAACCGAAGGTCAGATAGCAGTCCCACATCCAGCCTCCAACCCATACCTTGCACCCAACTCCAAATCCACACAATGCAGCACGTGGTAAGAAATAACCGGCACTGAATATTCCGTGTCTTTTCCCCAGGGAGTAGAGTCCTACTCATAACAAAAAAGTCAACACTTGAGTAAACCTTGTGCACCGACGTAGAGAACGAAAACTCCTCACTGCCCCCGGGTGCGTAAACTGCCCCGGATCCACCCCTCCTGTCTGCTCCATGAATGCGACTAAAACCTTTGCCATTCCCGGAGGGGCCAGCAACCTCGGCCTGGAGCAATCCAACTTCAGATCCAACACGCAATTAAATCCGGCCCCCCCCTCCCCCCTCCTAAAATCAGCTGGTGTGTTTCTAATTCTGGAACGGCATCCAGCAAACGTTCCATAAACTGAGAGTCTCGTCCCAATTCGGGGCGTATACATTCATCAACACCATACTCCAGCATACCTGTAGCCATCATGTAACCCCCCCCCCCCCCCCCCCCCCCCGGGTTCGGGCACCACCGTCACCCCCTTGAAAACAAACCACTTACTTAGCAGAATCGACAACCCAGCCCCCCCGTGCCCTACTATCAAACCCTGAGTGAAAATCCTGGCTCACCCAGGCCTTCCACAACCTGATCTGGTCCCCCACCCACAGGTGAGACTCTCGCAGGAATACCAGGTCGATCCCAAACGCTTTCAATGGGGGAAAAACAACCGTTGCCCTCTTCACAAGCCCCCCCACCAAGCCCTGAACGTTCGAGTTGATCAACCCTTCTGAGGGTCATTCACCACCCCCTCCCACTCGAGTCAGCCATCAGCACCATGATACAATACTTCAACCCAAATTCCTGGATCCCAGGCCCACCTAAGATGGCCACCGGCCCCACCCCTGGTCACTGTTAGTTCTCCCTCCTCCCGCCCCGCAGTCCAACCCCCCCGCCACCCCCCAAGCCCACAGACTGCCGGGCACCACATCCCCCTCCGCCCCAATCCCCCATCACACAGCTCGGCCCATTGCTTTCTTCTTTATTACTTTAAAGAGCCAAAATAACTCTCGAAACAGCCCCGCCTCTGTTGGCCTTTGTGCTTTCCCGGAGTGAAGGGAAGATTCAGTTGCAACAACAAAGCCGTTCTCGTCTGAAGCATCACCAGGGAAACACGGTCCGTCCTCAATCAAACAGGTTTCCTCAACTAGTCGGTTCCCAAGGTGGCAGGGGCTGGCAAAGTGGGAAATCCGATTTCCTTCAGCACAGATTCCTTTGTCCCGCTGCTTTCAAAAACACAAACACAGTCCTATTGTTCTTCGAGTAATGTCTCATTTGCTGGCATCGTTTCAGAGTCGCCCCTGTGCTTTTAACCACGTCAGTTACAATACAATTTTGCTTGTGTTTTTTTTCACACCGTGACTGGTCAACCTTGGATTTTGACATCATGAAGTAACTTGCAGAGAAAGAAAGTGGGGACGCAGAAAAATTCTTAATTTTGTCAACTGTTTGCTTTTCCAATGAGGAAATTTCTTTTATTCCTCAGGCACACGATTCTGAACAACATTTAGTGTGCACCGCCCTTGAAAAGCTGACACCAGACTAATACATCAAAAATGCAGCAAGCGCTCAGAGGACATTTTTATCTGAACTACCTTGGGCAGTACGGGAGGGTGGTGGGAATGGATCACACACCCACTTCATCTTCCTGCCATGAAAATTCATGGCAGCAAAATTTGGCATATTTTTACAAGGGGCCTGTGATCTACTCACCCTGATCGCTGCCGGCGGGACCTCTGCGGGAACGCTCGGGGGGGGGGGCGGCCTGTGGGGGGGGAGTGTGGCTCCTTCACCGGGGGGGGGGGGGGGGGGGGGGGGGGCTCCGGTGGGGTCTAGCCTGCAATCGGGGCCCACCGATCTGCGGGCCGGCCTCTCTCTCCCCCCCCGGGCCTACTTCCTGGCGCGACCGGCCCCTGAACATGGCGGGTTGGGGCCGGCACGTGGAAGAAGTCCCCCGCGCATGCGCAGGTTGGCGCGGCAGGAGCCTGGAGCGGCGTGAACCGCTGCAGCGCCGTGCTGGCCCCCTGAACGCGACGGCGTTCACAACGGCGCGAACACAAGGGCGCGATTCTCCGCCCCCCACGACGGGTCGGAGAATAGCGGGAGGGCCTTCCCGACATTTTTCCCAACCTCCCGCTATTCTCCCCCCCCCCCCACGGCCGCCCCACGACACGAATCGCTGCTCGCCGTTTTTTTACGGCGAACAGCGATTCTCCACAATCCGATGGTCCGAGTTCCCAGGCCTTTACGGCCGTTTTCATGAACGCAAACACACCTGCTCTCACCGTTCGTGAAAACGGCCGCAAAGTTCCGTTCCCGACAACCATGGCACCGATTGGCACGCCCGCACCACGGCACGGTGGGCACTGATCGCGGGCAGCGGGTCCGAAACCCGTGCACTCTTTGTTCCTCCGCCGCCCCGCTGGATCAGTCCGCGGGGCGGCTGAGGGGCATGACGGCCCGCGCATGCGCGGCTGACGTCATCGTGCGCGTCAGCCGCCGCGACCCTTGGCGCGCGGGCTTAGCGACGGTCGCTAAGCCTGCGATGCCGTGGTTCACGGGGCCCCGCTGCTAGCCCCGACCGGGGAGGAGAATCGGGTCCCGGGAGGGGGCGCGGAGGCTGCCGTGAAACACGGCCAGTTTCACGGCAGCCTTTATGACTTCTCCGCATTTGCGGAGAATCGCGCCCTTGGCCTCCAAAGCGGAGAATCGCCCCCAGAATCCCTACAGTGCTGAAGGCCATTCAGCCCATCGCGTCTGCACACACCCACTGAAAGAGCTCCGTACCCATGCCCCACTCTATCCCTGTAACCCAGTAACCCCACCTAACCTTTTGGACACTATGGGGCACTTTAGCGTGGCCAATCCATCTGACCTGCACATCTTTGGACTGTGGGAGGAAACCGGAGCACCCGGAGGAAACACACACAGATGTGGGGAGAACGTGCAGACTCCGCACAGTGGAGTTTGCACATTCTCCCTGTGCCTACGTGAGTTTTGCATGCTACATTAAGCTAATGCCATAATTGACAAATTTGCGCTCTTACACTTGGGCATAAATAAACAAGGACAACTCATGGGGGAAAATTCACCACACTGGAAAAATAGGAAACGGAACAAATTGATTCCACAAATGTGCACTATGTATATATTTACATACTAAAGATAAAGTCCCCACTGTCCCAGACAGGCTGCTTTCCCCCTTTGAGGGGGAGAGCTGACTGGTGGTGATTTAACCTGGGGATCACCACACCTCAGGCACGGGGCAGGGTTGATGAAGGCGGGGCCTTGATGAATAACCTCAGCCAGTACGGGAATTGAATCCGCTTACACACTATAAGGTGGCACAGTGGTTAGCACTGCTGTCTCTCAGGGTCCTGGGTTCAATTCCAGCCTCGGGTGACTGTGTGGAGTTTGAACTCTCTCTCCGTGTCTGCGTGGGTTTCCTCCGGGTGCTCTGGTTTCCTCCCACAAGTCAAAAAATGTGCCGATTAGGTGGGGTTACGGGTATGGGGCAGGGGAGTGGGCCTAGGGAGGGTTTCTCTTTCAGAGGGTCGGTGCAGAAGCGATGGGCTGAATGGCCTCCTTCTGCACTGTAGGGATCCCATGGTTCTATGGGAATGTTATTGGATGTTGGGGGGAACGTGGGGCTGAGTTTACAATCAGATCAGCCATAATCCTAATTAATGGGAAAGCAGGCTCGAAGGGCCGAGTGGCCTATTCCTGCTCCTAATTCATATGTTCCCACTTTCTAATAATAGTGTGAATGTCTACTGGGCAGTGGTTCATTGAGGGATTAATATGACTGTTCCAAACCCCTACGGCTGAACTTTTAACACTTAGTGATATTAACTGCCTCAATAAAACCTAAGCTTTATAATCACTTACCAGCACCCATTATTATTATTGTTATTATTCCTTAAATTGGATCTCAAGCTTTGTATCAGCAAAGCTGAAAGCCTGCAAAGTTTGCACTGTGGGTTTCCCTTAGGATCTAAGTCTGGCATAGGTTCGACCAGCGTCATATAAACTTGGACTGACATGTTATTTATCGCTTTCCCACTCAGCCCTCATTTCAAGCAGTTGGAATGATGTAAGATGTGAGTTACATGCATTGAGGAAGGGCGACACAGTGGTTAGCACCTCTGCCTCACAGCTCCAGGGATCTGGTTTCGATTCCGGCCTTGGGTGACTGTCTGTGTGGAGTTTGCACTTTCTCCCCCCCCCCCCCCCCCCCCCCGTGTCTGCGTGGGTTTCCTCCGGGTGCTCCGGTTTCCTCCCACAGGTCAAAAGATGGCCAGGTTAGGTGGATTGGCCGTGATAAATTGCCCCTTCGTGTCCAAAAGGTTAGGTGGGATTACTGAGTTATGGGGATAGGATGGAGACATGGGCTTAAGTCGGGTGCTCCGGTGCAGACTCGATGGGCCAAATGGCCTCCTTCTGCACTGTAGATTCTATGATTCTATGAAAGAAAATCCAGGCTGAATTACGTAACAAGATTCAAAGTAGGAGTCATTATGTCATCACTGGTTCAGCAATAAAGTATTGCCTAGAATAAAAAGGATGGAAATATCAACCTTCCTTTGGGCCTATAAATCTTCAAGTCAGTGCCAAATTAATATGGTTCACAGGAATGTACGACGTTCGGCGAAATTGTAAATTTCCAATCAATAAAAATACATCACTTTGAAGTAAATCTATTCAAATAAGCTACAATCTGCCTTGTGTTCAAGTCAAGGAGAGTCTGGAAGTTGGAATGTCATTACCTTGGTTGTTAATCATCAATGGTCATCCTTTACAATTTAGACTCATTTATCCACTAGAATTCCAACTGTATCACAAATGGTAAATCCAGCTGATTTCAGAATTTGTTTTATTCTCATGTACTAATGTGATGGTACATGAGGGGCTGGTTTAGCTCACCAGGCTAAATCGCTGGCTTTTAAAGCAGACCAAGCAGGTCAGCAGCACGGTTCGATTCCCATACCAGCCTCCCCGCACAGGCGCCGGAATGTGGTGACTAGGGGCTTTTCACAGTAACTTCATTGAAGCCTACTTTTGACAATAAGCGATTTTCATTTTTCATTTCATGAATCACCTACTAATCATTCACCTGGAACAGAATTTCTGATCCAGTGGGATACTTAAATTCAGGCCACTTAGTACTTACAGGCCGGACACTTAATAGTTTGCATTGTTCTGTTGCAAAAATATTCCAAGTTGTACGATGTTGATGCTGGTTAACCAGTTAAGACGAGTTAAGACGAGCTCAACTAGAACTAAACGACCATAAGACATAGGAGCAGAATTAGGCCACTCGGCCCATCGAGTCTGCTCCGCTATTCAATCATGGCTGATATTTTTCTCATCCCCATTCTCCTGCCTTCTCCCCATAACCCCTGATCCCCTTATTGATCAAGAACCTATCTATCTCTGTCTTAAAGACACTCAGTGATTTGTCCTCCACAACCTTCTGCAGCAAAGATTTCCACAGATTCACCACCCTCTGGCTGAAGAAATTCCTCCTCATCCCTGTTTCAAAGGATCATCCTTTTAGTCTGAGATTGTGTCCTCTGCTTCTAGTTTTTCCTACTACTGGAAACATCCTCTCCATGTCCACTCTGTCCAGGCCTCGCAGTACCCTGTAAGCTTCAATAAGATCTCCCCTCATATGTCTAAACTCCAACGAGGACAGACCCAGAGTCCTCAACCATTCCTCATACGACAAGTTCTTAATTCCAGGGATCATTCTTGTGAACCTCCTCTGCACCCTTTCCAAGGCCCAGCACATCCTTCCTTAGATACAGGGGCCCAAAACTGCTCACAATACTCCAAATGGTGTCTGCCCAGAGCCTTATATAGCATCAGAAGTATATCCCCGGTCTTGGATTCTAAACCTCTTGACATGAATACTAACATTGCATTTATCTTCTTAACTGCTGACTGAACCTGCACATTAACCTTAAGAGAATCGTGAACAAGGACTCCCAAGTCCCTTTGTGCTTCTGATTTCCGAAGCATTTCCCCATTTAGAAAACAGTCTAAGCCTCCATTCCTCCTTCCACATTGTATTCCATCTGCCACTTCTTTGCCCACTCTCCACGAGGTGATGGTCAAGTGATTTCTTGGAAAGAAACAAAATATAAAGGGCGGGATTCTCCGCCCCCGCCAGCCACCTTTTCCGTGCGGCGCGCCCCCATCAGCAGTGCGATTCTCCGTCCACGCAGCTGGCCAATGGTGTTTCCCAATTTGGCTGTCCCACACCGTCGGGAAACATAGAACATAGAACATACAGTGCAGAAGGAGGCCATTCGGGCCATCGAGTCTGCACCGACCCACTTAAACCCTCACTTCCACCCTATCTCTCTAACCCAATAACCCCTCCTAACCGTTTTTGGTCACTAAGGGCAATCATGGCCAATCCCCCTAACCTGCACGTCTTTCAACTGTGGGAGGAAACCGGAGCACCCGGAGGAAACCCACGCAGACACGGGGAGAACGTGCAGACTCCGCACAGACAGTGACCCTGCGGGGAATCGAACCTGGGACCCTGGCGCTGTGAAGCAACAATGTTATCCACTTGTGCTACCGTGCTGCCCCTAAATGCCCGGGCGTGGGTGCGCTGCCGGCGGAGCAGAATATCCCGCTAACAGAGAACGCCACAGAAAGTGTCTCCAATGATATTATTCAAAGTGAGAGATGGAATGTCAAAATAACACTCTTGCGAGTGTAATTATTTTAAGTGCTGTGGTGCTTTAAAGATGTTATTGTGAAAGGCTTTTTATTATGTTACTTTTCGGTTACGTATTTAATGTTGCGATGTTACACTGAGGCTAATGGCATTCTCTGTTATTTATGAGCAAATGCAGCAACTTTGAGTGAGGGGCAAATGAGTTGGTAAACTCAAGTATCTAAACATTACTGTCTGAGTTGTATCACTGCACTGTCAGCTTCACAAAGACAGCAATCTCTGTGTATCTCATCATTCAAATGTAGCAGGCGGCTTTGCAGTTTTATTCATGTGGTAGATGCAGATTAAACTTACCTCCTCTACGATAGTCCTCAATACCGGGGCCCCACAAGGCTGCGTACTTAGCCCCCTACTCTACTCCCTGTACACACACGACTACGTGGCAAAACTTGGTTCCAACTCCATCTCCAAGTTTGCTGACGATACGACCATAGTGGGCCGGATCTCGAATAACGACGAGTCAGAATACAGGAGGGAGATAGAGAACCTAGTGGAGTGGTGCAGCGACAGCAATCTCTCCCTCAATGCCAGCAAAACTAAAGAGCTGGTCATTGATCTTCGGGAAGCAAAGTACTGTACACACCCCTGTCAGCATCAACGGAGCCGAGGTGGAGATGGTTAGCAGTTTCAAATTCCTAGGGGTGCACATCACCAAAAATCTGTCCTGGTCCACCCACGTCGACGCTACCACCAAGAAAGCACAACAGCGCCTATACTTCCTCAGGAAACTAAGGAAATTCGGCATGTCCACATTAACCCTTACCAACTTTTACAGATGCACCATAGAAAGCATCCTATCGGGCTGCATCACAGCCTGGTGTGGCAACTGCTCGGCCCAGGACCGCAAGGAACTTCAGAGAGTTGTGAATACCACCCAGTCCATCACACGAACCTGCCTCCCATCCATTGACTCCATCTACACCTCCTGCTGCCTGGGGAAAGCGGGCAGCATAATCAAAGACCCCTCCCACCCGGCTTACTCACTCTTCCAACTTCTTCCATCGGGCAGGAGATACAGAAGTCTGAGAACACGCACGAACAGACTCAAAAACAGCTTCTTCCCCACTGTCACCAGACTCCTAAATGACCCTCTTATGGGCTGACCTGATTAACACTACACCCTGTATGCTTCATCTGATGCCAGTGCTTATGTAGTTACATTGTATATCTTGCGTTGCCCTATTATGTATTTTCTTTATTCCCATTTCTTCCCATGTACTTAATGATCTGTTGAGCTGCTCGCAGAAAAATACTTTTCACTGTACCTCGGTGCACGTGACAATAAACAAATCCAATCCAATCCAATCCAATCCTCTGAAAGTTCACAGAGAAACATAGGAAACAGGAGGAGAAGGAGGCCATTCGGCACTTCGAGCCTGCTCCACTACAATATGATAGCCCAACTCAGTTACCTGTCCCCCCCCCCCCCCCCCCCCCAATATCCTTTAATCCCTTCAGCCCCAAGTTCTATGTCTAAATCTTTCTTGAAAACAAACAGGGTGGGATTCTCCGTCCCGCCACACCCATTTCCTGGCACAGTGTGCCCCCGCCAGCAGCAGGGATTCTCCGTCCCGCCACACCCATTTCCTGGCACAGTGTGCCCCCACCGGCAGCAGGATTCTCCGTCCTCGCAGCCGGCCAATGGGGTTTCCCATTGTGGGCACCCTCACGCCATCGAGAAATCGGCGGGTGTGAATGCGCTGCCGGAGAAACGGAGGATTCCGCCGACAGAGGATCCAGCCCACAATGTTTTGATCTCAACTGCTCAACTGGAGGCAGCACCGTAGCACAGTGGTCAGCACAGTTGCTTCACAGCACCAGGGTCCCAGGTTCGATTCCCAGCTTGGGTCACTGTCTGTGTGGAGTCTGCACGTCCTCCCTGCGTCTGCGTGGGTTTCCTCCGGGTGCTCCGGTTTCGTCCCACAGTCCGAAGATGTGCGGGTTAGGTGGATTGGCCATGATAAATTGCCCTTAGTGTCCAAAAAGGTTAAGTGGGGGTTACGGGGATAGGGTAGACATGTGGGCTTGAGTAGGGTGCTCTTTGTAAGGGCTGGTGCAGACTCGATGGGTCAAATGGCCTCTTTCTGCACTGTACATTCTATGATTCTGTGCTCCCTGTGGGAGGTTCACTGCTCTCTGACTGAAGGAATTTCTCCTCATCTCAGCTCTAAATGGTCCACCCCGTATCCTCAGCCTGTTCTGGACACTCCCACCATCGGGAACATTCTTCCTGCATCTACCCTGTCCAATCCTTATTGGTTTCTATCAGCTCCCTCCCCTCATTCTCCTGGACTCCAGTGAACTTAATCTCTCCTCATGTGTCAGTCCTGCCATCCCAGGAATCAGCCTGGTAAACCTTCGCTACTCTCCCTCCATAGCAACAACATCCTTCCTCAGATAAGGAGACCAAAACCCACACAATATTCCAGGTGCGGCCTCACCAAGGATCCTGTATAATTGCAACAAAACATCCCTGCTCCTGCACTCGAATCCTCTCGCTGTGATAGCCGAGATACCATTTGCCTTCTTTACCACCTGCCTCACCTGCATGCATGGGTGGCACGGTAGCACAGTAGTTAGCACTGTTGCTTCACAGCACCAGGGTCCCAGGTTCGATTCCCGGCTTGGGTCACTGTCTGTGCGGAGTCTGTACGTTCTCCCCGTGTCTGCGTGGGTTTCCTCCGGGTGCTCCGGTTTCCTCCCACAATTCCGAAAGACGTGTTGTGAGGTGAATTGGACATTCTCAATTCTCCCTGTGTGTATCCGAACAGGCGCCGGAATGTGGCGACTAGGGGATTTTCACAGTAACTTCATTACAGTGTTAATGTAAGCCTACTTGTGACGATAAAGATTATTATTATTATGTAATAATAATAGATTATTATTGTTATTACCTTCAGTGACTGGTGTTTGAGGACATCCAGGTCTTCTTGCATATTATCCACTCTCAATTTATAGCCAGTTAGACAATAATCTGCCTTCCTGTTTTTGGTACCAAAGTGGATAACGTCACATTTATCCACATTATACGGCATCCTATTACATTTGCCCACTCACTCGGCCTGTCCAAATTATATTGAAGCATCTCTGCATCCTCCTCACAGCTCACCCTCCTACCCAGCTTTGCATCATTTGCAAATTTGTAGGAAATCTTTGGAAATACTCACTCTTGTCCATTTCTCTTCCATAGACCCCTACGGTGCAGAAAGAGGCCATTCGGCCCATCGGGTCTGCACCGACCCCCCCCGTAAGAACATTCTATCTGGCCCATCCCATCCCATCCCCGCAAGGCCGTAACCCCACCTTACCTGCACACTAAGGGGCAATTTATCATGGTCAATCCACCTAACCTGCACTTCTTTGGACTGTGGGAGGAAACCGGAGCACCCGGAGGAAACCCACGCACACACGGGGAGAAAGTGCAGACTCCGCACAGACACCCGAGGCCGGAATTGAACCCGGGTCCCTGGCGCCGTGAGGCAGCAGGGCTAACCACTGTACCGTCTTGCCACCCCAAGCAATGTATTGTTATTACCTGCCCCTTGTAAAAGAATAACCACTTACAAACGTCACTGTGGTATGACTTCGAAGCTCTCTATGCATACCATCTTCTGTCTCGTTTCAGACAAGCTGTTTAAAACCCTTCCCTCCCTTAAGGATCTTTCATTTCTGTGTTTTGACAGCTGAAGTGAGGAGGACGAAAATAAGAAAACTTTCCTTTACGTAGCATGTAACGTCACTTACTCAGGACTGCCTCACAGCACTCGCAATCAATTGATTCTTTCTGAAGTGTAGTCAGTCGTAACACACAGGCAAAGGTGAAAAGTAGCTGTTTGCAGCAGAAATGGTGAGTTAATCAGTGGCTGTTGGTGAAAGGATCATTGTTGGCCAGAAAACTACAAATAATGTGATGGAATTTTTTATCCACCTGAACAAACGCTTCTCACCTTAATGTCCGATATAGCAGAAAGCAGCTTCAGCAATCCAGGAGCCCCTCTGAAATGGCAGCCTAGCTATCCTGAAATGATTCTTAAACCTTCTGAATCAAAAGCCAAAGTGTTACCAAATAAGCCAAACTGACAATTAAGGCAACGGCAGATGAAAGGCAGAAACAGGAACAGAGAAAGACTGATTGAAGGCTGTTAAGCAAAGGGAGTGAGAGGTTCAGAAAAAATGTGACAGAGGTGGTTAGATTAGGATGGACAGTATAGATTTACATAGAATTTACAGTGCAGAAGGAGGCTATTCAGCCCATCGAGTCTGCACCGGCTCTTGGAATGAGCACCCTACCCAAAGTCAACACCTCCACCCAATCCCCATAACCCAGTAACCCCACCCAACACTAAGGGCAATTTTGGACACTAAAGGCAATTTATCATGGCCAATCCACCTAACCTGCACATCTTTGGACTGTGGGAGGAAACCGGAGCACCCGGAGGAAACCCACGCAGACACGGGGAGGATGTGCAGACTCCGCACAGACAGTGACCCAAGCCGGAATCAAACCTGGGACTATGGAGCTGTGAAGCGATTGTGCTATCCACAATGCTACCATGCTGCCCGTAAAGTAAAGTAGTGAGATGTGGGATGGCAGTGGAAGCGAGGGGAGAGTGGTGAAGGAAAGAAGTACAATAAACTTTTTGTTATCCATCACCGTACCAACTGGAATGCTGTTTTAGCCAGGATTTCTGGGCTGGGACTAACAAAGAGACTGTACCTGCCCTCCACCTGCACAGCGGCCCTTACTTCACACCAGGAAGTGGCCGCATTCACTGCGACTCAGGATTACCCGAGTGGCCTCCACACAGAGGGCCCAGTCCCGCGTTTGGGCAGTGCTAGGAGCTGGGAAAGATGTATGAGAATTTCGAAGAGCGGCTGCTGAGTGCACAGCAGGATCTCAGCCACGGGTGTGGGGGGGGGGGGGGGGAGACAGGCCAGGCTGTGTGCAGGAGGGCCAAGTCCAGGCCAGGAACCCTGGCCTGTTTATGTTGTGGAGATGCCGGCGTTGGACTGGGGTGAGCACAATAAGAAGTCTTACAACACCAGGTTAACGTCCAATAGGTTTGTTTCAAATCACTAGCTTTCGGAGCACAGCTCCTTCCTCAGGTGAATGAAGAAATAGGTTCAAGAAACATATATGTAGACAAAGTCAAAGACGCAAGACGATACTTTGAATGCGTGTCTTTGCAGGTGATTAAGTCTTTACAGGTCCAGACCCCTCTCTCGCGTTGCTCCGTCTGGACCTGTAAAGACTTAATCACCTGAAAAGACTTGCACTCAAAATATCGTCTTGCATCTTTGACTTTGTCGATATATATGTTTCTGGAACCCACCTCTTCATTGACCTGAGGAAGGAGCAGTGCTCCGAAAGCTAGTGATTCGAAACAAAACCTGTTGGACTTTAACCTGGTGTTGTAAGATTTCTTATCGTTCATGTTGGGATGAGAGGCTGTGACTGCAGCTGACCTTTTATATCTAATTAAAATAGAATTGTCAGTTTATTGGTGGCAACTAGTTATCTTGTTCTAATCTATAGAGAAATGTGTCTATCAGTTGTGGAATCAAACCACTTTCTGTAAGTTTTTAAAGAGTTTCAGTTTCACCGTAAACACTACTTTGTTCTTCAGGACTCCTGGGTTCCTTTGGGTTTGCCAAACCTCTGGTAGAGGCACCGGTTATCCTCTTTGAGTAACCAGTACCAGCCCATGATAGGTGACAAAACCTTTACTGTAATAGGATGGGGGTGACAAAGAGAAAGTTCGGAGAGAAGTGAAGATGGATAAATGGGAGTACTTTGACAAAATATATGCATATTATTTGGTGATCTGTGAAGCAGTATAACTAAATTCAGCTCATAATAGACCAACCAAATCATCCAATTGCAGAACTAGCTCATCTCAATAATTTGACATTTGTTAAATTAGACGGATAGTGTGATGGTCCATGTGCCTTTAGTGCAAATTTTGCATTGGGGTGATGTCTCCTTCAAATATTTCTGGTAAAGCACCTGACTTCCAGTAAATGATCATGTGACCAGGTTGCCTGGGAGATGAATAATTGAGCGAAGAAAAGCTAAGTTAATTATAGGAGTGCAATTCTATGTTTACGCAGTTTAAGCTTCAGATGTGAACACAAGCTGACTACAGAAGAGAAGATATCCCTTTCAAACAGAATTCATTTGAAATTTTATGTGTTGGTTTAAAAGAGTTTAAAATCTTGTTAACTGAAGGACTCCCAACAGTGTGTTGAATGTCTGGGATAGTCAAGGTGCAGTAAGGGAGTGAGTTGGTCAGCGAAAGAGGGTTGAGGAGACTAAAAAGAAATTGGGCTCGAGCAATCTGATCCCATTCTGGTCATTTAAGTTAAACAAAAGCAAATCGCCCATCACACCATAAGACATAGTAGCAGAAGTAGGCCATTCAGCCCATTGATTCTGTTCTTCCATTCAATGAGATCATGGCTAAATCGATATGATAAACCTCAACTCCACTTTCCTACCTTACCCCCATAACCCTTGATTCCCTTACGGATGAAAAATCTATCTATCTCAGCCTTGAATATACTTAACGGCCCAGCCTCTACAGCTCCCTGCGGTGAAGAATTGCACAAATTCACTGCCCTCTGACAGACCAAATTCCTCCTCAACTCTGATTTAAATGAGTGACCCCTTACTCTGAGATTATGCCCTCTGGTTCTAGATTTGCCACAAGGCGAAATAATTTCTCAGCATCGACCCTGTCAAGGCCCCTGTGAATCCGATATGTCTCAATAAGGTCGCCTCTCATTCTTCTGAACTGCAATGAATACAGGCTCAACCTACTCAACCTCTCCTCATGAGAAAATCCCTCCCTACCCTGGATCAACCTCGTTAATCTTCTCTGGAGTGCTTCCAATTACAGTACATCTTTCCTTAAATAAGGGAACCAAAACTGTTCACAGGCCAATGACAGTGTTTCTGAATAAGGCAAGTGGGAGCCTCATTAACTTTCTAGCATCACACTAGAAATAATTGGTACTGTAACTTGAATGTGATGTGCAAGCCTAAACTTCCCAGTGGGAGATCTCAGGCAGTAGACCATGGTGAGCATGAAGACTTGTTTTGGCACTCAACCTCTAGGCCTCACTGGCCAACTGCATACCCCACCCCAATCGTTGCCCTGATATTCTACCATGATGTTCAGCCACACCCCGATTGCCGGCCTGGTATTCTCTGGCCCATACCTTGCTCACGGTCTCAATGTTCCGGCCATGTTTGGAATATTTTTGTTGTAGCTGTCTCCTTTGAGAATATAAGCTGACACGTCCGTCATTGGACCATTCAGAATTTCAAACGTTTCACAAAAACATCTACTGTAAATGATCTCAACAAACTATTAGCGGGAAGGTTAACCTGCTGATCTTCATTTACCATGGTTAATCAGACAATTACTTAATTTAGAGCTGATTTTGGTCCATATGCTCCCGAGCAGAAGGTGAACAGAGTTTCCTCTGGTCCCTGTTCTGGTCAAACACAATGGGCGCGATTCTCCGCTGCCCATGACGGGTCGGAGAATAGCGGGAGGGCCTTCCCGACAATTTTCACGGCCTCCCGCTATTATCCCCCCCCCCTCCGGCCGCCCCCCGACACGAATCGCTGCTCCCCGTTTTTTACGGCGAACAGTGATTCTCCGCAGGCCGATGGGCCGAATACCGCGGAGTTTACGGCCGTTTTCACGGCCGCGATCACACCTGCTTTCAGTGTTCGTGAAAACGGCCGCAAAGTGCCCGTCCCGAACAACTATGGCACCGATTGGCACGGCTGCACCACGGCTGTGCCAAGAGTGGCATGGGCCTGCGATCGGTGGGCACCGATCGCGGGCAGCGGGTCCGATACCCGCGCACTATTTGTTCTTCCGTCGCCCTGCAGGATCAGTCCGTGGGGCGGCTGAGGGGCATGACGGCCCGCGCATGCGCGGGTTTGACGCGTCTGCGTGATGACGTCATTGTGCGCGTCAGCCGGCGTGACGCTTGGCGCGCGGACTTAGCGACGGTCGCTAAGCCGGCGATGCCGTGCTTCACGGGGCCCCACTGCTAGCCCCACCCGGGGGGGGGGATAATCGGGTCCCGGGAGGGGGCGCGGAGGCTGCCGTGAAACACGGCCAGTTTCACGGCAGCCTTTACGATTCGCCGCATTTGCGGAGAATCGCGCCCAATGTTCAGTTCATCCAGAGTGTGTCTGACCTGTGTACTGAATCTCACAATCCACATTCTCTGCCATGTGAACATATTGAAGGGCAAGGGAATATTGTAGCAATCTCCAGTGGTCAAAATGTGAAAGATACTTTAAATCACCGATTGTTTACATTGATCCTGTCTTATAGCCAAAGTTGTCCTGACCTCAACATGGAGGGTGAGGGTGAGAAATGGGTCCAACTCATTGGTTAGTCTTTCCAATAGATCAAATCCAGGAGTACAAAATGTGACTTAATGGTTTATTTACTCATATTTGAGGCAGTTTGTAGGCCATGCCACACTCACAGCCTCAATTTTGAGGTTGCCGGGAGAAATGCCGGGCTGGCGAGGGGGAGTGGGGGACGCGGGGGGGGGGGGGGGGGGGGGGGGGGGGGAAGCAGCAGGTTACTCTGCTGGCATCTCTGACAGAAAAAGTGGGGGGCAGGGGTTTCCCCTCTCTTGACGACACCCTTTCCATATCAAATATCCCCTCCCCCAAGGTCGGCCTCTGCAAGTTTTCCTGCTGGTCTCCATCAAGACCCCCACCCCCTTTTCCAAACCTTCTCTTGTGCCTCATCTTCCCTCCATGCATTAAGTCCACCCCCCCCCCCCCCCCCCCCCCCCGCACCCACCCACCCCCCCCACACTTATTTGCATCTGATTACCTGTCCGGAAGTTGATTCTCCACGTCTCGCTGATGCTCCAACCCTCTTGCCCAGGATTCACGTGAAACGTGACCCTGATGCTGTGGGCCCCACGGTGAGTCGAGGGGGCATGCGTAATGTAGGTGCTCCCGAAGTCCATAGGAGGGCCCACTCCCCCCCACAATGCAAATCCTGGCCCCATCAGCCCCCCAACAGAGACCCCCTCATTAATGATACCCTCCTCAGAGATCCTTCCATCAGAAACCTCCCCCCATCTGACCCCACACACAGAGACCCCCAACATAGACCCTCCCCATCAGAGACCCCTGCCTGGAAGCTGAAGAGCAGCCCAGGCAGTAGGTTGAAAGATCTCGGCATTTTCATTCACCCTTTCCCAACACCTGTTGCCTCCGACAGAGATGTTCAAAGCAGCAGCTGTTCCAAGTGTCTGATGCCTCCTGTAAATCCCAGGACATCTCAAAGGGCTTGAAATCCTTTGACAGCAGACCTTCCATTCAATTTCACACAAAAATACATGCATTAGCCAGTGATTGACAGTTTTATTACTCCAGAGACAGCTGTTTGGTGGATTGTTCATTGATCTTTCCCTTCACGCTTGAATGCCTCTCCATTGCTCTGCTTTGGTGCTAACCACAATGTTTATAAGCACTCTTTGACAGCCCCTCGCCACATCAAAAACAGTTAAGTGTTACCTGCTGTGAAAAAGAGGAAGTGAAAGCACTTAGCTTTGTTTGAAAGTGCAGTTATTTTTCAGCCTACTGCCTGGACTGCTGGTTGGCTTTCAGGTAGGAGTTCCGGGGGGGGGGGGGGGAGGAGGTTCTTCCTGATGTTGGGGGAGTCTCTCTGACATGAGGGGTCTCTCTGTTGGGAGTCTCTGGGGGGAGGTTCTCTCTTATGAGAGGGTCTCTCTGTTGAGGGCCTCTGATAGGGGGGGGTCTCTGATGGGAGGGGTCTCTCTGATATGGTGGGGTCTCTCCGATATGGCGGGGGTCTCTCTGATGGGGAGGTCAGGTCACACTCATGTTTGCGTGCTGTGGGGAGGTGGCCCGCTATTTGCCTGCCTGAAATCCGACAAACAATCCAGGCACTAGGTTGGAAAATCACTGCATTTCCAAACAAAGTGCCAGTGAAGGGAGTGCCGTCTCCCACCGAGAAACCCGCCCATAGACAGCTTTCAATATAAATTCTCATGTCCACAATTACAATGAAGATGTATCAAAATAAAGATTGAACATAGAGGAATGATTATATTTGCACATCACAGATCTGATAGGATGAAATGGATGTCATCTGATATGTGTGTAATGGCACAAATTATTTCCCTACAGGAGCAACGGTACATTAGTTGCAGTCTCAAAGGTACATACCCTCGTTGTTGTTCATACATTGGATATTCAATTATTTTAAGTGTGGGGAAACACTGTGTTCTGAAATAGCAATGTAATCCATGGAGTAAGCAATTATATTATGCTGTACACGGATTATAGAAGGCCTTGTGGTTCAGTGGGTAGCGACCCTGTCTCTGAGTTGGAAGCTGTGGGTGGGAACTTCACTCCACAACGTGATGGCCAGGTCGGAGCGTCCACAATGCAGCCAAATAGGCCGAGTCTTAGCCTCAAAATCCTTCCAATTTACACCAAGTAGGAGTGGGAGAGATTCCTGGACAGCTATGTGGCGGAAGCAAAGATGGAGCCCTGAGCATCGCTACACACAGCTCCAGAGGCCAACCTGCGTGTGAAAGGTGCTTGCTGCCATAGCAACTGTAACTCCCTGAGTTACTGACTACAGAGACGTTATACTGGGTGGGTGTGTCTCCACGGTTGAATGGAGGGAGGAGCATGTTCCACAAAAGGATAGAGGGAAGGTATGAAAGTTAATGGTCACCGCGGTCAGGACGAGTGCAAGGGGAGCATTGACCTGTACCGAGGTATTAGGTTATGTGCCGGCTGCAAGGGTCATTGAGACAGGGGGGTGACACAATGAGGGCTGTCTAGTGAGTGAACAAGAATCAGAAATACAAGGAAAAACAGAACAATGTGTCACTGATATTAGAATTATAAGATTTCTACAATGCAGAAGGAGGCCAGTTGGCCCATCGAGTCTGCACCAACCCTCTGAAAGTGTCCACCACCCGGGCCCACTCCCTGCCCCATCCCCAAAACCCCACCTCACCTGCACACTAAGGGGCAATTTTATCATGGCCAATCCGCCTAACCTGCACATTTTTGGGCTGTGGGTGGAAACCGGAGCACCCGGAGGAAACCCACGCAGACAGGGGGAGAACATGCAAACTCCACACAGGCAGTCATCCGAGGTCGGAATTGAACCCACGTCCCTGGCGCTGTGACGCAGCAGTGCTGACCACCGTTCCACCGTGCCGCCCACAACTTACGGCATCCTTAAAGGTGAAGGTAAAAGTCAGTAATTTACAAAGCTATCCAAACCTCAGAAATACCTCATGATCCAGTCACATAACAGATCCTGGAGATATATAAAACTCAATTTAAAATTTCATTTCGAGTCTTGATATAAAGTTCCTATCTTCCATTTCTATGCAAATCAGCAGCAACAGGTGCTGCAATGGAGTCAGCTCAGGAGAGGCTTTTTATTAAATTTCTATTCCTGGAGACATTGTAAATGGAAAATAGAGAAAAAATCATGAGGAAAATAATGAGCCATTCTGAGCAAGCTGTAGCTTGTGGAATGTAATTGGACAGTTATTTGGTTTCATCAGCTGGTACTCTGCTACTATTTCCACACAACACACCCCACCCCCACAGTGAAGACAATTAACCATGTGTGTCTACCTACATCAACACATTTCCTGCTACTTACACCAAGTGTATCTATCTGATGAGATAATCAATGTTGTGGTGGCTCAAGGCAAGCTCAGGTAGACGGTAAGAAATGTTTCTTGGCAACTAACAAGGATAACTTATATACAGGCTCAGAATCTTTATAACACTCTGGCTCCTGGGTTCACTCTGTCCAGAACCCCACTGCTCGCGTTTCTCCCTTATTGGTCAGGGTTCGCGCACTCCCGCACAATAGGCCCCGAACGGGTCAAGCGGACTGCGTAGGCACGCCCCTTAAAGGGATCATGGCACCAAAAATTGATAGGCTCTTAAATAATAATCATCATGGTCTTTATTGTCATAAGTAGGCTGACATTAACATTGCAATGAGCTTACTGTGAAAAGCCCCTAGTCACCACATTCCAGCGCCTGTTCGGGTACACAGAGGGAGAATTCTGTCATGTGAGAGTACCTTTAAGAAATGGGTGTTTATAAATGGGTGTGTATATAAATATCTGTGGGGAGAGTACCTTTAAGAAATGGGTATTTACTATTGCAGTGATGTCAGAGAGTGGGTGCAGCTGGGCTGTCTGTCAGCTTTTTACTTTCATTTTAGGTGTTTGCTGCAGGTTGTGTTTTTGTTTTGATTTCAGAGGTGGATAGCTGCAGTCACAGCCAGAAGATGTATGAGTCTCTCTCTCTGTCATCTAAAGACTGTAAATTGATCCTTTGCTGATTTAAAACTAATAACTGCTCTCAGTAGTGACTTTAACCTGATGTGCTTCTGTTTAAAGTTTTTTAAAAAGTCTTATGAATGTTAAAAGGACAGTTTAAGGATTACTTAGTGTTATATTCTTTGGGGGTTGTATTTGAATTAATGGTTGCTAAGATGTTCACTGTATGTTTTAAAAATGTTAACTTGAGTTCAGAGAATAAACATTGTTTTGCTTTAAAAAGTACTTTTCGCTTTCTGCTGTACCACACCTATAGAGTGGGCCATGTGCTCCCCACACCACAATCTATTAAAGGTTGTGGGTTAGGGAAACTCCATGGTACACTTTGGGGTTCTCTAAACCCTGGCCCATAACAATTCAGAATGTCCAAATTACCTAACAGCATGTCTTTTGGGACTTGTGGGAGGAAACTGGAGCACCCGGAGGAAACCCACGCAGGCACAGGAGAACGTGCAGACTCCGCACAGACAGTGACCCAAACCGGGAATCGAACCTGCGACTCTGGCGCTATGAAGCAACAGTGCCGCCCACACCAGAGTACATACACCAGAGTAAAAGCAAAGGTCGCCTCGAGCACACATCATTCGACACCGGGTAAATCTCAGCTTCCAGCACTTTGCTTGAGCAAGATCAAAGTAATGACTGAGTTGTGATCGCGCCTGTGTTCGTTTGTGTAATGGTGCCGGCCTCCTGATTCTGTTTTCCTGCTCTCGGGCAGTGAGGGTAGCGCTAGACGGGCTAGACGGGCACTATCCATCGCCACATTTCTGTTTAGCAGTGGGGAGGGTAGAGGTTGCAGTGTTCCCACGTGCTGGCGTTCCCACGCGCCAGGCCTTTAGCTGGCGGCCCTAATTCAGGATAAAGTTCTATAGTCCCACCAGGGTTGTCATGGGATGATTATTGCTCTATTCCTCTCTGTTCACACGCCTGTGCCTCCAAACTCCCCTTCACTGTGCCTCCTCCTCATATTCACACACACTGCACTCCTCACCATCATTGCAACCCTCACCGACCCACACCTCACATTCTAACACAATGCAGGCGAGCAATACCTCATTAGGATATCACTAAACATTTCTTCTTTCCTGCAGAAGTCCGTGTTTTGACACATAAGTAGCTGGATTCGCCGGTGGGTGATGCTGAAATCTCATTCGGCGAACGGCCGGCGAATCACAGTTTCCGATCGAATCGGGGGCGGCGGCCCTTTCCCGATGCTCCGCCCCCTCCAAAGCGCGACGTATCGACGGCCTCAGGACATTGGCTGAGGCCCACCCCCCCCCCCCCCCCACACTCCCCCCCCCCCCCCCACCCCCCCGATGCTCTGCTCCCGACCGGCTGAGTTCCCGACGGCGTTGGTCGCGTGCGGTCTCACCATCGGGACTCAGTCCAGCAGCGTCACAGTCGGGGGAGGGCCGATCCGCGGGCAGGGAGGACTTTATCGGGGGCTGTGGGAGGGTGGTCCGGGGAGCGCCAAAGGGGGATGGGGGGACTATTTCACCGGCCGGGTCCACGAGCGTCCTCCGCCATGTTCTCTGGCCCATATCGGCAGCTGAAGCCGGGTGCTCTATGCTGCCATCCTGCTAGCCCCCAGCAACACGGGGAATCAGTGGCAGTTTTGCGACAGTTTTTCTGGCATAAAACGTCAGCGCTCCCATGCCAGTGTGTGGGGTCATTGTCCCATTTTGGGACAATCAAGCCCTAGGTTGCCAAAGGGCGATTGCCAAGCCTCCCATCTCTCTCCAGCGAGGAAATGACGTTACCCATCATGGAAGGGGAATGGTGACGAGAGGCAGCAGCCAGCGGTGGTAGTGACGTGATGCAGAGCTTCTGCTGATCACAGTCTCACTTCCCTCTTACTGCTATCTCACCCCGCATGCTTTACAGATGATTTCAGCAACCTCTTCTTTATTTGCTCTCCCCTTACATCAAAAGCGAGCCCGTGTGTGTCACTGATAGAAATCAGATTTTCTGGTTAGCTATAGATGAGGTAGATAGAAGGTTTAAATAAGAAATAATCGACTGAATCGTATTAACCATGAGAATAAGAGAAGCTGACTAACTGGGGATTGATCAGATAAGACTTAAAATGTTCATATTTTGCAAGTTGTGTAAACTGCGAGAGAGTTCAAGGTCAAATAGCAGAAAGACCCTTTGTGACAGAGATCCATCAGTTACTCTCTCCTTCATTTCTGATATTGAAAATGTGGATACCCTGTGCTGACATTAAGAAGAGGAGGAGCCTTCCTGACCCTAGCAAGTACCCGCTCAGACACACGCACCACAAAAACTTTAGAGTGTAGGACAGTTGATGTGTCTTCAAAAACGTATTGGAAATCAGGTTAGAAAAAGATAAACCAGCCAGTTGTCTGTATTGAGTGGATAGAGCCCTGTAAATAGTGCAGCTGAAGGCTATTTCCACTTGCTGGGGCCACAAGTTAAGACAAATCTATCAAAAGGACAAACATTGGGTCAACAAGATTTTACAGCGAGCTTATTTAAGTATCTTAATCAGAAATTCTAATATATCCAGATACACCTGTTCTAATACGACAAGCAGTCCACCTCGGACACATAATGAGCAGCCAGTCACTGGATCTGAAGGTGTAATTCTCGAGACTCTAGTGAAATGATGTGTGGTGGATAATCAGGGAACACTTAGACCAGACCATCCGACACCATCCTGTGCTTTCACTCAGTACTTGCAGCTTTCCACTCCTTCCGCTGGAATCCATGTGCATCGTCACAAATAAAGAGCGGAATTCTCCCATCTGGGACGAAGTTCTGTGGCGGGGCAGGAACCGGGTGTGATTCACACTGTGGAGGCCAGAGGGAAATCTGTCCTCGTACCAAGAAGATGGAACACCAGCTACATCTGAGGGTGGAAGACGCAGCTCCTCAATGACAGCTGTAGATGCTCCCCCCCCCCCCCCCCCCCCTTCACCCCACCCTCTGCTATGGTATCCCGGAGTCCAAGGTTTCCGGCAGCCTCCATCCCAAACTCCGGATGCAGCCCCAAGCATTGTTCAGGTGAGTCGTAGCTTCTACAGGCCGCGTGGTTCCAGATGTGTTCTGGAGTGACGTGTTTTCCTCACTGGGAATACAGAGAATCAAGTGTGGGTGGAAGATTTCAGTCAGGCCTCCATCAGCACCCTATGGGCATGTTGCAAATCAGTTTCAGGCCGGTCTCCAGCGGCCTTCCCGACCTACCACGGCGGGAACCAGTTGAAGATCCTGCAGGAAATTCACATTGTGTTTGAGAAACACTGTGGTGGGTTGTATCTCAAACAACAACGAATCAGACTACAAAGAACAAAGAACAAACAAAAGGGAGATAAATCATGGTGTATCAAAAACAACCTCTCTCTAAATGTCGGAAAGACCAAGGAACTGATCATCGCCTTCAGGAAGCACGACACACACTCCCGTCTGCATCAATGGCTCCAAAGTGGAGATGGTCGATAGCTTTAAGTTCCTGAGAGTCACCATCACCAACAGTCTGTCCTGGTCCACTCATGTTGATGCAACAGTCAAGAAAGCCCAACAACGTCTCTACTTCCTATGGAAGCTAAAGAAATTTGGCATGTCTGCACGACTCTCACAAACTTCGACAGATGTATGATAGAGAGCATCCTATCCGGCTGCATCACAGCCTGGTATGGCAACTGCTCGGTCCAAGATCACAAGAAACTGCAGTGTGGTGAACTCAGCCCAACGCATCACACAAGCTTGCCACCCCCACATTGATTCTGTCTACACCTCCCGCTGCCTCAGGAAGGCAGGCAGCATTATCAGAGACCCCTCCCACCCAGGCTTTGCCCTCTTCCAGACCCTTCCATCAGGCAGAAGGTACAGAAGTCTGAAGACTCGCACATCCAGACATAGGAACAGCTTCTTCCCCACAGCTACAAGACTCCTCAACGACTCCCGCTCGGACTGATCTGTTCCCTGTATTGGCCCCTTGTTCCGCACTGTAACCAATCACTGTTTGTCGATGTACCATTTGTCAATGTACTCTGTGATTATTCTTTTTTGTTTACTATGTACGTACTGTGTACGTTCCCTTGGCCGCAGAAAAATACTTTTCACCGTACTTCGGTACATGTGACAATAAATCAAATCAAATCAAATCAGTGGCGTAAAACCGATTTTCGCACTCCTGCCAAACTCACTCCTTGCCTTGCCATTGAACCTCCCAGTATGGCCATGGGGGAATGCCACCCAAATGGCGTAGTGCTCCAACGTGCCACTCTGTGAGGCAGCCTATCGATTTGTGCCCCGGGTTCCCTTCATTTTGGCTCTTCTGTCTCTCCTGAGCTACTGAGGCAGGCAGGGTTGGAGAAAGTCAGCCAGGGTCCTGGACTGTTTATTCAAAGGTGGAAGTGTTAAATGCTTTGGAAGTGGCCAAAGGCGTGTTGTGTCAAATTGAAAATTACACCTGCTACAAGACACCACTGGCCCATTGCCAATTCGCACCTGGCCACGGTTTCTGAAGGAAAATGGGACGTATCACAGGAATGAAGGATCCCAGAGCCAGCTGACTGCTATTTGCAAAAATGAAAGTTCCCAGAAAGGTCAGCCCATCATGTTGACATGTTTTGCCCCCACTCTCAGTACTTCCTCCAAATGGAGGAGTACTGATTCCTCAGCTGAGGGAGGGCAGTATAAGGTAATCAGCAGGAGATTTCTTTGCCCATGTTTGACCTAATACCATGAGAATTCAAGTGGTTCGGAGTCAATGCTCAGGGCCACTCTGTCCTGACTGTATACCATTGTGCCAATGGGTTGGTTGTGTGTGGGACAGAGGCAGTCGTTAGCCTAGCCTGTGAGACAACTCTTCCAATTTTGACACAAGTCCCCAGATGTTAGTAAGGAGGACTCTGCAGAGTTGAAAGGTCTCAATGCGCCATCGTCATTTCTGCTGCCTAAATCAATGCCACGTGGATTGCCTGGCGTTATTCCATTTTGACTTTTCAGCGGCTGGCACAACTGAACGGTTTGCTCGGCGATTACAGAGGGAAGTGAAGAGCCAACCACATTGCCAGGGGTCTCAGTCACATGTCTGCCAGACCAACCAAAGGACATGAATGAACCAAAGCAATGATAGTGTCATGGCACTATTGGAGATTGCAGAATCTCTACAAAAATCAACTGCATTAAATAATTGAATTTGAGATTTCCCAGCTGCTTTGGTGGGATTTGAACCTGTTGTTCCCAGGGCATTAGCCTGGGCCACTGGATTACTAGCACAGTGTCATTACCAGCACAGCAACATAATCAGTCACGGGTTTTTTAATTCCCAGCCCGGTCGCAGTCAATTACCATTTCCTCCTCTTTCCAACTTTAACATTTCACACAGGCCAATATCAATGCGTATCAGAATGAACAGCGTGAATAACAGGTGAAGAGAAAGCTCTGCCTGGGTATGCCATGGTTTATCAATTGTTCTTTTAGGCATCTTGCCACCCTGTACAATTTATTATGATATTAAAAGTAGAGTTTCAGGAGGCTGACTATTACCACAAGCATTTTAAGCGGTTCCCTGATTCAGTCATGCCAGGACATGCAATCAAGGAAGACTTTCCATGTCACCCGTGTGAGGAACATTGGAGGGAAATGGAGGGGTGTTTGAAAAAGCAAACAAACCAGACAAGGTACACGTTGGGACACAAACAGGAAATGTTATTTTGATAGCTGGAGAGTAAACTGTTAACATGTTCTTCTTCTGAACTCTTCCTTCCCCTCTCGGCAATAATTATGTCATACACAGTTGATGGTATTTAATCACTTGTGTAAACAGATGTGCTTTGGGAGTTGCAGACACTCCCAATCCCTAGAAAGTCAGCTCCAACCCGGTTTACAAGCTGCTGCGCTGCTTAGCCAGGGGCGCATGTTTGAGGGTAAATCAACATCTGACATGTGGGAGGCTTTCAAGTGTCAGTTGAAAGGAATTCAGGACCGGTATGTTCCTGTGAGGAAGAAGGATAAATACGGCAAATTTCGGGAACCTTGGATAACGAGAGACATTGTAGGCCTCGTCAAAAAGAAAAAGGAGGCATTTGTTAGGGCTAGAAGGCTGGGAACAGACGAAGCCGGTGTGGAATATAAGAAAAGTAGGAAGGAACTGAAGCAAGGAGTCAGGAGGGCTAGAAGGGGTCACGAAAAGTCATTGACAAATAGGGTTAAGGAAAATCCCAAGGCTTTTTACACGTACATAAAAAGCAAGAGGGTAGCCAGGGAAAGGGTTGGCCCACTGAAGGATAAGCAAGGGAATCTATGTGTGGAGCCAGAGGAAATGGGCGATGTACTAAATGAATACTTTGCTATCAATATTCACCAAAGAGAAGGAATTGGTGGATGTTGAGTCTGGAGAAGGGTGTGTAGATAGCCTGGGTCACATTGAGATCCAAAAAGACGAGGTGTTGGGCGTCTTGAAAAATATTAAGGTAGATAAGTCCCCAGGGCCGGATGGGATCTACCCCAGAATACTGAAGGAAGCTAGAGAGGAAATTGCTGAGCCTTGACAAAAATCTTTGGATCCTCACTGTCTTCAGGTGGTGTCCCGGAGGACTGGAGAATAGCCATTGTTGTCCCTTTGTTTAAGAAGGGTAGCAAGGACAATCCAGGGAACTACAGGCCGGTGAGCCTTATGTCAGTGGTAGGGAAATTACTGGAGAGAATTCTTCGAGACAGGATCTACTCCCATTTGGAAGCAAATGGATGTATTAGTGAGAGGCATCATGGTTTTGTGAACGGAGGTCGTGTCTCACTAACTTGGTAGAGTTTTTCGAAGAGGTCACAAAGATGATTGATGCAGGTAGGGCAGTGGATGGTGTCTATATGGACTTCAATAAGACCTTTGACAAGGTCCCTCATGGCAGTCTGGTACAAAAGGTGAAGTTACACGGGATCAGGGGTGAGCTGGCAAGGCAGTTACAGAACTGGCTAGGTCATAGAAGGCAGAGAGTAGCAATGGAAGGGTGCTTTTAGAACATAGAACATAGAACAGTACAGCACAGAACAGGCCCTTCGACCCTCAATGTTGTGCCGAGCCATGATCACCCTACTCAAACCCACATATCCACCCTATACCCGTAACCCAACAACCCCCCCCCCTTAACCTTACATTTATTAGGACACTAATTTCTAATTGGAAGACTGTGACTAGTGGTGTTCCACAGGGAGCGGTGCTGGGACCTTTGTCGTTCGTAGAATAGATAAATGATTTGGAGGAAAATGTAACTGGTCTGATTAGTAAATTTGCAGACGACGCAAAGGTTGGTGGAATTGCGGATAGCGATGAGGACTGTCAGAGGATACAGCAGGATTTAGATCGTTTGGAGACTTGGGCGGAGAGATGGCAGATGGAGTTTAATCCGGACAAATGTGAGGTAATGCATTTTGGAAGGTATAATGCAGGTAGGGAATATACAGTGTATGGTAGAACCCTCAAGAGTATTGAAAGTCAAAGAGATCGAGGTGTACAGGTCCACAGGTCACTGAAAGAGGCAATACAGGTGGAGAAGGTAGTCAAGAAGGCATATGGCATGCTTGCCTTCATTGGCCGGGGCATTGAGTATAAAAATTGGCAAGTCATGTTGCAGCTGTATAGAACCTTAGTTAGGCCACACTTGGAGTATAGTGTTCAATTCTGGTCGCCACACTGCCAGAAGGATGTGGAGGTGTTAGAGAGAGTGCAGAAGAGATTTACCAGGATGTTGCCTGGTATGGAGGGCATTAGCTATGAGGAGAGGTTGAATAAACACCGTTTGTTCTCACTGGAATGACGGAGGTTGAGGGGCGACCTGAAAGAGGTCTACAAAATTATGAGGAGCACAGACAGAGTGGATAGTCAGAGGCTTTTCCCCAGGGTAGAGGGGTCACTTACTAGGGGGCATAGGTTTAAGGTGCGAGGGGCAAGGTTTAGAGGAGATGTACAAGGCAGGTTTTTTACACAGAGGGTAGTGGGTGCCTGGAACTCGCTGCCGGAGGAGGTGGTGGAAGCAGGGACGATAGTGACATTTAAGGGGCATCTTGACAAATACATGAATAGGATGGGAATAGAGGGATACGGACCCCGGAAGTGTAGAAGATTGTAGTTTAGTCGGGCAGCATGGTCGGCACTGGCTTGGAGGGCCGAAGGGCCTGTTCCTGTGCTGTACCTTTCTTTGTTCTTTGTTCTTTGTCTGTAGATAGGAAGCTTCTATAAACTTAAAGGAATTTTCTAGCCAGTTCTCCGAGCCTCCGGGCCGAAACCACGGGGGGGGGGGGAGATTGGGTGTTGACACTGAAAACTGGCGCGACGCCGCTCTCGCGATTCCGCTATGAATCGCGCCCGCGTGGGTAGGGGGGATCCTTCCCCAGGGGAGGCCTCAGGAACGGTCAGGCTAGCGATCGGGGGCCAATGACCCACGGGCGCACGCGATCTCGGGGTGGGGGGGGCCCATCTTTTTGGTGCCTGTGGGTCCGCCGTGTCGCGTGAGGCAAGCTGCCATATTGGCAGGCAGAGCTATGAGAAGCACTCCGGGGCCCTGCTAGTCCCCTGCAAATTGGAGAATCACTCTGGACTTTCTCCCACATTTTGACGCTGGAGTGGGGACATAGCCCCATTATTGGAGAATCTCGCTCAGGGTTTTTCGAATGGGTGTGGAAGGGATTTCCTCCCGCCATCTGAGGAATCAGTGGAGAACACATTCCCGCTGATACTGCCTGATCCACAGCCATTTATTGCTCCAACGAGTGTTAGGTTGGGTGGCAGCTCCCTAGGTCCTGCTGTGCCAGAAGCTGCAGTGGACAAGACTGGGACTGCAGGCAGCCCTGGAGCCTAAATCCCGGGGTCGAGGACCAGATACCTTTTGGCTGTCCCAGGGCAGGATGGAGAGATGAGACCCGGGCAGTAAAGGGTCGGGACGCAGGTGGAGAGGTCAGGATGGGCGTGACAACCTGCAAGGGGGTGGCACCCAATGTTAGACGGAGGCTCCTGACTGAGGTGGACCCCCCCCCCCCCCCCCCCCCCAGCCCCCCCAGCCCAGCGCTGGGCTAATCTTATCACCATGGCCTGAACAGTTACTTTTCAAGCTCCCTCCTGACCCTGAACTCCTTTAGCCTGCGTGAAAATTGAGGCTGGGCGGAAACAGCCCTTAAGACGTTAATAATTAGCACATTTTAATTGCCAGGAAGCCAGTGGCAAGAATGACAAAGGATTTATTTAACAGAACATAATTGAGGAATTCTCTGCTCGTTGCGATTCACTTTTCCTGACGGCGTGGGGTGGTCACAATGCGAAGTCCCATTGACAAGCGGCCCCACCATCCCCCCCCCCCCCCCCCCCACCCTCCCCCCCAGCGTACAGCCAAGTGCCTGGAGCAGCAGAGAATCCCACCCAAAGTCTGCCCATGGCGGTAACTACTCACTCTTCACAGTCCCCATTGGGACAACCAAGCTGTCCAGCGGTCCCCACTCGGGCCGGCTGTAATGCTCAATCGTACGAGCCCGCGATGATGGATCTCCGCCCACTCGTGAGGAAGCTCGTATTGCACGAGCCTCACGGGGCGATCAATTATGGTCCGCCCCTGAGCATTGTGGCGTTTCGACAGCAGTTAAGGGCCTAATCGGAGGAGGGTGAACATGCTGACCGAGGCTTCCAGCGTAAAACAGCGGCGAGGTCAGAGCCGCGGAGAGGTCAGAGCCGCGGAGAGGTCAGAGCCGCGGAGAGGTCAGAGCAGCGGAGAGGTCAGAGCCGCGGAGAGGTCAGAGCCGCGGAGAGGTCAGAGTCGCGGAGAGGTCAGAGCCACAGAGAGGTCAGAGCCGCAGAGAGGTCAGAGCCGCGGAGAGGTCAGAGAGGCGGAGAAGTCAGAGCCGCGGAGAGGTCAGAGCCGCGGAGAGGTCAGAGCGGCGGAGAGGTCAGGGCCGCGAAGAGGTCAGAGCCGCGGAGAGGTCAGGGCCGCGGAGAGGTCAGAGCCGCGGAGAGGTCAGGGCCGCGAAGAGGTCAGAGCCTCGGAGAGGTCAGAGCCGCGGAGAGGTCAGAGCGGCGGAGAGGTCAGGGCCGCGAAGAGGTCAGAGCCTCGGAGAGGTCAGAGCTGCGGAGAGGTCAGAGCCACGGAGAGGTCAGGGCCGCGGAGAGGTCAGGGCCGCGGAGAGGTGAGAGCCGTGGAGAGGTCAGAGCCGCGAAGAGGTGAGAGCCTCGGAGAGGTCAGAGTCGCGGAGATGTCAGAGCCACGGAGAGGTCAGAGCCGCGGAGAGGTCAGAGCCACGGAAAGGTCAGAGCCGCGGAGAGGTCAGAGCCACGGAGAGGTCAGAGCCGTGGAGAGGTCAGGGCGCGGAGAGGTCAGAGCCTCGGAGAGGTCAGAGCCACGGAGAGGTCACGGTCAATGGGCACTCAGTGCGAAGGTAATCCGAGAAATCGTATGGCCACCCCCTGGCTATACACCCACCCTCGGGCGGAAGGTAAATTCTGCCCAATGTTTCCGTCATAATCTTTAATAATAATTTTCATTAGTGTCACAATTAGGCTTACATTAACACTGCAATGAAGTTACTGTGAAAATCCCCTCGCGCTACATTCCGGCACCTGTTCGGATCACAGAGGGAGAATTCAGAATGTCCAAATTACCTAACAGCAAGTCTTTCGGGACTTGTGGGAGGAAACCGGAGCACCCGGAGGAAACCCACGCAGACACGGGGAGAACGTGCAGACTCCGCACAGACAGTGACCCAAGCCGGGAATCGAAGCTGGGACCCTGGCGTCTGTGAAGCAACAGTGCTAACCACTGTGTTACCGTGCCTGCAATGAATAGCAGTGAAGACCAACGCCCAATGTCACTTTGTTATCTGCAGCATTCTTTCTCGTTTGTATGGGCAACATTGGTTAAAATGGCAGGCCAATCAAGAAACAGAATCAACTCATAGAAATTAGAGCCTTTTCCCAAGGGGCCTTTGTAACTGTACCTTGCATTTCATCATATCCGTGACTCTTGCCTGCATCGACTGGCCAGCTTTGGGCCTGACAAGTATGTAGATGGCTTTCACCCCAGGGCAGGATCGCAGCAGTTTCTCCACAAGTACTTTGCCCATGAAGCCAGTGGCTCCTGTGATTAGCACATTTTTTCCTGCATAGTACGCAGCGATCGATGACATCTTGGCCAACCCGTATTCTCCCTCTCGCAGTGTTCCTTGATTGAAAAGATATGAACAACATGAGTATCACCTAACATATCACCTGTGGATCTGTCAGCCGCGCTTCTTTGTGCATCGAGGGAGATTCAGCGACACCCTCCCTGTCGTCACATTGGGCAGTCAGTCAAAAAAATAGTTTTATTCCTTTGTTTGGTTTTGCCTCTTGAGTGAAAGTCTCAAGAGTTCCAAACCCCAGGGATGGGCAGGTTTCTGGAGAGGAGCCTAGGTGCCCACGTTGGGAATACTGGGCTGTCAGTCGTAAATCTAAGTTACGGTGCCACCCAGAATAAACATTCATGATGTTAAGTTCCACGCAAAATTTCTATTTTTCCGCTGCAATAAAACAAACAGCAATAAGACCAAGAGATCACCAATCAAACGACCGACATCAAGTGTTATAACATTAATGAACTTATGGAGTTATTCAGCTGAATATATATTTATGAAAAACATAATTCGCCCATAAATGCAAAACATAGAAAAACAGAATCCGTACAGTGCAGAAGGAGGCCATTCGGCCCATCGAGTCTGCACCGACCCTCTGAAGGAGCACCCTACCTAGGCCCACTCCCCTGCCCTATCCCCGTAACCCCACCTAACCTGCACATCTTTGGACTCCGGGAGGAAACCGGAGCACCCGGAGGAAACCGCAGACACGGGGAGAAAGTGAAAACTCCACACAGACAGACACCCGAGGCCAGGATTAAACCCTGGGGTGGAATTCTCCGACCCCCCGGGGGGGGTTAGGGTTCTCGGGCGATTCTCCGGCCCGCGATGGGCCGAAGTCCCGCCGCTGACAAGCCTTTCCCGCCGGCGGGAATCAAAGCACGTCTGGCGCCGGCGGGATTGGCGGCGTGGGCGGGCGCCGGGGTCCTGGGGGGGGGGGGGAGGGGGGCGCAGTGCGATCTGGCCCCGGGGGGTGCCCCCATGGTGACCTGGTCCGCGATCAGCCTGTGCTGTGGGGGCTCACTTTTTCTTCCGCCTTCGCCATGGCCTTCACCATGGCGGGGGCAGAAGGGACCCCCTCCCCTGCACATGCGCTGGTATGACATCAGCAGCCGCTAACGCACTGGCGCGTGCGCGGACTTCCGCCGGCCGGGAAAGGCCTCTCGGTCGAACAGCCGTTCGCGCTGGCTGGCGGAGCGGGAGCCACTCCGGCGCGGGCCTAGCCCCTAAAAGTGTGGAGAATTCCGCACTTTGGGGAGGCCTGCGCCAGTGTGGTTCACTCCACTCTGTCCCGCCGGGTCCCCGCCCCATCGGGTAGGGGAGAATCCCGGCCCAGGTCCCTGGCACTGTGAGGCAGCAGTGCTAACCACTGTGCCACCCTAGCATAAGAAAAAAGGCAAAAAATAATGCAGACGTGTAAGATATCACTGTGCTAAACGCATTACCATTCAAAACTGCTTATAAAAAGGCTTCTGTTCACAATAATGAATCCTGTATTTATTATTTAGAGGGAAGATATCTATGAAGGTTTGAGACACTTTGGTTAACATCACTTTTATATCCTCAGTTTTGCAGATGCAATGGAATGATTTTTATACTTTTGAAGCTCACAGAATTTTTCAATTGCCTATTAGAGCCGCTGCAAATAGAGGCAAGAAGTATTGCTCGTTAATTTGAAGCATGTTTAAAAACAAACAGGGCGTGTCTCACATTTCTCACACTACAATGGACCAACAGCCACAGTTCTCGAGCAGGCAACAGACCAGATGGGGGAAGCATTTTAATTTGTGCAATTTGCCATTGACAGTATTTTGCTTCCACCCACTCATCAAGTATTTTACTACATGCGCTTAAATCCTGATAGATGTATCTCTTGTGAATGGAGGAAGTTAATGGATCACCGCAATCAGGAGCTTATTGAACATTCAGAGCTGAAACAAAAATGGTTCGCACCCTTATTTGGAAATTTGGTTCTGCCAAACAACTTGCCCAAACAGCTTAGGTGCAGTCAGTCTTGTGTTCCGAAAGGCAATCTGTCCTCTTAACAGGAAGTTGCGCTGGATCACTTGGGGGATGTTGCTAAATGCTATTACTGCAATTTTAAACAGGGAAAATAGAACACTGGGGCTTACAGAGAACTCCAGATCCATAGCTACTGATTGCACTAGCGGACTGAGTGCTGGAGGAGGACAGGAGGAGAGATGCCACTGATCCACAGAGGGCCAGGAAGCTCTGAAAGAACACCCTCAGAAGTGTTTGAGAGGACATGGCCGGTGAGATCTGGCTCGAGGACCTAAATGCGCGGCCACCAGAAATCTAATGACATTATGTGGATGGTGAAGGACAGTGAATGAATCCTCACCGGACATCACCTACCAATCTCTCCACCAGCCCCCGGCGACTGCTTAATCTACCACAGTCCATTACCCAACCAACTCTAGTCTTGGTGCTCAGACTGAAGATTCAGATACTGGCACCCTTAGAACCACCTCTCGCTGCATTCACAGCCTCCCGGTCATTCAGCTGCGGCAGGCCCATTACTCGAACATAGTGCTGAATATCACCAGAGACAAGGGTCTGGATTCTCCAGTCTCCGACGGCAAAATCGTGTTCGGCGAATGGCCGGAGAATCAAAGTTCCCGACCAAATCGGTAGCAGAGCTGCTTTCACGATGTTCCGCCCCCTCCCAAGTGGCATACTGAGACAGTACGGCGCACAATGTATCAACGGCCTCAGGCCAACCCCCCAATTTTCCATCCCCGACCGGCCGAGTTCCCGACGTCGTGGGTCTCTCACGGTCTCATCCGTCGGGAACTCGCCGACTCAGTCCAGCGGCTTCACAGTCGGGGGGGTGGGGGGGGGGGGGGCGATCCGCGGGCAGGGGGGACTTTTTCATGCGCTGGGGGCACCGTGAGGGGGTGGTCCAGGGCTCGCGAGCCGGCCAAAGTGGGGGGACTGTTTCATGGCCGGGTCCGCGAGCCATGTTGAATGGAATGGCCGCTGGAGGCTGCCGCCATGCTCATGCGCGGCCACAGACCCGGCAATTCTCCGGGGCTATCGGCAGCTGGAGCCGGATGCTATACACTGCCTTCCTGCTGCCAGCAAAATGGCGAATCGGTGGCCGTTTTACGCCAGGCTGTAGCCACACGAGCTCTCTGGGGACCTAGGAGGCAGATGGGTTATGTGGAAGAGGACCCAGATATGGACCTGGAGGGGTGGTGTACAGACAGCCACACAGCCCCCCTGTCAAGGAGCAAGGAGTCTGGCTCCAACTCGGCAGGGGGGGGGGGGGGCAGCACACAGAGCTTGCTCTCTCTGCAGCATTGCTGTAGCGCCCTGTCATCCTGCACAGCAGAACCTGCAAATCCCATGATCCTTGCAGCATTTGTCTGGACCGAATTCTCCGTCCGCTCTGGGAGAACAGAGTAACAGCCACTTCCAAATTGACCACAATGCACTTGAAATGAAATGAAATGAAAATCGTTTATTGTCACGAGTAGGCTTCAATGAAGTTACTGTGAAAAGCCCCTAGTCACCACATTCCGGCGCCTGTCCGGGAAGGCTGGTACGGGAATCGAACCGTGCTGCTGGCCTGCTTGCAGTACTTCAGAGTACTTCCAGAGAATTTGTTACAGCAGACGTTCCTCACATCACCACCCCTGAAAGTTGGGTACCTGACCTTTTCAGAGCGATTAGTGCTCCGGCCTCTTGCAGCTGATATATATTCTTTAGTGAGTGATTTGGGACTTGTTGAATGGGCCTGCGTGGTTCACATTTGGAAACAGATTCTGGATCATATCAGCTGAGAGGCCTGTGTGATGTGATGACTGCACCAATTCAGCTGCTTACAGCGCCTGCTTGGGACGCCCATGCGAATGCCTTTCCTGAGCATGGGTAGTGCGCTGCGCCAGCAGCTTCCACTGATCTGAATTTCACGGCCTCAGACTTTTATTTGTGTTCATTAACATTAGTATTTTTTCAGGGTTACAAAAATCATTGGTTAAAAACAGAAAGATTCAGCAGGTCTGGCAACATCTGTGGAGAGGGTTACAGAGCTAATGTTTCGAGTCCGTATGAGGCTTCCTGGGTTTCCTCCGGGTGCTCCGGTTTCCTCCCAAAGATGTGCGGGTTAGGTGGATTGGCCATGCTAAATTGTCCTTTAGTGTCCAATGGTTCGATGGGGTTGCTGGGTTACGGTTATAGGGTGGAGGCGTGATCTTGGGTAGGGTGCTCTTTCCAAGGGCCGGTGCAGACTCGATGGGCCGAATGGCCTCCTTCTGCACTGCAGATTCTATGATTCAGAGCTGAATACGGCATCTGGGCTCGAGGACCTTGATACAGAGTCATATAGACTCAAAACGTTCTCCCCGTGTCTGGGTGGGTTTCCTCCGGGTGCTCCGGTTTCCTCCCACAAGTCCCGAAAGACGTGCTTGTTAGGTAAGTTGGACATTCTGAATTCTCCCTCTGTGTACCCGAACAGGCGCCGGAATGTGGCGACTAGGGGCCTTTCACTGTAACTTCATTGCAGTGTTAATGTAAGCCTACTTATTATTAAACATTAACTCTGTTTCTCATACCACAGACGCTGACAGACCTGCTTCTGAATCCTTCCAGCACTTTCTGCTTTTATTACAGATTTCCAATGTCCGCTATTTTTGCTTTCACCGAAGTCATTGGTTGGACTGGGAGATTTACGCTTCAGACTAGAGAACACTGCAGTAACAGTGATGCACTTCTTCCTGGTAAATGTTAATGAAGAAGTGTTCTTGACAGGAATCTGTTGAATTGGATGACAGCTAACAGGGAAGGACGGCAAGATGATATTTTTAACATTTAAATGATGGTGTAGTATTTGTCAGATATTTTGTACCTTTTGTCGTGAGCTTAACCTCGCGCACAGGAATGCCAAGGTTTGAATGACTTGAAATAGAACATAGAACATAGAACAGTACAGCACAGAACAGGCCCTTCGGCCCTCGATGTTGTGCCGAACAATGATCACCCCACTTAAACCCACGTAACCTGTATACCCGTAACCCAACAATCCCCCCATTATCCTTACACTACGGGCAATTTAGCATGGCCAATCCACCTAACCCGCACATCTTTGGACTGTGGGAGGAAACCGGAGCACCCGGAGGAAACCCACGCGCACACGGGGAGGACGTGCAGACTCCACACAGACAGTGACCCAGCCGGGAATCGAACCTGGGACCCTGGAGCTGTGAAGCATTGATGCTAACCACCATGCTACCGTGAGGCAGCATGAAATGAAAAATGAAAATCGCTTATTGTCACAAGTAGGCTTCAATGAAGTTACTGTGAAAAGCCCCTAGTCGCCACATTCCGGCACCTGTTCGGGGAGGCTGGTACGGGAATTGAACCGTGCTGTTGGCCTGCCTTAGTCTGCTTTAAAAGCCAGTGATTTAGCCCTGTGCTAAGCAGCCCAAGTGGCACTTGCTACGATACTTGCTCACACCCTGATACTTTCACTGTGTTTCTACAACCGGGAACAATTCGATGAGTATTTCAGCAGTCAACTAAAAGGACTCAGGAAGAAGCAGGAGTCAACAATACTCCAAGAAACATTCGATAACCGGAACCAACAGCGTGGCAGCTAAATGGACATCTTTAGAATCTGCTGATTCTTCGGCATGTATGTTACCAGATTTATTCCCACCTCTCACCTCCTGTTTTAAAAGTTGATAAAGGGAAGCAGGGTCTGTACAGAAGAGGCTATGCTGAAGATCAGTGCAGTAAGGGACGCCCTTGCAGCATTTATAGAACCCAGCGTGCTGATACTGAGTCAGATGTCTGTCCTGAATTACAACGCAGCTTGATTACAATAATTCATAGCAGGTTTCCATTTCAGGCTGGTGTGTTTGGCAATACTGAGCAGTCCCCAAACACACCAGTGAGAGTATGTAAACTCCGTGGCTATGGAAACCGCTCGATTTTCTCTGAGCAGTGAGTAAAGCCATGCTGCTTATTCCCACAACTGAGGCAGTCCAACCCTCTGAGCAGAGATGATGCGGATGAAATAATCACAAGGATTCAAAACGTAAAAAGAAAAATCAGCCACTCTCTTCTTGAGGAACACAATTTCCACAAAGATGATTCTGATTTATGTGCTGTGCAGAGCATTCCACACGTCACGTAACCGCAGGCAAGCACGGTGACTGAGATTTTTTTAAAAACGAAGATGTTTATTGTTTGAAAATTGAGATGATTGAAAAGGCAATAGGCGCCAACAAGTGACCCACACCCAGACCTCCACCAACCCCAGAGCTGGGAGATGCGCAGGAAGAGCTTGGGGGAAATCTCCCTCCCTCAATTGCAGATAAATACTCAAAACATTTTCCAGGTTACAATGCTGACGTCTGTAAGGCATATTACAGCATTTACTTTTTTTTTTAAATTAAAAGTTCTAAAATTTAAAACCACAATTGTTTCAAACACTTTTTGCTCCTTTTCTTCTCCTGCACGTTTTGATTGTGGCCCAATCTAACGGGAGAAGCGCTAAGTGCGGTAGCGAGCGCGACTTGCCGGGTGCGACCCGACGGCCGACACGGCAACACCGTAAAACGGTATCTAATGTCCATTAGTGCCGGAAATGATTCCCCACGGGCTTCACGGGGGAAATGGCCGTTCCACCAGCTGATTCGCCTGGACCGCGTCCGGTCTCCCCACTAACAAGGGGGTGAGGAGGCAGCGCATAAACCGCTCACTCCGAACACACTCCGGGCAGCACACAGCCAAGGCACCATGGAGACCTGGCCAAGGCTGCTGGATGCCATGGACAATTGATACCCCCCCAGGTGTCGGACGATCAGCCACACCAGTGCTGCCTGGTAGGCAGTGGCAGCGGCCTTCAGTTCGGGCAGTGTGACCAGGAGGACCGCAGCCCAGCGTAGGATCAACGATCTCCATCTGGCCGCATGGGTAAGTTGACATGACCCAGCCTGGCTCCATCATCCCCAGGATGCACATCAGAGCTGGAGGCAGCCTCCTATTTACACTGCCTGATGGGCGTCCTTTGGAGACCCTGGGTCCGCAGGGGTCCTGGCACCAGTCTCACCCACCATCACCCAGACCTCTATTTGTCCCCACAGGAGCAGTTGTTACATAACAGGCGGGAAAGTGCCCAAACACACCGGGGGGGGGGGGGGGGGGGGGCGGGGGGGGCGGGGGGGGGGGGGGGGGGGGGTGCCAGGTATCAGAGACTTCACCCCGCTATGAGGAACGGGCCCTGGAGATTCCAGGGATAATCGAGGACAGAGCGGTTACCGACACCTCTGTGGCCTGCACCACAGAGGTGAGGATCCACTGCCCATCCACCCAGACGACCTGTCTCAGGTGAGTTGTGTCAGGTGACGAGCCTCTGGACCAGGTTGTTCAGGAGCTGGTGCAGATACTAGAACATGGCCATGAGGTTCAGGAGGGGGCCTCAGCAGCACTCCAGCAGATCCATAGCGGATTGGAACAGGAGATGACGCCAGCCGGCACTGCGTGGCACTGAGGTCAACACTGCTAGGGTGGCGGCCGCAATGGTAAACCAGCTCTTGGGTGTTTGATTATTGACTGTTGCCTCTCTGGTGTTGACGCCTTCGAGTTCAGGCCTGACAGTTTGATTGGGATGCTGGGCAATAACACACGCCTGCGACAAGATGCATGTACCCACGAGATTCCACTCGAGAGCTGTGAAGTGCTCATATTGCTAACAAAGCCAATTCACTATTTGTAATATCCTTCATCTGCGCAGCCAGAGGCTGCTCACAGTCAGAGGGAGTTGAAGTGACCTTCACCATATTACCATGGACAGAGCTTTGCCCTGGGGGGGTTGGGGGGGGGGGTTCAGTGGGACACAGGCAGCAGCCAAAGTTGCCCCTGTTGTGGGTACACACAATCCAGGTGTGGTGGCCTGTAGGACCCCCGGGCACTGAGCACTTCACCCCCCGCCCCCAGCCCAGATGCGTTCCCTCCCACCGATGGCACCCAGCCCCTTGACCAGGCCCTTCCCCCTGGGGGCAACCCCCCCCCCCCCCCCTTCAGCACTGAGGAAGCAGCTTCAGTGCCCCCACCGGTGCATGCCTGATTTTGGGGATGGCTACTCACCTCCTCTGATCCACTCCGCAGCCATCGCACTAGATTCCCATTTTTAAATAAGTGCTGAAGGGTACCCGTGTGACCCCTGCTGGGGAGCCGATTAGATCGGCCTTTAGATCGGGCGTCTATCCCATTAATGAGATGAAGGTTGCCCTCTGCTGGTGTTAATTGAAACCTCACCACGTCCAAGTGGGATCTGGAGCCCACCAACGGGAGAGGAACTGTTAGATCAGAAACCGAACTGCACCCAGCGGACTCCTAATTTTGGCCTCTCCCTCGATCAAACCGGCTCGCACGGATCCGCACCAGGAAAAACGCAGTCGTTAGATCGCCCCCTCTAGCTCACAATGCCAAACGCCCCCAATGTTTTGCCAAGTGATTATCCTTCACATATTAACTGCAGCTGAGTGTGGGCAGCCAAACCCGGTCCTACCCTCTGTCAACATCCATTCATAGAATCCCTACCGTGCAGAGGGAGGCCATTCGACCCATCGGGTCTGCACCCACCCTTCAATAGAACACCCTACCTAGGCCCAATCCCGTGCCTTATTCCTGAAACCGGCACAGCCAATCCGCCTGCACATCTTTGGACTGTGGGAGGAAACCGGAGCACCCGGAGGGAACCCACGCAGACACAGGGGGGGAAGGTGCATATTCCACACTGACGGCCACCGGAGGTCGGAATCAAACCCAAATCCCTGACACTGTGAGACAGCAGTGCTAAACATCCTGCCACCTCACTTCTCTTGCACTTTTCAGTTATGGCCGCTGGACGGACAGCAATTCTGAAATAAATACACAAATAGCATTTTGATCTCCACTGAGTTTCTGAGTTCTCATTGCTCACCATGCTACTGAATGCCAGGTTTGCTGTCAGCACCTCTAGTCGTTTTTCATTCATGCTTTTCTGTGCGCAAATGAATCTGCAGGTGGTCACCACTTTTTATTGATGCAGCAACACTTTTTGCACCATTCTTCAAGCGGCCGTGAGTATGCCGTTTTAGACAGCATTGCAAAGTCTTCAAATTTCAGCTGCCTTTCCACTCTTTTACAAATGTTTACAAACTCTGTAATTCTAACACAGATGCTGTTCTTAATTTTCCGCTGCCCAAAATTCTTTAAACAGTTTACAGTGGCTACCAGATCAGGTCACAGGCTAGGAATCCTACGGTGAGTAACTCACCTCCTGACCCCCCCCCCCCCCCCCCCCCCCCCCCCAATAAATGCTGGTCTAACCAACGAAGCCCACATACCGTTAGTGAATATAAAAAAGTTTACAATAAAGATAATATAATAATCTTCATTATTGTCACGAGTAGGCTTCAAATATCTTTTGTCTTGTTTTTAAAAATTTAGAGAACCCAATTATCTTTTTCCAATTAAGGGGCAATTTAGCCAATCCACCTAACCAGCACATATTTGGGTTGTGGGGGTGAATCCCACGCAGACACGGGAAGAATGTGCTAACTCCACATGGACAGTGACCCAGGGCCGGGATCGAACCTGGGACCTCGGCGCCGCAGTCCCAGTGCTAAACGGTGTGCCATGTGCTGTCCCACAGGTAGGCTTACATTAACACTGCAATGAAGTTACTGTGAAAAGCCCCGAGTCGCCACATTCAGACGCCTGTTCAGGTACACTGAGGGAGAATTCAGAATGTCCAAATTACTGAACAAGCACGTCTTTCGGGACTGTGGGAGGAAACCGAAGCACCCGGAGGAAACCCACGCAGACACGGGGAGAACGTGCAGACTCCGTGTGGTGATATAACCACTGTAGATATGTGTACTTGCAGGAGGGGGATGTATGGCTGTCCCTGTAATACAGGTTCCTCCGGTAAGCCCCTGCCAGCTAGCTCCGCCCACAGGGAGCTTGTGTATAAATATGCGTGTGAGTCACTGAGATACTATTCTACAGCTGCATTCAGAGGAATAGCATCACACAACAATAAAGCCTCGATTGTACATGTCTCGAGTCTTTGTGTGCAATTGTTAGCACTACAATTTATTGCTGTGTAATTTTCCTTACACCATGGACATCAGGATCAAGCCTGACCGTCTGCAGCTGGATCCGCAGTCACATCACGCCAGGAAAGACTTTGTTCACTGGAGCTAAGTCTGGAGTATAGGAGTTGCTTTTTCTGAGCCTCCGTCGGGGGAGGGTCTGCTGAAGAGATGTAGGCCTTGAAGACTGCAGTCGGCTTGCAGTCTTCGAGGCCTACATCTCTTCAGCGGACCCTCCCCCGACGGAGGCTCAGAAAAAGCAACTCCTGTGCTCCAGACTTAGCTCCAGGGTCTTTCTGCTAATTCGAGATGCGCCTGACTACACCAGGGCTAGGGAACTGCTCAAGGAGAACTATGCACAGTCGACGAACACCCTGTTTGCGAGACATCTACTCTCTACTCGCGTCCAACAGCCGGCTGAGTCGATTGAGGACTTCTGGAGGGCCCTTATACCTCTGGTACGAGACTGCGTCTGCCGGGCCCTCACAGCCACAGAACACTCTGATTTACTCATGTGCGATGCCTTTGTTACAGGTATTGCATCGGACCCCATCCGGCAACGACTGCTGGAAGGAGCCGCCCTCGACCGCGCGGTCACAAAGACTCTGGCGCTTTCAATGATGGATGCCTCCCGTAGTGCGCGATCTTACTCCGCTAGCCACTTGGCCCACCCGTCCTACCCCTCATGGACCCCGCAAACGGCCCCCCAGGCCCACTCATCCTACCCCTCATGGACCCCGCAAACGGCCCCCCAGGCCCACTCATCCTACCCCTCATGGACCCCGCAACCAGCCCCCCCAGCAGCTGCCCCCCGCACACTATGCCTGCGTAGCTCGCCGCACCGCACTCCCTGGGGGTCCCCGCTGTTACTTCTGCGGCCAGCAGAAGCACCCCCGCCAACGCTGCCCGGCCCGCACAGCGACCTGTAAAGCTTGTGGCAAGAAAGGCCACTTTGCAGCGGTGTGTCAGTCCCGGACGGTTGCCGCTATCGCGCCCCCGTTCCCCCCCTCGCCTCAGCCGATCGCACAATGGGCCCTGCCTTCTGCTTCCCCCGACCCCACATGCGATCAGTGGGTGCCGCCATCTTTTGCCGCTCCCGGCACGTGCGCTCCATGGGCGCCGCCATCTTTCGCCACTCCCGGCACGTGCGCTCCATGGGCACCGCCATTTTGTCCGCCGCCATCTTCATCCACCACCACCATGTGCGTTCCATGGGCGCCATCTTGTCCCACACAGGTACTCCAGACGCCGCCATTTTTTCCTCCCCCCGGGATGGGGCCGCGGGACACGGGTCGCTACCGCTACTCGTCGGACTCATCAGACTTGACTGCCGATCACCTGCTACTCGCCTCCGTTACGCTCGACCAATCGCGTCCTCGCAACCTGGCACCCTCTTCCACATCGGTGCTGGTCAACGGCCACGTGACCTCCTGCCTCATCGACTCCGGGAGCACCGAGAGCTTAACCACCCGGACACGGTAAGGCGCTACTCCCTTGCGGTCCATCCCGCCAACCGGCAGATCTCCCTAGCCTCCGGTTCCCACTCTGTCCCGATCCGGGGTTTCTGCCTGGTTAAACTTACTGTACAGAGCGTGGAATTCGACCGTTTCCGTCTGTACATTCTCCCCAAACTCTGCTCTTCACTCTTACTAGGCCTGGATTTCCAGTGTAATCTCCAGAGCCTCACCCTCAAATTCGGCGGACCCCTACCTCCCCTCACCGTTTGCGGCCTCACAACCCTCAAGGTCGAGCCTCCCTCACTCTTTGCCAATCTGACCGCAGACTGCAAGCCCGTCGCCACCAGGAGCAGACGGTACAGCACCCAGGACAAGGCCTTCATCAGGTCCGAAGTCCAGTGGCTGCTTCGGGAGGGTATCATCGAGGCCAGCAACAGCCCTTGGAGAGCCCAGGTTGTAGTGGTTAAGGCCGGGGAGAAGCACAGGATGGTCGTGGACTACAGCCAGACCATCAACCGGTACACGCAGCTCGACGCGTACCCCCTCCCCCGCATTTCTGATATGGTCAATCAGATTGCACAGTACCGGGTCTTCTCTACTATTGACCTGAAATCCGTCTACCACCAGCTCCCCATCCGTAAGTTGGACCGTCCCTACACTGCCTTCGAGGCAGACGGTCGTCTGTACCAATTTCTTAGGGTTCCCTTCGGCGTCACGAATGGAGTCTCGGTATTTCAGCGAGAAATGGACCGAATGGTTGACCAGTACGGACTGCAGGCCACCTTCCCGTACCTCGACAATGTCACCATCTGCGGCCATGACCAGCAGGACCATGATGCCAACCTTTCTAAATTCCTCCACACCGCATCTCTCCTTAATCTCACGTACAACAAGGAGAAGTGCGTGTTCTGCACAGACCGCTTAGCCACCCTCGGCTACGAAGTCCAAAACGGACTACTGGGGCCCGACCCCGACCACATGCGCCCCCTCATGGAGCTCCACTCCCCCACTGCCCCAAGGCCCTCAAACGCTGCCTTGGGTTTTTCTCTTATTACGCCCAGTGGGCCCCACAATACGCGGACAAGGCCCGCCCACTTATCCAGTCCACACATTTTCCCCTCACGGCCGAGGCACAATAGGTCTTCGCCCGCATTCGATCTGACATAGCCAGGGCCGGGATGCATGCAGTAGATGAGACACTGCCTTTCCAAGTAGAAAGCGACACTTCAGATGTTGCCCTTGCCGCCACGCTGAATCAGGCAGGCAGACCCGTGGCATTCTTTTCACGCACCCTCCACGCCTCCGAAATTCGGCATTCCTCTGTTGAAAAGGAGGCCCAGGCAATCGTTGAAGCGGTGCGGCACTGGAGGCATTACCTGGCCGGCAGGAGATTCACTCTCCTCACTGACCAACGGTCGGTAGCCTTCACGTTCAACAACACGCAGCTGGGCAAGATCAAGAATGACAAAATCTTGCGGTGGAGGATCGAGCTCTCCACCTTCAACTATGAGATCTTGTATCGCCCTGGCAAGCTCAACGAGTCCCCAGACGCCCTCTCCCGAGGTACATGTGCCAGCGCACGTGAACCAGCTCCGTACCTTGCACAAGAGCCTTTGCCATCCGGGGGTCACTCGCTTGTACCATCTAATCAAAGCCCGCAATCTGCCCTACTCCGTCGAGGAAGTACGGACAGTCACCAGAGACTGCCAGGTCTGTGCCGAGCGCAAGCCGCACTTCTACCGGCCAGATCGCGCGTGCCTAGTTAAAGCGTCCCGCCCCTTTAAACGGCTCAGCGTGGATTTCAAAGGGCCCCTCCCCTCCACTGACCGCAACACCTACATCCTTAGTGTGGTCAATGAATTTTCTAGGTTCCCCTTCGCCATCCCATGCCCGGATATGACATCTGCCACCGTCATCAAGGCCCTGGATTCCATTTTCGCTCTGTTCGGTTTCCCCAACTACATCCACAGTGACAGGGGATCCTCGTTCATGAGCGATGAGCTGCGTCATTTCCTGCTCAGCAGGGGTATCGCCTCCAGCAGGACGACCAGCTACAACCACCGGGGAAACGGGCAGGTAGAGAGGGAGAACGGGACGGTATGGAGGGCCGTCCAGCTGGCCCTACGGTCCAGGAATCTCCCCGCCGCTCGCTGGCAGCAGGTTCTTCCTGACGTGCCCCATTCCATTCGGTCACTGCTGTGCACCGCAACTAACAGTACACTCCATGAACGTGTTTTTGCCTTCCCTGGGAAGTCTACATCCGGGGTGTCACTCCCGACTTGGCTCACGACTCCGGGCCCAGTCCTTCTCCGTAGGCATGTCCGGCACCACAAGGCGGAACCCCTGGTGGACAAAGTACGCCTTCTCCACGCCAACCCTCAGTATGCCTACGTGGAGTTCCCCGACGGCCGCCACGACACAGTCTCGCTCCGGGACCTGGCTCCCTCAGGTGCTGATTCCATGCCCACGCCCTTTTTCCCCCCACGCCACCCTCCTTTTCCCCGGCGCCCCCCTATTCGTCCCCACCAGGTCCATCCCTCGTCCCCCTGCCCACACTGGAGGACACGGACGATTTCGGCTCACTCTCGGAGTCATCCCGCCAGCAGCCAGCACCAACACCGCCAGTAGCTGCACCATCGTTGCCATCACCGCCTGTGCCGACGTCGCCACCACAGCTACGCCGATCACAGCGGAACGTCCGACCACCGATTCGGCTCAGTCTGTAACCTGCTAACCGGATGGACTCTTGGTTTTCTTTGTTTGAACCCTTTTGTAAATAGATCATCCTTTGTATTATAGTTACACGTCACCCCAACCGGACTCATTTTTTACAGAGGGTGAATGTGGTGATATAACCACTGTATATATGTGTACTTACAGTAGGGGGATGTATGGCTGTACCTGTAATACAGGTTCCTCCGGTAAACCCCTGCCGGCTAGCTCCGCCCACAGGGAGCTTGTGTATAAATATGCGTGTCACTGAGATCCTATTCTACAGCTGCCGCTGGAGGAATAGCATCACACAGCAATAAAGCCTTGATTGTACATGTCTCGAGTCTTTGTGTGCAATTGTTAGCGCCACACTCCGCACAGCCAGTGACCCAAGCCGGTAATCGAACCTGGGACACTGGCGCCGTGAAGCAACAGTGCTACCCACTGTGCTATTGTGCCGCCCTAATATATGAAACAGCAACTATATCTCCGGTTAATGATCAGCCTGCTGTCAATGATGGTTTCCAGTCAAGATATGTATTTGGATAAAACTTCTTCCATGAAAATCTATGTCCATTATTAGGCCATTTATTCTTTGCATTCTGACTCAAATCTGCAACGTTCATGGTGAATCATGCAAACAGCATTGTATATTGAGACAGTTATCATTTATCACAGCTGCCAATCTGCATTGAACGTTGTGTGAACGGTGCACACACCATGTAACTGTCATACTCACTTCCTGGAACATTTCCGCATTATCCTCTTTTGATTCATCATGAACAACGCCATCAAAGGTTTATTCACATAGGGTTAGGGTTAGGGTTAGAAAGAAAAAAATACAGCCATGCCAAGTTGGTTTCCCTTAACCTGCAGCCAAAGGTTGACAGATACGAGCCAATCTGCAAACTTTGTTCACCCTCATCAATTTCGGCACACCCCAGTTCTTGCCGACTGGTAACATTCACGTTTTGCAGCCTTAAAGCGACAAGCCAATTTGCATAAAGTTTAGCTGGGTCTGCGATGGTGCCATTCAGACAGTGGGGCACAGAGCCAGAATTAGCTGCTTAACTGTCGATAGTGAGCTGACGGGAAGTGATCTGCCGTAATCTGAAATAAACAACTGTCATTGCAAAAGTGCATAAAAGAACGTTTGTGTGCACGAATTATGGGCTGGATACTCCGATCCTGTGGCTAGTCCGGAGGATCCATCTGGTCTTACAACCAGAAAGTCAGCGCTGCCCCTGCACCGATCCCCCGCCTGGTGGGGGGGTTTGGGGGGGGGGCTAGCAGCCACGCCGTGTAAAGCCCCCGGTTTCAATGCAGATACGATCGCAGAATAGCCGGGTCCATGGGCACAGTGGTGGCCTGCAGCGGCCGCACCAAACACTGCCCCCCCTGTAAACAGTCTCGCCACCCCCGAACCACTCCCCACCAGTGCCCCCAGCCCCCCGTCATAGCCCCCCTGGCAGCGGAACAGCTCTCCCCGACTCTGGCGGCGTTGGAGACAGTCCGCACCTGTCACACCAGGTCCTGGATCGTTGTGAGGACACACACCCCCACGCTGTCCAAGACTCGACCCATCGGGGGCGGAGCATCTGGGGAGGACCTCAGGTGACGCCCTGATAGCGTGCGGTGTGAGTACGCCATTTTTGTGGGGGCAGAGCATCGCAAAAACAGCGTAAACGTGGATTCTCCGGCTGATCACCAAAGGCGATTTCGACACTCCAACCAAATTCTCTATTCACCTCTTTCCCATTTTACTTTTATGCAATTTTATTACTGTTTCTACCGTTTTCTTTTGATATTTTCTCCTGATAACTTCCCAACCCTCCTTCTCATCATAGGTTTAACTATGTTTGTTTCTCTTTCTTAACCTATTCATTTCTGTTTTCGATTTTTTTTGAGACACTGCATTCTAAAAGAAAATGCATTCTTACATGAGATGTGGGTTTCATTGGCAAGGCTGGGATATTCTCCCCACATCCCGAATTGCCATGGAACAGGGTGGCTTGCTCGGCTATTTCAGGGGGTAGTTAAGCGTCAACTGCATTGCGGTGGGTCCTTCTTTACCATGGGATGTGGGCGTCGCTGGCTAGGCCAGCATTTCATTGCCCATCTCTAATTGCTCTTTAGAAGGTAATGCTGAGCGGCCTTCTTAAACCACTGCTGTCCATGTGGTGTAGCTCTGCTGTTGGGAAGGGAGTTACAGGATTTGGACCCAGTGACAGTGAAGGAATGGGGATATATCTCCAAGCCAAGAAGGTGAGTGACTTGGAGGATACCTTCCAGGTGCTGGTGTTCCCATGTACCTGTAGTGCTTGTCTTCCTAGATGGCAGTGGCTGTGGGTTTGGAAGGTGCTGCCTAAGGAACCTTGGCAAGTTCCTGCCGTGCACCTTGTAGGCGGTACACACAGCTGCTACTGTACGTCGGTGGTGGAGGGAGTGATTGTTTGTGGATGGGGTGCCAATCAAGCGGGCGGCTTATTCCTAGATAGTGTTGAGCTTCTTGAATGTTGTTGGAGCAGCGCTCACCCAGGCAAGTGGGCAGGAGTCACATTTAGCCGGATCAGGTAAGGACGGCAGATTTCAAAGGACACTAGTGACCAGATGGGTTTTTACAACAATCTATAATAGTTTCCTGGCCATTGTTACTGAAACTAGTTTATAATTTCAGATTTTATTAATTGAATTTAAATTCCACCTGATAGCATGGTAGGATTTGAACCTCTGCCTCTATATTGCTAGATATTACCACTGTTTCCCCTTCAAGGTAAAACATTTAAATGTTATTATGAGTTCACTTTCTTTTATTTCCAGTGCTTTCCTCACATCTCCTATGTGGTGATATGCATGTACACATCAATGTATATCGTTGTTTACCAATGTATATAGTTATTGGTGTGACCTCCAAGCAGCAGGTGGCAATAGAGATCCACCGTGTGACTTGAGACACCCGCCAGTTGGTAGTAAGTCATTAAAGAGAATAGTCACACTTATAGTAGCTCCAGAAGAATTCACTGAATTTGTTTAGCAGCCATTGTCTGTATTATAGTTTGTTGGTTCACTTTCCTTCCATGTGTTTGTTAATGAATTATCTTTCTAGTGAAACAACTGTATGTTCTGTGTGCATCAGGGCCGGCTCAAGGCACCGGCAACTCGGGCAGTCGCCCGGGGCGCCATGTGCTAGGGGGCGCCAGAGACTCGGGTCCTGCGCATGCGCAGTTGGGCAGGTGCCAACCAGCGCATGCGCGGTGGCCGACCTCCCTCAGGGCGGCCCCCCCCTCTCCGCCCCCCCCGCTCGGTCCGCTCCCCTCCCCCCCCCCCCCCCTCCCGGCCCCGCCCCCCCCCAAGGGCGCCAAAGTTCAGCTTGCCCGGGGCGCCAGCAACCCTAGGGCCGGCCCTGGTGTGCATCATTATCACGTTTCACCACACAGAACACAACACAATAGTTTGGCTATCTTCGCTGATTTGATCCTCTGAGAGAGCTCAGTAAATGAGAATGGGAGTAGAAATCATCTGTGCTGAGCTTGAAAGCTTCTTTTCCTTTGATCAAGATCACCCACATGGCTTGATATGGCGGGGCCTCAATCTGGTCAAATGTTCTATTTCATCTGGGTATTGTCTCCTCTGGTCCTTGTGTCATGTCATGAATCCAATCACCCATTTAGCCGGTGTAACACAATAGGTGGATTGCCTTATTTCCTTCACTTTAGAACCATACTCTCCTTCAGTTTCATGGTCAAGAATAGACAGATTCTGATACAATGAAAGGGTTGGCCAAGTGGTATATCCCTGGTCAAAAATCTCTCTCCACATCGAGACTAGCACAACAAAACACATGGGAGCAGGAATTGTTACATTCGTAAACCAGATCATATGAGATTATCTTTCATCCATTGACTCTGTCTACACCCCCTGCTGCCGTGGGCAAGCGGACAGCAGAATCAAAGACCCCTCCCACCCAGGTTATTCTCTCTTCCAACCTCTTCCATCGGGCAGGGGTACAGAAGTCTGAGAACGCGCACTAACAGATTCAAAAACAGCTTCTTCCCCACTGTTACCAGACTCCTGAATGACCCTCTTATGGACTGACCTGATCTCTCCACACATCTTCTCCACTGAGTACTGCATTCCGTAAGCTTCTCCCGATGTCTATGTATTGTCGATACATTGTGTATTTATGTACGGAACGATCTGTCTGGACCGTATCCAGAACAATACTTTTCACTGTACCTCGGTACACGTGACAATAAATCTAAATCTACACCTAAATACATGAATAACATTGACAATGTGGGGGCACATGGTACAATGAAATACTTTGGTGGAGAGCACGGGGTAAGTCATAGGATTATCATCAGAAAACAAACTTCAGCTGATAGTTTTGATCGCTCCCAGAGGAGAACGTGTTAAACAAGTGGAAAGGATAGATAACTATGTTTGTTCTCTTGCTGTTCTCAGTTCATTTATTAGTCGATGTTGATAAAGAGAGATGCTGGCTTTTAAGATTTTATTACTTATGTTTAATTTGTTTCAGAAATTAATGGGGATTTAAAAATGTTTATAATGATTTTACAATAAGAAGAAAGTAAAGGGCACAATATTTTAGTTTTATTTCTGTACATAATAAATAATTGATTAAAAAGAATTATCTTGGGTCTCGCCATACTCTGTACCTCATTAGTGTGACTCCATTATCATAAACATCTAAAATGTGGAAATAGATGAATAAAATCATTTACAATTTAATTAAATTAATCAACTAATTATATGGAATGCGTAAGATGCACCAGACTGGTTTCAGATTAGCACTGGCTATAGAAACATCAGAGAAATTGCATTGACAGGTGGTGTTTCTCAGACACTTGTCCTTGAAGATAAAAGGGCTGTAAATTAATATCATTTATTCATTTCTTGGAAATGGAATGTAGCGCTGCGTGATGGTAGGACAAGGTTTCCCGACAGGGGCGGAGCTTGAGACATGAGTACAAGTTGAGAACAGAGTCCAATCTATTTTTTTTTTAGAGTATCCAATTATTTTTTTCCAATTAAGGGGCAATTCAGCCTGGCCAATCCACCCACCCTGCACATCTTTGGGTTGTGGGGGTGAGACACGCAGACACGGGGAGAATGTGCAAACTCCACACAGATAGTGACCCAGAGCCGGGATCGAACCCGGGTCCTCAGCGCCGTGAGGCAGCAGTGCTAAGCGCTGCACCACCGTGCAGCCCTAGGAACAGAATCCAATCTAAATGAGGACTTGATGTCCCACTAAAGTGCGTCAGCAGAAAAAGCGAGACTGACTCTCTAGTGCAGTGCTGACGGGATGGTTCATGGTTTAGGCATCATCTTGCCAATGAAGCGAGGCCCTATTGGCCTGCTCGGGTGGATGTACAAGATCCTCTGGCACTATTTCAGAGTGGGGAGTTTATTATCCTCAGTATCCTGAGCAATGCTTATCCCTCAATCACCATCACAAAAGCATAGACAATCATTGATTCATAGAGAATTTACAGAGGGAGGCCATTTGGCCCATCTTGTCTATGCCAGACCGAGGACACCCAGGTGCCCTTTCCAATCCCACCTTCCTGCACCCGGTCCAAAGCCCTGAAACTAACAGCGCTGAAGGTGCAGATCCAGGTAAAAGGAGTTTAGTGTCACTACCTCTGCCATGAACTCGGGCAGCGAATTCCAGGCTTCCCCTACCCCCTGCGTAAAAATGATCTTCCTCATGTCCTCTCTACACCTTCTGCCACTTAGCTTGACTCCTGGTTTTAGAATTCAACATCAAAGGAAACAATTTTATCCTGTCGTTTCTATTATCTAGCCATTTTCACAGTGCAGTGTGCAAGATTATCCGTGTGATTACTGGTCACAGTGCAGTTTGTGGGGTTTCTGTGTGTCTCTCGGTCACAGTGCAGTTTGTGGGGTTTCTGTGTGATTACTGGTCACAGTGCAGTTTGTGGGGTTTCTGTGTGATTACTGGTCACAGTGCAGTTTGTGGGGTTTCTGTGTGTCTCTCAGTCACAGTGCAGTCTGTGGGGTTTCTGTGTGATTACTGGTCACAGTGCAGTTTGTGGGGTTTCTGTGTGATTACTGGTCACAGTGCAGTCTGTGGGGTTTCTGTGTGATTACTGGTCACAGTGCAGTTTGTGGGGTTTCTGTGTGTCTCTGGGTCACAGTGCAGTTTGTGGGGTTTCTGTGTGATTACTGGTCACAGTGCAGTTTGTGGGGTTTCTGTGTGTCTCTCGGTCACAGTGCAGTTTGTGGGGTTTCTGTGTGTCTCTCAGTCACAGTGCAGTTTGTGGGGTTTCTGTGTGTCTCTCAGTCACAGTGCAGTTTGTGGGGTTTCTGTGTGTCTCTCAGTCACAGTGCAGTCTGTGGGGTTTCTGTGTGATTACTGGTCACAGTGCAGTTTGTGGGGTTTCTGTGTGATTACTGGTCACAGTGCAGTCTGTGGGGTTTCTGTGTGATTACTGGTCACAGTGCAGTTTGTGGGGTTTCTGTGTGATTACTGGTCACAGTGCAGTCTGTGGGGTTTCTGTGTGTCTCTCGGTCACAGTGCAGTTTGTGGGGTTTCTGTGTGTCTCTCGGTCACAGTGCAGTCTGTGGGGTTTCTGTGTGATTACTGGTCACAGTGCAGTCTGTGGGGTTTCTGTGTGATTACTGGTCACAGTGCAGTTTGTGGGGTTTCTGTGTGATTACTGGTCACAGTGCAGTCTGTGGGGTTTCTGTGTGTCTCTCAGTCACAGTGCAGTCTGTGGGGTTTCTGTGTGTCTCTCAGTCACAGTGCAGTTTGTGGGGTTTCTGTGTGTCTCTCGGTCACAGTGCAGTTTGCGGGGTTTCTGTGTGTCTCTCAGTCACAGTGCAGTTTGTGGGGTTTCTGTGTGTCTCTCAGTCACAGTGCAGTCTGTGGGGTTTCTGTGTGTCTCTCAGTCACAGTGCAGTTTGTGGGGTTTCTGTGTCTCTCGGTCACAGTGCAGTCTGTGGGGTTTCTGTGTCTCTCGGTCACAGTGCAGTTTGTGGGGTTTCTGTGTGATTACTGGTCACAGTGCAGTTTGTGGGGTTTCTGTGTGTCTCTCGGTCACAGTGCAGTCTGTGGGGTTTCTGTGTCTCTCGGTCACAGTGCAGTTTGTGGGGTTTCTGTGTGATTACTGGTCACAGTGCAGTTTGTGGGGTTTCTGTGTCTCTCGGTCACAGTGCAGTTTGTGGGGTTTCTGTGTGATTACTGGTCACAGTGCAGTCTGTGGGGTTTCTGTGTCTCTCAGTCACAGTGCAGTCTGTGGGGTTTCTGTGTGTCTCTCGGTCACAGTGCAGTTTGTGGGGTTTCTGTGTGTCTCTCGGTCACAGTGCAGTTTGTGGGGTTTCTGTGTGTCTCTGGGTCACAGTGCAGTTTGTGGGGTTTCTGTGTGTCTGGGTCACAGTGCAGTCTGTGGGGTTTCTGTGTGTCTCAGTCACAGTGCAGTCTGTGGGGTTTCTGTGTGTCTCTCAGTCACAGTGCAGTCTGTGGGGTTTCTGTGTGTCTCTCAGTCACAGTGCAGTCTGTGGGGTTTCTGTGTGTCTCTCAGTCACAGTGCAGTCTGTGGGGTTTCTGTGTGTCTCTCAGTCACAGTGCAGTCTGTGGGGTTTCTGTGTGTCTCTCAGTCACAGTGCAGTCTGTGGGGTTTCTGTGTGTCTCAGTCACAGTGCAGTTTGTGGGGTTTCTGTGTGTCTCTCGGTCACAGTGCAGTCTGTGGGGTTTCTGTGTGTCTCTCAGTCACAGTGCAGTTTGTGGGGTTTCTGTGTGTCTCTCAGTCACAGTGCAGTTTGTGGGGTTTCTGTGTGTCTCTCAGTCACAGTGCAGTCTGTGGGGTTTCTGTGTGTCTCTCAGTCACAGTGCAGTTTGTGGGGTTTCTGTGTGTCTCTCGGTCACAGTGCAGTTTGTGGGGTTTCTGTGTGATTACTGGTCACAGTGCAGTTTGTGGGGTTTCTGTGTGTCTCTCGGTCACAGTGCAGTTTGTGGGGTTTCTGTGTGATTACTGGTCACAGTGCAGTCTGTGGGGTTTCTGTGTGATTACTGGTCACAGTGCAGTCTGTGGGGTTTCTGTGTCTCTCAGTCACAGTGCAGTCTGTGGGGTTTCTGTGTGTCTCTCAGTCACAGTGCAGTCTGTGGGGTTTCTGTGTGTCTCTCAGTCACAGTGCAGTCTGTGGGGTTTCTGTGTGATTACTGGTCACAGTGCAGTTTGTGGGGTTTCTGTGTGATTACTGGTCACAGTGCAGTTTGTGGGGTTTCTGTGTGTCTGGGTCACAGTGCAGTTTGTGGGGTTTCTGTGTGTCTCTCGGTCACAGTGCAGTTTGTGGGGTTTCTGTGTGATTACTGGTCACAGTGCAGTTTGTGGGGTTTCTGTGTGTCTCTCGGTCACAGTGCAGTTTGTGGGGTTTCTGTGTGATTACTGGTCACAGTGCAGTTTGTGGGGTTTCTGTGTGTCTCTCGGTCACAGTGCAGTTTGTGGGGTTTCTGTGTGTCTCTCGGTCACAGTGCAGTTTGTGGGGTTTCTGTGTGTCTCTGGGTCACAGTGCAGTTTGTGGGGTTTCTGTGTGATTACTGGTCGCTGTGTTTCCCGCATTTGAATTGCGGTTAGATTTCAAAATGCCACAATTCAGTTTGAAACATCAGCTGTTAATGAAAGGCGCTATACAAATGCAAAGGTTTCTTTATTCTCTTTTATTCGCTTTGGGCGGGTTTCTCCGAGATGGAGGCAGAGTGTCCGCCCCGTCAGGAACGTCGTTGCGTTTCACGACGGCGCGAAACGGGTGTGGGCACTACCGATTGTTACCCCCATGGGGGGGGCCAGCACGGCGCTGGAGCGGTTCACGCTACTCCGGACTCTCTTCCCGGTGCCAACTGGACACCGCGCCAACCCGCGCATGTGCGGGGAACTTCCTCAATGTGCCGGCCCCGCCGCAACATGGCGTGGGGTTTCAGGGGCTGGCTACGTAACAAAATAGGGCCGGGGCTGGAGAGTCCGGCCCGCCGATCGGTGGGCCCCGATCGCAGGCCAGACCCCATCGGAGGCACCCCCCCCTCCCCACAGGCCGCCCCACGACCCTGCGCTCAGAGTTCCCGCCGGCTGCGACCAGGTGTGGATGGCGGCGTTTCCGCACGGCCGCTTGGCCCAACTAGGCCGGAGAATTGGCGGCCTGGCCTCGGACAGCGGCCCGCTACCGGTGCCGCGTCAAACGCGCCAGCGCAAACGGAGCAGATTCTTTGCTCGTCGGAGAATCGCGTGCCGGCGTCATGGCGGCGATTCTCCTGCCTGGCGCGGGGCTCAGAGAATCCCGCCCCATGGCGGCGTGGCGTGGTTGCGGCGATTCTCCTGCCTGGCCCTGGGGTCAGAGAATCCCGCCCCTTGCACTTCTTTTACAGCCCATTCTGCACAATCACTTTTCCATTCTTATGATGACCAACATTATAGTAGACAGCACAAGCATCCTCACCTTCAAATCTCTCTCCTGACACCAGTTGCCTGTCAAATGTTAGACCCACAAGTGTAGATTGTTTTTATTTGTACATTGCACCATCATACTGGTGCCAAAGAAGACCAGGCAATGTGCCTCAACAGCTACCGTCCGCATCGATCATTATGAAGCGCTTCGAGAGTTGGTCATGAGGCACATCAACTCCATACTCCCAGAATGCCTTGATACACTGCAATTCACATACCGCCACAATCGGCCCACAGCAGACACCATCTCCCTGGCCCTACACTCATCCCTGGAGCGTCTTGACAACAAGGACTCCTACATCAGACTCCTATTCATTGACTATAGCTCCGCCTTCAACACCATAATCCCTGCCAAGCTCATTTTTAAAAATAAATTTCAAGAACCCAATTATTTTTTCTAATTGAGGGGTAATTTAGCTTGGCCAATCCACCTAGCCTGCACATCTTTGGGTTGTGGGGTGAAACCCAGGCAGAGACGGGGAGAATGTGCAAACTCCACACGGACAGTGACCCGAGGCCGGGTTTGAACCCGGGTCCTCTGTGCTGCAGACAGCAGTGCTAACCACTACGCCACCATGCCGCCCGCCTCAGCCAAGTTCATATCAAAACTCCAAACCTAGGACTCGGTTCCTCCCTCTGCAACTGGATCCTTGATTTGCTGACCCATTTACTATCAGCAAGGATAAACAACAACACGATGTTCCTCAACACCGGGGCTCCGCAAGGCTACGTACTTACCCCCCTACTCTACTCCCTGTACACACACGCGACTGCATGACAACATTTTGCTCCAACTCCATTTTCAAGTTTGCTGATGACATGACCGTAGTGGGTCAGATCTCATAACGATGAGTCAGAATACAGGAGGGAGGTAGAGGACCTAGTGAAGTGGTGGAACAACAATTTCTCCCTCAATGTCAAAAAAACTGAACAGCTGGTCATTGACTTCAGGAAGCAAAGTATCGTACACACCCCTGTCTGTATCAACGGGGCTGAGGTGGAGATGGTTGACAGCTTCAAATTCCTAGATATATACATCACCAACAATCTGTCCTGGTCCACACTCACAGACCCACACAAACCACTACTCACACTCACTAGACCCACACAAACCACTACTCACACTCACTAGACCCACACAAACCACTACTCACACTCACTTAGACGCACACAAACCACTACTCACACTCACTAGACCCACACAAACTACTACTCACACTCACTGAGGCCCACACAAACCACTACTCACACTCACTGAGACCCACACAAACCACGACTCACACTCACTGAGACCCACACAAACCACGACTCACACTCACTAGACCCACACAAACCACGACTCACACTCACTAGACCCACACAAACTATTACTCACACTCACTGAGACCCACACATACCACGACTCACACTCACTAGACCCACACAAACTACTACTCACACTCACTAGACCCACACAAACTACTACTCACACTCACTAGACCCACACATACCACTACTCACACTCACTGAGACCCACACAAACTACTACTCACACTCACTTAGACCCACACAAACCACGACTCACACTCACTAGACCCACACAAACTATTACTCACACTCACTGAGACCCACACATACCACGACTCACACTCACTAGACCCACACAAACCACTACTCACACTCACTAGACCCACACAAACTACTACTCACACTCACTAGACCCACACAAACTACTACTCACACTCACTAGACCCACACAAACTACTACTCACACTCACTAGACCCACACAAACTACTACTCACACTCACTAGACCCACACAAACCACGACTCACACTCACTTAGACCCACACAAACTACTACTCACACTCACTAGACCCACACAAACCACGACTCACACTCACTAGACCCACACAAACTACTACTCACACTCACTGAGACCCACACAAACCACTACTCACACTTACTGAGACCCACACAAACCACTACTCACACTTACTGAGACGCACACAGACCACTACTCACACTCACTAGACCCACACAAACCACTACTCACACTCACTGAGACCCACACAAACTACTACTCACACTCACTGAGACCCACACAAACCACTACTCACACTCACTAGACCCACACAAACTACTACTCACACTCACTAGACCCACACAAACTACTACTCACACTCACTAGACCCACACAAACCACGACTCACACTCACAGACCCACACAAACCACGACTCACACTCACTAGACCCACACAAACCACGACTCACACTCACTAGACCCACACAAACCACTACTCACACTCACTCGACCCACACAAACCACTATTCACACTCACTAGACCCACACAAACCACTACTCACACTCACTCGACCCACACAAACCACTACTCACACTCACTGAGATGCACACAAACCACTACTCACACTCACGTAGACCCACACAAACCACTACTCACACTCACTGAGATGCACACAAACCACTACTCACACTCACGTAGACCCACACAAACCACTACTCACACTCACTAGACCCACACAAACTACTACTCACACTCACTGAGACCCACACAAACCAGTACTCACACTCACTAGACCCACACAAACCACTACTCACACTCACTAGACCCACACAAACTACTACTCACACTCACTAGACCCACACAAACCACTACTCACACTCACTGAGATGCACACAAACCACAACTCACACTCACGTAGACCCACACAAACCACTACTCACACTCACTAGACCCACACAAACCACTACTCACACTCACTAGACCCACACAAACCACTACTCACACTCACAGACCCACACAAACCACGACTCACACTCACTGGACCCACACAAACTACTACTCACACTCACTAGACCCACACAAACCACTACTCACACTCACTAGACCCACACAAACCACTACTCACACTCACAGACCCACACAAACCACTACTCACACTCACTAGACCCACACAAACCACTACTCACACTCACAGACCCACACAAACCACGACTCACACTCACTAGACCACACAAACCACTACTCACACTCACTAGACCCACACAAACCACTACTCACACTCACTAGACCCACACAAACCACTACTCACACTTACTGAGACGCATACAGACCACTACTCACACTCACTCGACCCACACAAACCACTATTCACACTCACTAGACCCACACAAACCACTACTCACACTCACTCGACCCACACAAACCACTACTCACACTCACTGAGGCGCACATAAACCACTACTCACACTCACGTAGACCCACACAAACCACTACTCACACTCACGTAGACCCACACAAACCACTACTCACACTCACTGAGATGCACACAAACCACTACTCACACTCACGTAGACCCACACAAACCACTACTCACACTCACTTAGACCCACACAAACCACTACTCACACTCACTCGACCCACACAAACCACTACTCACACTCACTAGACCCACACAAACCACTACTCACACTCACTTAGACCCACACAAACCACTACTCACACTCACTAGACCCACACAAACCACTACTCACACTCACTCAACCCACACAAACCACTACTCACACTCACTAGACCCACACAAACCACTATTCACACTCACTAGACCCACACAAACCACTACTCACACTCACTAGACCCACACAAACCACTACTCACACTTACTGAGACGCATACAGACCACTACTCACACTCACTCGACCCACACAAACCACTATTCACACTCACAGACCCACACAAACCACGACTCACACTCACTAGACCCACACAAACCACTACTCACACTCACTCGACCCACACAAACCACTACTCACACTCACTGAGACGCACATAAACCACTACTCACACTCACGTAGACCCACACAAACCACTACTCACACTCACTGAGATGCACACAAACCACTACTCACACTCACGTAGACCCACACAAACCACTACTCACACTCACTTAGACCCACACAAACCAGTACTCACACTCACTAGACGCACACAAACCACTCACACTCACTAGACCCACACAAACCACTACTCACACTCACTGAGACGCACACAAACCACTACTCACACTCACTCGACCCACACGAACCACTACTCACACTCACTAGACCCACACAAACCACTACTCACACTCACTTAGACCCACACAAACCACTACTCACACTCACTTAGACCCACACAAACTACGACTCACACTCACTGAGACCCACACAAACCACTACTCACACTCACTTAGACCCACACAAACCACTACTCACACTCACTCAACCCACACAAACCACTACTCACACTCACTAGACCCACACAAACCACTACTCACACTCACTAGACCCACACAAACCAGTACTCACACTCACTGAGACCCACACAAACCAGTACTCACACTCACTAGACCCACACAAACCACTCACACTCACTAGACCCACACAAACCATGACTCACACTCACTTGACCCACACAAACCACTACTCACACTCACTTGACCCACACAAACCACTACTCACACTCACTGGACCCACACAAACCACTACTCACACTCACTTAGACCCACACAAACCACTGATCACCCTCACTAGACCCACACAAACCACTACTCACACTCACTAGACCTATATTTAGGTTTGGACAAGCTACTCAAACCGCACTAACACTCTGAAAAAGCCAGGCCAAATGTTTTCACTGAGAAAAATGAGGACGGCACAGTGGCACAGGGGTTAGCACGGCTGCCTCACAGCGCCAGGGACCCGGGTTCAATTCCGGCCCAAGGGTGACTGCCTGTGTGGAGTTTGCATCTTCTCCCCCTGTGTGCGTGGGTTTCCTCCGGGGGCTCCGGTTTCCTCCCACAGCCCAAAGATGTGCAGTTTAGGTGGGGTTATGGGGATAGATTGGGGATGTGGGTCAAGTTTAGAGTGCTCTTTCAGAGTGTCGGTGCAGACTCGATGGGCCAAATGGCCTCCTTCTGCACTGTGGGGATTCTGTGGAAAGTTGGACCTGGATTGCGTTTTATGGTCAGTGTTGGTTGGTGTTGCCTTCCTTATTCTGGGGTTCAAATAATCAAATTTCTGATCCATTTGATATTCCAAATGAAATACCGATTCCGTACACAGAATGGAACGTCAATTTTACCCCAAATAATCAAATTACCAGTAAATTAGTACTTTAGAATAAAGACACAGATTTTGTCATAAAATTCCAAACACTGTGTCAGACTGAGACGAGCAGCTGACTAATACAAGAGCTGGAGGTTAACCATGTCCTAATTTGCTTTGTGGATAAAATGGCAGAGAATTCAATTCATAAGCGGATGTGCAAAATCGAAAATAAATTGACTCCTTTGATATCACAACCTCTGAAGCTTAATTGGATTTGGTTGTCAGATGCGGCTTGCAAGGACGAATGCTGATCTGCTCAGGTGTCTGCATAAGAAAAGGTCCTTTGCCTCAGTTCCTGAGGGGCAGAGAAATTTTTGGTTCCGCTTTTTAAAAAAAAAGAACTAGATTGCCTTTGTTTGATGATGAAAAAAAAATCCAAGTCAGGAAGTGATCCAAGCATTTCCTGTATCTGAAGCATGAGAAACAAACAGGGCTGTGTTCTAAGTATTCTCTGATGCCTCCTTTAATGTGAATTGTTTGATCACGGTACTTCCTCATTAATCCCATTTAGTGGCTATCTCCACATTATTGATCTGCGATGAAATTGTGCGAGGGGCACTCTTACCTGGTTTTAAGCAGCACAGCGCCTTACATAACAGACCCTGACAGCACGAGGCAGAGGGAAGCAGGAAGCAGTTGGGTGGCAGCAAGGGGCCGGGAGAAGTTGTGCCACAGAGCGATCGCCAGAGGAAACACCAGCATCATTTGGAGCACAATAAATTAGTGAACCTTGATACTCAAATTCAGCACCAAACTAAATTGGGGACCACAAATACGCAGATAGCAAAGATAAAGAAACGGAAATAAAAGCGAGTACATGGATGCTGCTGAACAAATTGAAAAGAGAAAGAAGGCGAGCGGGTACTGATCTGGGAGTGGCTTCTAGGTCGCATGCAGCAAAGTAATACAATTCTCTTCGGATATAATCTCGGTATAAAAGGGTATTAGACCCTTATAATGTGACCCTTGGTCATACAATCAATCTCAGCAAATTCGCAGGCAAGTTCTACAACTATTGTTAAAGGAAACTTTTTCAAATGTTTTTGAAAGTGACGGCAGGTGCTGTTTCCAGGACTGGTGATCCAGCTGAAGGTTCAAGCTACCATGTTACCCCCCCATGGGCAACATTTTCTCCTTTTCAGCTTCTCATATCAGAGGTAAAAGCAAACGGAGACCATTTCTGTGAAATGTGCTCAGGAGACTGCGTTTTATGTGCGGCATGGTAGCACAGTGGTTAGCACTGTTGTTTCACAGCGCCAGGGTGACCCGGTTTCAATTCCGGGCTTGGGTCACTGTGCGGAGTCTGCACCTTCTCCCCGTGTCTGCGAGGGTTTCCCTCCGGGTGCTCCGGTTTCCTCACACAAGTCCCGAAAGACGTGCTGTTAGGTGACTTGGACATTCTGAATTTTCCCTCTGTGTACCCGAACAGGCGCCGGAATGTGGCGACTAGGGGCTTTTCACAGCAACTTCACTGCAGTGTTAGTGTAAACCAACTTCTGACACTAGTAAAGATTGTTGATATAATAATGAAGATTGTTATCTGGGGAAGACAGCCGTTTATTATTTCATTCTGATACTAAGTGCAAGCAGTGCATGGATTATTAGTTTTTGCTTTTTTTAATGAAAGGAGAAAAAGGTTTTGCGGAGGATCGTGTCACAGTATTTTACAGTCTGGATTCAGGGATATCACAATCTAGAGTACCTGCAATTTTAGAAATTCAAAGTCGTAGGGGGCAAGTCAGCGGATTGAAGTAAAAGTCTGTTAAACAGCACATTTAGGGCGGTATTTCTCGGCAGCTGCAGAGTCGGGTAACACCCGGCTTTCCAACGGATTTGCCATTTTCTAGGGCTTGGGGGGTTACTCTCTACCGAGGTCGCAAATCGTCAGCCCCGATCCTCCCCCCCCCACCCTACTTTTGTGACTCCCTTCAACCCACCCACCAAGCAAAGCCCCCCCAGAACCCCCTCTCACCCCCTCTACTTGGCAAGGCCGTCTGGGCCCTGACCCCTGGCAGTGCCAACCCGGCACCGGGACACCCTGACGCTGCCAGCCTGGAATCCTGGCATGATCCCGGCACACTGTAACTGCCAGGGTGGCACTGCCAGGGTGCCTGGGTGGCACTGCCAGGGTGCCTGGGTGGTACTGCCAGGGTGCCTGGGTGGCACAGTTAGGTTACCAGGCCGGCAGTGCCACAATGCCCAGGTGCTAGGGAAGTGCCAGGGTGCCACCCTGCCCTGGCCCTGACCAGCCGGGGGATCTCCAATAGCCTGGGAAACCCATCCCCAGGTACCATTATGCCTGGTCCAAGCAGCAAGGTCTCCCAGGCACCGTCGCTGAGTCCCGGGCACCAGGTGAATCCAGCGTCCGGGTATTTGAATGAACCGTGAGGCCCATTTAAATATTCAGATCCAGATTGCGGCAGGCAGAGCGAGTCGGCTGATCCGCGATCGACGCGGAGTCCGATTTGGGGATCACATGCGGTTCACCTGTACCTCCTGGATCCTCGCCAGGCACAGCGGGGTGGCTGAATCATGCCCATATACAGCCACCACAAATAAATAAACTTTGTAGTTTTCATTTTGATCAACCTGAATTAGGCAATGGCCTTTAAGATAAATTCCTCATAAAGTATTAGAAAAAAAATCCCAAATTGTACGAAAATGTGGATTCAGAGTTTTTCAATGAGATGGAATGACAGGAAGTAGGAAGACATCGGCACAATGTAGGTTTCCCTGACAACCAATACAAAGGCCGGAATCTTGTGCTCTCCGGGGCAAGGCTCGGCACTGATCTTGCCACTGTCTGACTGGCGCGTGGTTCAGCTGGCGTACCCGCCAGGCGATCTCCCCCAACGTCTCAACAAGATACCGACAAAAGTATCCATATTTGGGAAGAATATTTTGTAATGGGGGTCACCATTAGGGAATAAACTGCCGAGCCAGCAACACCCACATCCCGGGAAGGAATAAAACAAAATTGTGGGTGGCTGATGAAAAATTGGTCAAAACAGTGGGTAAATTTTAAGGACCAGGTTATTTAATTGGGTCTTATCTGATTGTATAATCTTTCGCCTGTGATGATTGCGTTTGAAAGAAATGTCTGCTGTGAGTATGAATAGAATAGAATAGAACAGTACAGCACAGAACAGGCCCTTCGGCCCTCGATGTTGTGCCGAGCAATGATTACCCTACTCAAACCCACGTATCCACCCTATACCCGTAACCCATCAACCCCCCCCCTTAACCTTACTTTTTAGGACACTACGGGCAATTTAGCATGGCCAATCCACCTAACCCGCACATCTTTGGACTGTGGGAGGAAACCGGAGCACCCGGAGGAAACCCACGCACACACAGGGAGGACGTGCAGACTCCACACAGACAGTGACCCAGCCGGGAATTGAACCTGGGACCCTGGAGCTGTGAAGCATTTATGCTAACCACCATGCTACCGTGCTGAGTATGATCAATACACTGGATAGATTTCAGGGTCACAAGGCTTCATCTATATCAGAAAGTTTAAAAGTCAGGAAAGCAAAATTAATGAAGTTCACTCATCAATGATCACCTCCAATTCATCAATAAATGCTTAACCCAGGGTCAGGAATTTTTAGTTTGATACTCGCCATCACTAATTTACATTTTCTAATGAGTGGGTTGGATTCTCAGCAGCCCGACGCCCAAATCGTGTTCGGCGACAGGGCGGAGAATCCGTTTTCCCGCACGAAATCGGGACCGGCGCCGTTTCCACGATTCTCCGTCACCCGAAATGCGGCGTACTCGGGGAGTACACTGCGGCGAGTATCCACCGCCTCAGGCCATTGGCTGAGAGGCCCGTCCCGCGATTCTCCGTCCCCGACTGGCCGAATTCCCAACAGCGTGGGACACTCACGGTCCCACCGTCTGCGATACCCACGTGGCGGGTGTGGACTCAGTCCGGGGCCACCACAGTCAGGGGAGGGCCGATCGGAGGGCGGGGGGTGGGGGCTCATTCGGGACTGGGGGATATGTGTGTGGGTGGTCTGGGTCGGGCGAACAGCCAATGCGGGGTATTACTTCGGCGGTCCAGTCCATGGGCTGAGTTCGCCATGCAGCATGGCGTGGCCGCTGGAGCCCGTCGCAGTGTGCATGCGCGGCCTCTGACACGGAACTGCGGGGGCCCTATCTGCAGCTGGAGTAGTGAGCCCCCTGCAATACCCCAATTTTCCTGGCATAAAAGACCACAGCTTTCACGATGGCATGTGGACATAGTCCGAAAAACGGAGAATCCACCCCAGCGTTCTTTCCATTAGATCCCCTGACTTTACAATGTAATTCAAAACAAATGTTTTAGATTCTGTAATGGCAACCTCAAAGAACAAAGAACAATACAGCACAGGAACAGGCCCTTCGGCCCTCCAAGCCTACACCGGTCATGATACCAACCTTGGCCAAAACCCTCAGCGCCTCCTAGTGCCGTATCCCTCTGTACCCATCCTATCCATGTAATTGCCTTTTGAACGTCGTTAACGTATCTGCTTCCACAACCTCCCCTGGCAATCATCACCCTCTGCGTAAAATCCTGCCTCCTCTAAACTTTGCCCCATAGACCTTAAACCTGTGCCCCCTGGTGACTGACCTCTCACCCTGGGAAAGAGTGGCTGCCCATCCACTCTACCCATGCCCCTCATAATCTTGTCGACCTCTATCAGGGTCACCCTTCAACCTCCGTCTATCTAATGAAAACAGTCCGAGTCTATTCAGCCTCTGCACACAGCTAACACCCTCCAGACCAGGCAACATCCTGGTAAACCTCCTGTGCACCCTCTCCAAAGCCTCCACATCCTTCCGGTAGTGTGGCGACCAGAATTGTGCGCAATATTCCAAATCCGGCTTTACCAAGGTTCTATACAACTGCAGCATGACTTGCCAGTTTTTATATTCGATGCCCCGTCCAATGAAGGCAAGCATTCCGTACGCCTTTTAAATGTTGTCAATGTCTCTGCCTCAACCACTTCCTCCGGTTGCTCATTCCATATATGTACCACCCTCTGTGTAATAAAGCTGAAAAATATCAGACAACATAGGGTGGAATTCTCCCACTGGCGGGTTCAATGGGATGCTGAGGGACCGGTTTCACGCCAACATGAAATTCCCATGGGATTTTCCCACTGATGCCCACCACGGCGGATTAGGAAACGCTCTGGAGGCCCACATGCATCCTGCTAATGGGATTACAGATGAAGGCCGACTACCCAAGCCCGATTCTTCAATATGCCAGCGGGAAAACACACTCATGCAAAACACGTCAGGAACAATATGGTACCTTCCAGATTCGGGGTCCTCGGGTGAGGGGCGTCCATCTGCCCAGTCTCAGAAATCCCTCTTTATTTTCAGGAGGTCCATCATCTCTCTTCAACAGTGGGTCGCTGGTGTTGGGTACCTTGTCAATATGGCGCCTGGTTGGGGCAGCGGCCTATGCGCCATCAGGCCTGCCCCACCGGGGAATACGGTGCATTACACCCAGCTGCATGATTAATGAGGTCGGGGCCGGAATGTAACTGTTACAACTGCTGGAACGGAGAACTGAGACACTAAACTCTCTGCCCCTGATCGCTGCGCTCAGCATTCGCAAACCATCAACATCACTGAATCCACCCCAGTCTGACGCCAGTGCACAAACGACAGACTGAATGTTCCGAATACAGATGTTGCAAGCTTTCACTATTGGAGGCATGCAATGATGTGGGTTGTCAGGGACAACAGCTTGGGCTAATTTGACAATTTTGTTAGTCTGCAATGCCAGCCGCTGCTGAACTATAACAGTGATAGAGAATTGTTGAGTTCTATCAAGGTGAAATGTGACCGTGATGCTAATGTCAAATCAAATCCCGAGAAGAGCCTGTGCTACTTATTATGTGGATCATTTAGGAAGGGCCCAGTTACTGGCCGCAGTTTTTACAGCATTCCCCACCCCCACAGTTAACCAGTCAGCGTACGTACAATTAGGGTCACAGCATCTAGGAAAATAATAATAATAATTGCACGAGCCTACACTGCCCTGTCAGAATAAATGGAAATTCCTCTGTAGTTTTGCCCTTCCGTGAGTGCACACGGAATCAATATTAAAGGAAAGAGAAAAGGAATTAATTTGTTGAGTATTCAAAAGGGAAATTGTGAGATTCATTTGATTGCTATTTGAAGGAGTTAAAGGGTTAATGGGCCAATGGCCCCTCTTATGCTGGCCTATTCTATCATTTACTTTCACTGTCCATTGCCAAAATATATCATCCAATAAGGATCAACGGACATGCCTCAGTAACACGCAAGTAAAACGCATTCGCAACTCAACTGCCAGGCAATGATCATCTCCAACAGGCGAGAATCTAACCATCTCCCCTTGATATTCTGCAGCATTACCATCGCTGAATCCCCCACCAGTAACACCTTGGGGGTTACCATGGTTCAGATACTTAAATGGACGAGCTACACCAATGCCGTGCTGCAAGAGCAGACACCTGGAATTCTACAGCGAGTAACTCACCTCCGGACTCCCCAAAGCCTGTCCACCATGTACAAGGCACAGGTTAGGAGTGTAATGAATACTCTCCACTTTCCTGGGTGAAGTGCAATTTAACCAACACTCAAGCTCAACACTATCCAGGACAAAGCAGCCCCACTTGGTCAGAATCTTACCCATTACCGTAAACATTCACTCTCTCCACCACTGGCAAACAGTGGCAGCCGCGTGACCCTTGGAGCGACTCGCCAAGGCTTCTTCAACAGCAACTTCCAAACCCTCTACCGTCGAGAAGGACAAGGGCAGCAAATACATGGGAACACCACCACCTGCAATTTCCCCTCTAAGCCACACACCATGCTGACTGGGAACTATATTGTCGTTCCTTTACAGTTGTTTTAACAGCACGGTGGGTGTGCCTACAGCAGAAGGATTGCAACAGTTCAAGATGGCAGCTCACTACCACAGTTTCAATGGCAGTGAGGGATGCAGTCAAATGCTGACCTTGCAGTAATGCTCACATCCCAGGCATAGCTAAAACAAAATCATTAAAGCTTCAATAATGACAAATGCAAGTGATTAGCTTTTTGACAGTAAAAACAAAGATCAGACGGGCCGTGTTCCATCCAGTCTCACATCCAATGATTTATGAATTGTTTCATCAAAGAATGAATTAGGTCTTAAATATAGAAATAAGGATAGGCTTTAGATAAATCTCAAAGTGAGAAGGGCATCTCCATCAATGGAACACTCCTTCAGTACTCCTAACATCTCTGAACTTAGAACGCCCACCTCTCGACTTGGAAGCAAAAGAACCTGGGCCAAGGTCAATACCACCATCAATCGCAGCTCTGGGGATAGATACATAAAGGTTTTCATAGCTAACATTTTTACAGAATTTCTAAGCATGGAAGAAAGCCATTTGGCCCATTGAGTCTGTGCCAACCCTCCAATTAGTCTCATTCTCTCGCTCTTCCCACAAAACCTTTTAGATTCATTTTCAATTATTTATCCACTTCCTTTTCACAAGCCTTTGTAGATTCTGCTTCGCCCATTGTTTCCCTGATGTGGAGATGCCGGCGTTGGACTGGGGTGAGCACAGTAAGAAGTCTGACAACAGGTGAATGTTGTCCTCAGGTGAATGGGTGGAGGAAGGAGCAGGGCTCCGAAAGCTAGTGTTTGAAACAAACATGTTGGACTTGAACCTGGTGTTGTGAGACTTCTTATTGTTTCCCTGAGCAGATTCCATATCCTAACAGGCACCTGCATTAGAACACTCCTCTCCCTTTGTTATTTTAGTATTGATTTTAAATTCATACCCACGAGCTGTTAGCTTAATGGCAAGAAAGGATACATTTCTCTCTTTCAGATCTTATTATAGTCTATTTTACCTTGAATACATCCATCAGATAAAAAGAGCACCAGTTTCTATAACTCATAACAAAATGTATCATTTGCTGCTATAAATCATTACAGTTACTGCATTACGGACCGTAATGTATTATTACAGCTCACTGAATCTACTATAGTGCAGAAGGAGGCCATTGGGCCCATTGAGTCTGCACCGGCCCTTGGAAAGAGCACTCTACTGAAACCCACACCTCCACCTTATCCCCGTAACCCAGTAACCTCACCTAACCTTTTTTCTGACACTAAGGGGATATTTAGCAGCGCCAGGAACCCGAGTTCAATTCCGTCCTTGGGTGACTGTCTGTGCGGAGTCTGCACGTTCTCCCCGTGTCTGCGTGGGTTTCCTCCGGATGCTCCGGTTTCCTCTCACAGTCCAAAGATGTGCAGGTTAGGTGGATTGGCCATTCTAAATTGCCCTTAGTGTCCAAAGGTTAGGTGGGGTTACAGGGGTAGGGTAGGGATGTGGGCCTAGATTAGGGTGCTCTTTCCAAGGGTCGGTGCAGACTAAATAGGCTGAATAGTCTCCTTATGCACTGTAAAGATTCTATAATATTACAGTTAAAGTATTACAGGTTGTACTGTGCCATTACAGTTATATCATGCAGACTGCACTGCATCCTCATGGACATAATTTATGGCCCACACATCTTGGTTCCCCAGCCCCACATTTAGGTGGAACCCCAATGATGCACCAGCGAATCCCTCCAGGAAGTTGCAAAATAAGGGTTTACCCAGAAATTGCCCAGAAGCGCTAACTTCATCTGGGCAACTGCACTGGGCCAAGAACCATCTGACAGAAGCGATTTACATCGCTAACTTTGGATGGTTCTACCAATTTTACCCTGATGGTTACTCTGAAAGATTTAGAGGGAAAAAACACTTCAATTCCAGAGTAATCTTTAACAAACCCAGACCCCCCCCCCCCCCCCCCCCCCTCACACAGGACATCCCCACACACACGCACACACAACCTTGCAGCAGAACCACCCCAAACATCCCCACCCCAACCCTCTTCCTATCCTCCCAGGTTCCGTTCTCGACCTCACCTCCCCTCAGCCCATCCCCTAACTCCTCCCCTTAGTTGTCTGAACCCCTTACCTTTGAAACTTAAATTGTCCCTTTAGACACCCCCTTTACTGAAGATAGTGCCATCAAAGGGGGGTGTTTCCTATCTCTCTGTGTACAGTTAGTCCACACTTCACTGCTCCTGCCTTACCCAGCTTGAGTGGGAAAGGGTGAGTGAGAAATGGGCTTTGGAATATACAGCGTTGGGTATGTCCATCGAGAGGGGTACTCCGCCAGAAGTTGGCACTCTGAAGGCGTTACGGGTCCATGTCTTCCTTTTATCTGCCCATGGTCAATAATTTTGTAAGCAAAGAGGTTTTGTAACCTTCAGAGTGATTGTCTCAATTTCAATTATCCCAGCAGCAAGCTTTTTGTGAATTTGAAAAATGAAAGTTATCTATTATCATCCACTTGTCCCAGGTGTTTAAAAATTATATCTCATTCATTTGACACACTCTCACACACACACTTTCACACATACCAATATTAGATATCGACAAAGGTAAAACAATACAATTAAAAATTACGATTGTCTCAATCGCTTTTCCGGCAGGCCTGCAGCTTCTTAGATGAGGTGATGCGTTTGTTGAAGTGAGGGTCTTGTAAGAAGAAGAGGATTCTCAGTAAGCTGTGAGGCCTCCTGTAGCTGAATTTTTAGGAGATTTGTTTGCACGTGAAATTTAGAACAGGTTGGGGGAACTCATCCTACTTCCAAGGTGTTGCTGCTTATTAGATTGGCTGCTTAGGTGACTCACAACGGGTTTAATGGCTTTTTGTTAGAACTCTGTCTACAAAATAGCTTATTGCTGTGAGTTTAAAAGCAGACAACAAAAGTTTCCTCACCATGTGACTTGCAACGTTCAAAGTGTCCTTTCCAAAATGTGGCAGTATGTTAACGACACATATTGTGTTGTCTGAAGGTCCAAAGAAGAATTATATTCCACTTGAACTGTTAACTCTGACAGATGCTATGAGACCTGCTGAGTTTTTTTTTACATCACTTTTTGTTTATCTTTGAAATTCGCTCAATCCAGTTTCAGTGAGGCACCAACACTATACAACGGAATGTCGATAGGAACCATTCACATTTGTCTAACACACATTGAGTTTCAATATTTATTTTATTCATGGTGCAACAGAAGAGAGGGCTGGCTAGAATGCTATAGTCCTTTTGTTGACATTCCATCCTTAAACAAAGAGCTACTTGATTTCTCTGATTGGCTGTGAATGTCCAGATTGAATTAGGTATTTCTTGAGACTCAGGATTGTGTGGAGCTTGAAAGACAAATGGCTAAATGATTTGCCGCTGTCACTTTAACAGTCTGTGTTCAGAATTTTAAAATATTGACTGTGAACGTATACTGGAACATGACAATCACATTAGTTACAACTTCAGAGACGGCAATGTGGCTTTCACGTACAGCATTAAGGACTGAACTTTACCAATATGGTTACTGTATTGCTGATCAAATGGCACTATCTCCGTTACTTCATTACAGATGCACTGTATCATTGCAATTGCAGAATTTCAGACTGCACTGTACCACCATAGTTACACAATTACATACTCACAGTGAGCTGAACGACTACAGTAACACGATTAAAAACTCACACAGTGCTGTACCAATACAGTTATACAATTACACACTGACACACTGTGCTGTACCAATACAGTTACACAATTACACACTGACACACTGTGCTGTACCAATACAGTTACACAATTACACACTGACACACTGTGCTGTACCAATACAGTTACACAATTACACACTGACACACTGTGCTGTACCAATACAGTTACACAATTACACACTAACACACTATGCTGTACTAATACAGTTACACAATTACACACTGACACACTGCCGTACGAATACAGTTACACAATTACACACTAACACACTATGCTGTACCAATAGTTACACAATTACACACTAACACACTATGCTGTACCAATAGTTACACAATTACACACTAACACACTATGCTGTACTAATACAGTTACACAATTACACACTGACACACTGCCGTACCAATACAGTTACACAATTACACACTGACACACTGCCGTACGAATACAGTTACACAATTACACACTAACACACTATGCTGTACCAATAGTTACACAATTACACACTAACACACTATGCTGTACTAATACAGTTACACAATTACACACTGACACACTGCCGTACCAATACAGTTACACAATTACACACTGACACACTGCCGTACCAATACAGTTACACAATTACACACTGACACACTGCCGTACCAATACAGTTACACAATTACACACTGACACACTGCCGTACCAATACAGTTACACAATTACACACTGACACACTGCCGTACGAATACAGTTACACAATTACACACTGACACACTGTGCTGTACCAATAGTTACATAATTACACACTGACACACTGTGCTGTACCAATACAGTTACACAATTACACACTGGCACACTGTGTTGCACCACCACAGTGATAGATAGAGAAATACAGCACAGAACAGGCCCTTCGGCCCACGATGTTGTGCCAAAATTTTGTCCTAGGCTAATCATAGAATTTTGGACACTATGGGCAATTTATCATGGCCAATCCACCCAACCTGCACATCTTTGGACTGTGGGAGGAAACCGGAGTACCCGGAGGAAACCCACGCACACACGGGGAGGACGTGCAGACTCCACACAGACAGTGACCCAAGCCGGAATCGAACCTGGGACCCTGGAGCTGTGAAGCAATTGTGCTATCCACAATGCTACCGTGCTGCCCTTAAGAATAAATTAATCTACACTCATTATTCTACCATAATCCATGTACCTATCCAATAGCCGCTTGAAGGTCCCTAACGTTTCCAACTCAACTACTTCCACAGGCAGTACATTCCATGCCCCCACTACTCTCTGGGTAAAGAACCTACCTCTGACTTCCCCTCTATATCTTCCACCATTTATCTTAAATTTATGTCCCCTTGTAATGGTGTGTTCCACCCGGGGAAAAAGTCTCTGACTGTCTACTCTATCTATTCCCCTGATCATCTTATAAACCTCTATCAAGTCGCCCCTCATCCTTCTCCGTTCTAATGAGAAAAGGCCTAGTACCCTCAACCTTTCCTCGTACGACCTACTCTTCATTCCAGGCAACATCCTGGTAAATCTCCTTTGCACCTTTTCCAAAGCTTCCACATCCTTCCTAAAATGAGGTGACCAGAACTGCACACAGTACTCCAAATGTGGCCTGACCAATGTTTTGGACAGCTGCATCATCACCTCACGGTTCTTAAATTCAATCCCTCTGCTAATGAACGCTAGCACACCATAGGCCTTCTTCACAGCTCTATCCACTTGAGTGGCAACTTTCAAAGATCTATGAACATAGACCCCGAGATCTCTCTGCTCCTCCACATTGCCAAGAACCCTACCATTAACCCTGTATTCCGCATTCAGATTTGTCCTTCCAAAATGGACAACCTCACACTTGTCAGGGTTAAACTCCATCTGCCACTTCTCAGCCCAGCTCTGCATCCTATCTATGTCTCTTTGAAGCCAACAACAGCCCTCCTCACTATCCACAACTCCACCAATCTTCGTATCATCTGCAAATTTACTGACCCACCCTTCAACTCCCTCATCCAAGTCGTTAATGAAAATCACAAACAGCAGAGGACCCAGAACTGATCCCTGCGGTACGCCACTGGTAACTGGGCTCCAGGCTGAATATTTGCCATCCACCACCACTCTCTGTCTTCTATCTGGTTAGCCAGTTTGTTATCCAACTGGCCAAATTTCCCACTATCCCATGCCTCCTTACTTTCTGCACAAGCCTACAATGGGGAACCTTATCAAATGCCTTACTAAAATCCATGTACACTACATCCACTGCTTTACCTTCATCCACATACTTGGTCACCTCCTTAAAGAAGTCAATAAGACTTGTAAGGCAAGACCTACCCCTCACAAATCCGTGCTGACTATCTCTAATCAAGCAGTGTCTTTCCAGATGCTCAGAAATCCTATTCCTCAGTACCTTTTCCATTACTTTGCCTACCACCGAAGTAAGACTAACTGGCCTGTAATTCCCAGGGTTGATTACACACAGTCACACAGTGCTGTACCAAAAAATTACACAATTACACATTGACACACTGTGCTGTACCAGTTACACAATTACACACTAACACACTATACTGTACCAATAGGGGCTGGTTTAGCTCACTGGGCTAAATCGCTGGCTTTTAAAGCAGACCAAGGCAGGCCAGCAGCACGGTTCGATTCCCGTCCAAGCCTCCCCAAACAGGCGCTGGAATGTGGCGAGTAGGGGCTTTTCACAATAACTTCATTGAAGCCTACTCGTGACAATAAGCGATTTTCATTTCATTTTCAATACAGTTACACAATTACACACTGACACACTGCCGTACCAATACAGTTACACAATTACACACTGACACACTGTGCTGTACCAATAGTTACACAATTACACACTGACACACTATGCTGTACCAATACAGTTACACAATTACCACTGACACACTATGCTGTACCAATACAGTTACACAATTATACACTGACACACTGTGCTGTACCAATACAGTTACACAATTACACACTAACACACTGTGCTGTACCAATACAGTTACACAATTACACACTGACACACTGTGCTGTACCAATACAGTTACACAATTACACACTGACACACTGCCGTACCAATACAGTTACACAATTACACACTGACACACTATGCTGTACCAATAGTTACACAATTACACACTGACACACTATGCTGTACCAATACAGTTACACAATTACACACTGACACACTATGCTGTACCAATAGTTACACAATTACACACTGACACACTGTGCTGTACCAATACAGTTACACAATTACACACTGACACACTGTGCTGTACCAGTTACATGATTACACACTGACACACTGTGCTGTACCAATACAGTTACACAATTACACACTGACACACTGTGCTGTACCAATACAGTTACACAATTACACGCTGACACACTGCCATACCAATACAGTTACACAATTACACACTGACACACTGTGCTGTACCAATACAGTTACACAATTACACACTGACACACTGTGCTGTACCAATACAGTTACACAATTACACACTGACACACTGTGCTGTACCAATACAGTTACACAATTACACACTGACACACTGTGCTGTACCATGGCAGTTACACAATTACACACTGACACACTGTGCTGTACCAATACAGTTACACAATTACACACTGACACACTGTGCTGTACCATGGCAGTTACACGATTACACACTGACACACTGTGCTGTACCAATACAGTTACACAATTACACATTAACACACTGTGCTGTACCAATACAGTTACACAATTACACACTGACACACTGTGCTGTACCAATACAGTTACACAATTACACTCTGACACACTGTGCTGTACCAATACAGTTACACAATTACACACTGACACACTATGCTGTACCAATACAGTTACACAATTACACACTGACACACTGTGCTGTACCAATACAGTTACACAATTACACACTGACACAGTGCCGTACCAATACAGTTACACAATTACACACTGACACACTGTGCTGTACCAATACAGTTACACAATTACACACTGACACACTGTGCTGTACCAATACAGTTACACAATTACACACTGACACACTGTGCTGTACCAATACAGTTACACAATTACACACTGACACACTGTGCTGTACCATGGCAGTTACACAATTACACACTGACACACTGTGTTGTACCAATACAGTTACACAATTACACACTGACACATTGTGCTGTACCAATACAGTTACACAATTACACACTGACACACTGTGCTGTACCAATACAGTTACACAATTACACACTGACACACTGTGCTGTACCAATACAGTTACACAATTACACACTGACACACTGCCATACCAATACAGTTACACAATTACACACTGACACACTGTGCTGTACCAATACAGTTACACAATTACACACTGACACACTGCCATACCAATACAGTTACACAATTACACACTGACACACTGTGCTGTACCATGGCAGTTACACAATTACACACTGACACACTATGCCGTACCAATACAGTTACACAATTACACACTGACACATTGTGCTGTACCAATATAGTTACACAATTACACACTGACACACTGCCATACCAATACAGTTACACAATTACACACTGACACACTGTGCTGTACCATGGCAGTTACACAATTACGCACTGACACACTGCCGTACCAATACAGTTACACAATTACACACTGACACACTGCCGTACCAATACAGTTACACAATTACACACTGACACACTGTGCTGTACCAATACAGTTACACAATTACACACTGACACACTGTGCTGTACCAATACAGTTACACAATTACACACTGACACACTGCCGTACGAATACAGTTACACAATTACACACTGACACACTGTGCTGTACCAATACAGTTACACAATTACACACTGACACACTGTGCTGTACCATGGCAGTTACACAATTACACACTGACACACCATGCTGTACCAATACAGTTACACAATTACACACTGACACACTGTGCTGTACCAATACAGTTACACAATTACACACTGACACACTGCCGTACCAATACAGTTACACAATTACACACTAACACACTGTGCTGTACCAATACAGTTACACAATTACACACTCGCACACTGTGCTGTACCAATACAGTTACACAATTACACACTGACACACTGTGCTGTACCAATACAGTTACACAATTACACACTGACACACTGTGCTGTACCAATACAGTTACACAATTACACACTGACACACTGTGCTGTACCAATACAGTTACACAATTACACACTGACACACTGTGCTGTACCAATACAGTTACACAATTACACACTGACACACTGTGCTGTACCAATACAGTTACACAATTACACACTGACACACTATGCCGTACCAATACAGTTACACAATTACACACTGACACAGTGCTGTACCAATACAGTTACACAATTACACACTGACACACTGTGATGTACCAATACAGTTACACAATTACACACTGACACACTGCCGTACCAATACAGTTACACGATTACACACTGACACACTGTGCTGTACCAATACAGTTACACAATTACACACTGACACACTGTGCTGTACCAATACAGTTACACAATTACACACTGACACACTGTGCTGTACCAATACAGTTACACAATTACACACTGACACACTGCCGTACCAATACAGTTACACAATTACACACTGACACACTGTGCTGTACCAATACAGTTACACAATTACACACTGACACAGTGCTGTACCAATACAGTTACACAATTACACACTGACACACTGTGCTGTACCAATACAGTTACACAATTACACACTGACACAGTGCCATACCAATACAGTTACACAATTACACACTAACACACTGTGCTGTACCAATACAGTTACACAATTACACACTGACACACTGTGCTGTACCAATACAGTTACACGATTACACACTGACACACTGCCGTACCAATACAGTTACACAATTACACACTAACACACTGTGCTGTACCAATACAGTTACACAATTACACACTAACACACTGTGCTGTACCAATACAGTTACACAATTACACACTGACACACTGTGCTGTACCAATACAGTTACACAATTACACACTGACACAGTGCTGTACCAATACAGTTACACAATTACACACTGACACACTGCTGTACCAATACAGTTACACGATTACACACTGACACACTGCTGTACCAATACAGTTACACAATTACACACTGACACACTGCTGTACCAATACAGTTACACAATTACACACTGACACACTGTGCTGTACCAATACAGTTACACAATTACACACTGACACACTGTGCTGTACCAATACAGTTACACAATTACACACTGACACACTGCTGTACCAATACAGTTACACAATTACACACTGACACACTGTGCTGTACCAATACAGTTACACAATTACACACTGACACACTGCTGTACCAATACAGTTACACAATTACACACTGACACACTGTGCTGTACCATGGCAGTTACACAATTACACACTGACACACTGCCGTACCAATACAGTTACACAATTACACACTAACACACTGTGCTGTACCAATACAGTTACACAATTACACACTAACACACTATGCTGTACCAATACAGTTACACAATTACACACTAACACACTGTGCTGTACCAATACAGTTACACAATTACACACTCGCACACTGTGCCGTACCAATACAGTTACACAATTACACACTGACACACTGTGCTGTACCAATACAGTTACACAATTACACACTAACACACTATGCTGTACCAATACAGTTACACAATTACACACTGACACACTGTGCTGTACCAATACAGTTACACAATTACACACTGACACACTGTGCTGTACCAATACAGTTACACAATTACACACTGACACACTGCCGTACCAATACAGTTACACAATTACACACTGACACACTGACACACTGTGCTGTACCAATAGTTACACAATTACACACTGACACACTGCCGTACCAATACAGTTACACAATTACACACTGACACACTGACACACTGACACACTGTGCTGTACCAGTTACATGATTACACACTGACACACTGTGCTGTACCACTACTTACACAATTACACACTGACACACTGTGCTGTACCAATACAGTTACACAATTACACACTGACACACTATGCTGTACCAATACAGTTACACAATTACACACTAACACACTATGCTGTACCAATACAGTTGCACAATTACACACTGACACACTGCCGTACCAATACAGTTACACAATTACACACTGACACACTGTGCTGTACCATGGCAGTTACACGATTACACACTGACACACTGCCGTACCAATACAGTTACACAATTACACACTGACACACTGTGCTGTACCAATACAGTTACACAATTACACACTGACACACTGCCGTACCAATACAGTTACACAATTACACACTGACACACTGTGCTGTACCATGGCAGTTACACAATTACACACTGACACACTGCCGTACCAATACAGTTACACAATTACACACTGACACACTGTGCTGTACCATGGCAGTTACACAATTACACACTGACACACTGCCGTACCAATACAGTTACACAATTACACACTGACACATTGTGCTGAACCAATACAGTTATCGAATTGAAGACTCCACTCTGCTAGTAATCCGTTCCAGCATTACAAGCTACATTTGTCGTTACATTCACAGTAGTGTTTGCACTTACAATGACACTACCAGATCACAGCTGTGCTGTACGATTGGCATAAAGGACTGCCCTATACCAGTAATTTTCAAACTGAGGGTCGCGACCCACGTGTGGGTTTCATATAATTTACAGTGCAGAAGGAGGCCATTTGGCCCATCAAGTCTGCACTGGTTCTTGGAAAGAGCACCCTACCCAACCACACACCTCCACCCTATCCCCATAACCCAGTAACCCTACCCAACAATGAGGGCAATTTTGGACACTAAGGGCAATTTATCACGGCCAGTCCACCTAACCTGCACATCTTTGGACTGTGGAAGGAAACCGGAGCACCCGGAGGAAACCCACACACACACGGGGAGAACGTACAGACTCCGCACAGACAGTGACCCAAGTCGGGAATCGAACCTGGGACCCTGGAGCTGTGAAGCAATTACACACTGACACACTGTGCTGTACCAATACAGTTACACGATTACACACTCGCACACTATGCTGTACCAATACAGTTACACGATTACACACTCGTACACTGTGCTGTACCAATACAGTTACACGATTACACACTCTGACACACTGTGCTGTACCAATACAGTTACACGATTACACACTCGCACACTGTGCTGTACCAATACAGTTACACGATTACACACTCTGACACACTGTGCTGTACCAATACAGTTACACGATTACACACTCGCACACTGTGCTGTACCAATACAGTTACACGATTACACACTCTGACACACTGTGCTGTACCAATACAGTTACACGATTACACACTCACACATTGTGCTGTACCAATACAGTTACACGATTACACACTGACACACTGTGCTGTACCAATATAGTTACACAATTACACACTAACACACTGTACCGTACCAATACAGTTACACAATTACACACTCGCACACTGTGCTGTACCAATACAGTCGTGTTTGTACTTACAATGACAGTGCCAGATGACAGCTGTGCTGTACAATTGTCATTAGTTGCAGCATAAAGGACTGCCCTATACCAGCCTCCTGCATACTTCAATGCACTGTTCCAGGAGCATGTGTTTTTTTTTAACGGGTTAGTCTTCCCGCCAGAAGTGGCAGCGGAGAGCAAGTCACGTGCCAGGTACACTGACATCAAGCACTCAGGACGCAAAATTACTGAAAAGAGCTTCCTCCGTTTTGTAGCTGCCAGCAAGCAAGCAACAAGACTGTGTGAAGAACTGAAGATGGATGTTTTTGGACTAAGGAAGAGAGGGCCAGGGACACAAACCGAGCAGGATTCATTAGCTGAATCTACTGGAGAGAGCTTCACAGGAGAGTCCACGGCAGGATAAAGCAGTGCTGGTGTGAGCTGCCGGGTCTCTGATGAACAACCCATATAGAAAATTGAATGACAAAGCAAGTGAGATCATGAGGATCAAGCAGGCTCACCTGTCATATTAAAGATAAGCGAAAATGATGGGTCACAAAGGTCGGCCGGTTGGTAAAAATGTGTCCCCGGAAAAAAAGTTTCAAAAACCCCTGACATATATTAGTTGTGTTACAGACTTCATGTACCACTTCAGTCATACCATTGCAGAATGCACTTTCTCAACAACATTCAGAATTGGATGTTGTTAAAAGCACAAAAGCTGTATCTAGTAAAGGACCATAACGCAATTTTATCATATTCTGACTAATTGTCGACTCAGGAGAGAAAGGGGTTGGGGCGGGGGGGGGGGGGGGGGGGGGGGGGGGGTGAAGTCCGCCAGCTTCATTGCCAGTATTCCCGCCATAATTTCTGACATTTAGTCAAAGAACCACTGGAGGTGGGTCCCACAATGTCATGTTGGCAGGGTGGGTTCATTCAGATCGGGCATCCTTTGATCTGAAGGAAAGGATTTCCCTCACTTACACAGGACCTTCCCTCCCCACAATGGACATCCCCCCTCACCAGTAAACCCTCCCCCACCTCAGACCTCCCCAACGGAAACCTCTGCGACAGTGCACCATGGCACTGCCTCCTAACACTGCCCCCTGGCATTTCATCCAGGTACTGACACCTGACACTGCCCAGTTGTGCCAAGGTACTCCCCAAGCATGACTCTCTCCCCCTGGGGCTGTATTTACCTGTGCACTCCCAGGGGCAGCCTTCAAAGAACAAAGAACAAAGAAAAGTACAGCACAGGAACAGGCCCTTCGGCCCTCCAAGCCTGTGCCGACCATGCTGCCCGTCTAAATTTGTCTTCTGCACTTCCGGAGTCCGTATCCCTCTATTCCCATCCTATTCATGTATTTGTCAAGATGCCCCCTAAACGTCACTATCGTCCCTGCTTCCACCACCTCCTCCGGCAGCGAGTTCCAGGCACCCACTACCCTCTGTGTAAAAAAGGTGCCTCGTACATCTACTCTAAACCTTGCTCCTCGCACCTTTAACCTATGCCCCCTAGTAATTGACCCCTCTACCCTGGGAAAAAGCCTCTGACTATCCACTCTGTCTATGCCCTTCATAATTTGGTAGACCTCCATCAGGTCGCCCCTCAACCTCCGTCGTTCCAGTGAGAACAAACCGAGTTTATTCAACCTCTCCTCATAGCTAATGCCCTCCATTCCAGGCAACATCCTGGTAAATCTCTTCTGCACCCTCTCTAAAGCCTCCACATCCTTCTGGTAGTGTGGTGACCAGAATTGAACACTATACTCCAAGTGTGGCCTAAGGTTCTATACAGCTGCAACATGACTTGCCAATTTTTATACTCAATGCCCCGGCCAATGAAGGCAAGCATGACTACCTTCTCCACCTGTGTTGCCCCTTTCAGTGACCTGTGGCCTGTACACCTAGATCTCTCTGACTGTCAATACTCTTGAGGGTTCTACCATTCACTGTATATTCCCTACCTGCATTAGACCTTCCAAAATGCATTACCTCACATTTGTCCGGATTAAACTCCATCTGCTATCTCTCCGCCCAAGTCTCCAAACGATCTAAATCCTGCAGTATCCTCTGACAGTCCTCATCGCTATCCGCAAATCCACCAACCTTTGTGTTGTCTGCAAACTTATTAATCAGACCAGTTACATTTTCCTCCAAATCATTTATATATACTATGAACAGCAAAGGTCCCAGCACTGATCCCTGCAGAACACCACTCGTCACAGCCCTCCAATCAGAAAAGCACCCTTCCATTGCTATTCTATGACCTAGCCAGTTCTGTATCATCTTGCCAGCTCACCCCTGATCCCATGTGACTTCACCTTTTGCACCAGTCTGCCATGAGGGACCTTGTCAAAGGCCTTACTGAAGTCCATATAAACACCATCCACTGCCCTAACTGCATCAATCATCTCTGTGACCTCCTCAAAAAACTCTATCAAGTTAGTGAGACACAATCTCCCCTTCACAAAACCGTGCTGCCTCTCACTAATATGTCCATTTGCTTCCAAATGGGAATAGATCCTGTCTCAAAGAATTCTCTCCAGTAATTTCCCTACCACTGATGTAAGGCTCACCGGCCTGTCGTTCCCAGGATTATTCTTGCTACCCTTCTTAAACAAAGGAACAACATTGGCTATTCTCCAGTCCTCCGGGACATCACCTGAAGACAGTGAGGATCCAAAGATTTCTGTCAAGGCCTCAACAATTTCCTCTGCAGCCTCTTTCAGTTTTCTGGGGGAGATCCCATCAGGCTCAGGGAACGTATCGACCTTAATAGTTTTCAAGATGCCCAATACCTCGACTTTTTGGATCTCAATATGACCCAGGCTATCTACACACCCTTCTCCAGACTCAACATCCACCAATTCCTTCTCTTTGGTGAATACTGATGCAAAGTATTCATTTAGTACCTTGCCCATTTCCTCTGGCTCCACACATAGATTCCCCTGCCTATCCTTCAGTGGGCCCATCCTTTCCCTGACTACCCTCTGGCTTTATATGTACGTGTAAAAAGCCTTGGGATTTTCCTTAACCCTACTTGTCAATGACTTTTCGTGACCCCTTTTAGCCCTCCTGACTCCTTGCTTCAGTTCCTTCCTACTTTCCTTATATTCCACACAGGCTTCGTCTGTTCCCAGCCTTCTAGCCCTAACAAATGCCTCATTTTTCTTTTTGACGAGGCCTACAATATCTCTCGTTATCCAAAGTTCCCGAGATTTGCCGTTTTTATCCTTCCGCACAGGAACATGCCGGTCCTGATTTCCTTTCAACTGACATTTTAAAAGCCTCCCACATGACAGATGTTGATTTACCCTCAAACATCCGCCCCCAACCTAGTTTCTTCAGTTCCTGCCTAATATTGTTATAATTAGCCTTCCCCCAATTTAGCACATTCACCCTAGGACCACTCTTATCCTTGTCCACCAGCAATTTAAAACTTACTGAATTGTGGTCACTGTTCCCGAAATGCTCCCCTACTGAAACTTCTATCACCGGGCCAGGCTCATTCCCCAATACCAGGTCCAGTACAGCCCCTTCCCTAATTGGACTGTCTACATATTGTTTTAAGAAGCCATCCTGGATGCTCCTTACAAACTCTGCCCCATCCAAGCCCCTAGCACGAAGTGAGTCCCAGTCAATATTGGGGAAGTTGAAGTCTCCCATCACAACAACCCTGTTGTTTTTACTCCTTTCCAAAATCTGTCTACCTATCTGCTCCTCTATCTCCCGTTGGCTGTTGGGAGGCCTGTAGTAAACCCCCAACATTGTGACTGCATCATTTTTATTCCTGATCTCTACCCATATAGCCTCGTTGCCCTCTGAGGTGTCCTCCCGTAGTACAGCTGTGATATTCTCCCTAACCAGTAGCGCAACTCCGCCACCCCTTTTACATCCCCATCTATCCTGCCTGAAAATTCTCAATCTTGGAATGTTTAGCTGCCAATCCTGTCCTTCCCTCAACCAGGTCTCTGTAATGGCAACAACATCATAGCTCTAAGCACTAATCCAAGCTCTTAAATTCATCTACTTACCCGTAATACTTCTTGCATTAAAACATATGCACTTCAGGCCACCAGTCCCGCTGTTTTCAGCAACATCTCCCTGTCTGCTCTGCCTCAGAGCCATACTGGCCCTATTCCCTAGTTCTCCCTCAATGCTTTCACCTTCTGACCTATTGCTCAGGTACCCACCCCCCTGCCATTCTAGTTGAAACCCTCCCGTGTGACACCAGCAAACCTCGCGGCCAGGATATTTATGCCTCTCCAGTTTAGATGCAACATGTCCTTTTTATACAGGTCACACCTGCCCCGGAAGAGCTCCCAGTGATCCAGATAACGGAAACCCTGCCTCCTACACCAGCTGTTTAGCCACGTGTTTAGCTGCTCTATCTTCCTATTTCTAGCCTCAGTGGCACGTGGCACAGGGAGTAATCCTGAGATTACAACCCTAAAGGTCCTTTTAACTTTCTGTCTAGCTCCCTGTACTCCTGCTGCAGGACCTCATGCCCCTTCCTGCCTATGTCATCAGTACCAATATGTGCAACGACCTCTGCCTGTTTGCCCTCCCCTTCAGGATGCCCGCTACCTGTTCGGAGACATCCTGGACCCTGGCACCAGTGAGGCAACATACCATCCTGGAGTCTCTTTCACGTCCACAGAAGTGCCTATCTGTGCCCCTGACTATAGAGTCCCCTATGACTATTGCTCTTCTGCACTTTGACCCTCCCTGCTGAAGATCAGAGCCAGCTATGGTGTCACTGCTCTAGCTGCTGCTGTTTTCCCCTGATAGGCTATCCCCCCGACAGTATCCGAAGGGGTATACCTGTTCGAGAGGGGGACAACAACAGGGGATTCCTGCACTGACTGCCTGCCCCTTCTGGTGGTCACCCATCTCTCTGCCTGCACCTTGGGTGTGACCGCATCTCTATAACTCCTGCATGCTCCTAAGTGCATCCAATTGCTGCTCCAACCGAACCATGCGGTCTGTGAGAAGCTGCCATTGGTTACACTTGCTGCAGATGTAGTCGACCGGAAAGCTGGAAGCATCAGTTCTGCCACATCTCACAGTTGGAGCACTGCACCCCGCTGAGTGACATTTAAGCACTAATTAATTAATTTAAAATAAATACTTGAATTATTGTTAGATTGAGTTACAATTAACTATATGGCCCTGATGCTAGATGATTTTTACTGTAAAGTTAAATACTAAATACCGATCTCTGCCCTCTGGTTAAGTTACTCCACTTTCTAGTTAATCAATTAGTTTTTTTTTTGCAATATTATTGGGCTGTATTCTCCGCTAAGGCCAAAAATCACGGAGGCCGTCGTGAACTCGGCCGTGGTTCACGACGGCCTCGGGGCCCGCTCCCCGCACCTAATTCACCCCCACCCAGGGGGCTAGGAGCGGGCCCCCGTCGTTCCCAGCCGCGACCTCGGCCGCCAGAAGTGACGCGCGAACGGCGCTTTTCATGATGTCATCTGCGCATGCGCGGGTTGCCGGTTCCAACCCGCGCATGAACGGATGACATCACCGCGCAGACGGCACAACCCGCGCATGCTCGGTGCCGTCTTTCTCCACCGCCACCCGGCAAGACGTGGCGGCTTGATCTTGCCGGGCGGCGGAGGGGAAAGAGTGCGTCCGTTTTGGACGCAGGCCCGGAGCACAGTCGCGGTGCTCCCATCCCAATCGGGCCCCTGGATGCCCCAAACGGGCATCTGGCACCCATTTCACGAATGCAACGACCAGGTGTGGTTGCTGCCGTGGTGAAACGGGCGTGAAGGGCCGGCCGCTCGGCCCATCGGGCTCGGAGAATCGCCGTTCGCCGTGAAAAACGGCGAGCGCTGATTTTTCCAAGGGGGGGGGAGAATGGCGGGGGGGGGCGCAGGGGGGCGTAAAAAATGTCGGGAGGCCCCCCCGCGATTCTCCCAGGCTGCGTGGGGAGCGGAGAATTCCGCCCATTGTTTTTTCAAATTTAACCGATTCCCAACCAGCCAGTCAGCTCACAACTTTACTGTGATGTCACTTACAGTACCCCACTCCCCCCCCCCCCCCCTAACACACACACACACAATTTGAAAAGGTAATAAAAGGAAAATAAAAATCACTTACCTTCCCAGGATGCTCTCTGGTTCTCTCCCTGCAGATTAACAGTTACAGGCCAGAGGAAAGAGAACAAAACGGTAGGGAAAAAGCACCTTCTCCCACTCTGCACCGAATTACCTCACTGCACCAAATTACCAAGTTCCAATTCCCACTCAGGATGTGCCTCACTCACTCAGGATGCGTCTCCTTCACCTGCACAAAGCCAAGTCCCCCGTTGGTCCAAACCTGTTCTAAAGCCCGCTGGCGTGACGGGCGCCCTAACGTGAAGGGATAATACAGCGGGAGGCCTGGAATGAGGTAATGAGGTTGCTGGCCTTTCATGGGTAGGAACCCCGTTATGTCATTGGTGAGGGTGGGGAAGGGGGAGAGGGGAGGGGGGGTCGACAAAGTGAAGGGGAAATATCCCACTGGTGTAAAAGTCACTTGGGGGCTTCTGGTGGATTATCCAGCCCCACCATTTGAATGGCAAAAGGTTTGAGCAGCCTTGGGCACAATACTTAGGGAGGGTCTATGCAGGAGGACTATGCAAATGGCCAAAGCAGCTATTCAGGAGGATGATGCAAATGGCCAAAGCAGCTATTCAGGAGGATGATGCAAATGGCCAAAGCAGCACTGGCATTCTCTGTTTGTGGACATTTTAACTAATAGACAAGTGAGCATGTCCTGGCTGATCAAGCCGGCATAAGGAGGGAGGATGTGTTGTGTATTCTAAAAGGCATTAAGGTGGACAAGTCCCCAGGTCCGGATGAGATCTATCCCAGGTTACTGAGGGAAGTGAGTGAGGAAATAGCTGCGGCCTTAACAGATATCTTTGCAGCATCCTTGAGCACAGGTGAGGTACCGGAGGACTGGAGAATTGCTAATGTTGTCCCCCTTGTTTAAGAAGGGCAGCAGGGATAATCCAGGGAATTATAGACCTGTGAGCCTGATGTTAGTGGTAGGGAAGCTGCTGGAGAAGATACTGAGGGATAGGATATATTTCCATTTGGAAGAAAATGGGCTTATCAGTGATAGGCAACATGGTTTTGTGCAGAGAAGGTCATGTCTTACCAACTTAATAGAATTCTTTGAGGAAGTGACAAAGTTGATTGATGAGGGAAGGCTGTAGATGTCATGTACATGGACTTCAGTAAGGCATTTGATAATGTTCCCCATGGTAGGCTGATGGAGAAAGAGAAGTCTCATGGGGTCCAGGGTGTACGAGCTAGATGGATAAAGAACTGGCTGGGCAACAGGAGAGTAGTAGTGGAAGGGAGTTTCTCAAAATGGAGAAGGATGACTAGTGGTGTTCTACAGGGATCTGTGCTGGGACCACTGTTGTTTGTGATATACATAAATGATCTGGAGGAAGGTATAGGTGGTCTGATTAGAAAGTTTGCAGATGACATTAAGATTGGTAGAACAGCAGATAGTGAAGGGGACTGTCAGAGAATACCGCAGAATATAGATAGATTGGAGAGTTGGGTGGAGAAATGGCAGATGGAGTTCAATCCAGGCAAATGCGTGGTAATGCATTTTGGAAGATCCAATTCAAGAGCGAACTATACGGTAAATGAAAAAGCCCTGGGGAAAATTGATGTACAGAGAGACCTGGGTGTTCAGGTCCATTGTACCCTGAAGGTGGCTGTGCAGGTCGATAGAATGGTCAAGAAGGCATACGGCATGCTTTCCTTCATCGGACGGGGTATTGAGTACAAGAGTTGGCAGGTTATGTTACAGTTGTATAAGACTTTGGTTCGGCCACATTTGGAATCCTGCGTACAGTTCTGGTCGCCACATTACCAAAAGGATGTGGATGCTTTGGAGAGGGTGCAGAGGAGGTTCACCAGGATGTTGCCTGGTATGGAGGGTGCTAGCTATGAAGAAAGGTTGAGTAGATCAGGATTATTTTCATTAGAAAGACGGAGGTTGAGGGGGGATCTCATTGAGGTCTACAAAATTATGAGAGGTATGGACAGGGTGGATAGCAACAAGCTTTTCCCAAGAGTGGGGGACTCAATTACTAGGTCTCACGAGTTCAAGGTGAGAGGGGAAAAGTTTAAGGGAGATATGCGTGGAAAGTTCTTTACGCAGAGGGTGGTGGGTGCCTGGAACGCATTGACAGCGGAGGTGGTAGAGGCGGGCACGATAGCGTCATTTAAGATGTATCTAGACAGATACATGAACGGGCAGGGAGCAGAAGGATACAGATTCTTAGAAAATAGGCGACAGATCTAGATAGAGGATCTGGATCGGCGCAGGCTTGGAGGGACTAAGGGCCTGTTCCTGTGCTGTAATTTTTCTTTGTTCTTTCTTTTTCTTTCTGATCGATGTTTGAGATAGCGATGTGACATCTGCTGACATTGACTGACTACATTATCCTATAGCATAATGAGGGAGTATTGCAACAAACCTGTTTGCATGATGCATATTGTGCTTTTTCTGATCATGTTATTTGTCACTTAAGAGTTGTTTACTCTACAAGAATAATTGTGACGCAATCTATGTCAATTTATATAACTACGACGTTTTAGGAACGTGCTTATACTGGAATTTAATATCTGAGTGCGCATCTCTCTATGCAAAATGCTTAGTTTTATGAAAATCATTCTTATTTTTGTTGCTTGGCTACCAAAGACCAAAAGCTGAACTGACTGATATACAGCAGAGAGAAGTCAATTTAGGATAATGAGGTTGGGTTTGGGTACTATGAACAAGGAGCTGGTGTCGGCCATTCAGCCCCTCGAGCCTATTCCACCTTCAATACGATCATGGCTGTTCTGATAATAGGCTCAAATCTGAATCCCACTCGATAACCTATCACCCTCTTGCTCACCGATCCAAGTCTGCCTTAAAAATATTCAAAGACTTTGCTGCCAGCAGCTTTTCAGGAAGAGAGGTTCCAGTGACCCACACACCTCAGAGTTAAAAGAATTCTCCTCATCTCTGTATTAAATAGTCGACCCCTTATTTTTAAACAGTTCTAGATTCTCCACCAAGAGGAAACATCCTCTCCATACCCACCCTGTCAACACCCCTCAGGGTCTGATATGTTTCTCATAATTTTTGATAATACAATAATTTTATAATCTTTATTATAGTCGCAAGGAGGCTTACATTAATGTTGCAATGAAGTTAATGTGTAAGGCCCCTAGTTGCCACACTCTGGCGCCTGTTTGGGTACAGAGAGGGAGAATTCAGAATGTTCAATTCACCTAAGAAGCGCATCTTTCAGGACTTGTGGGAGGAAACCGGAGCACCCGGAGGAAACCCACATGGGGAGAATGTACAGACTCCGCACAGACAGTGACCCAAGGAATCGAACCTGGGACCCTAGTGCTGTGAAGCAACAGTGCTATCCATTGTGCTACCGTGCCGCCCAATCAAATTACCTCTTGCTCTTCTAAATTCCAGCAGATACAAGCCTAGCCTGTCCAACCTTTCCTCATAAGGTTATTCCAGCTATTAGTCTGGTAAACCTTCTCTGAACTGCTTCCAATGCATTAACATCCTTCCTTAAGTAAGGTGACCAATACTGTTCACAATACTCCAGTTGTGATAGTGTAATAGTGGTATTGCTCTGTATAACTGAAGCATAACCTTCCTACTGTTTTATTCCTTTCCCCTCGCAATAAATTATGACATTCTATTAGCTTTCCCAATTACTTGCCGTACCTGCATACAAGTCCTTTGTGATTCATGCACTATGGCACCCAGATCCCTCTGTATCTCAGAGCTCTACAATCTCTCACCATTTAGATAATATGCTGCACATTCGCCTTTCCTGCCAAAATGGGCAATTTCACATTTTCCCACATTACACCTCATTTGCCAGATCTTTGCCCACTCTCTTCACCTCTCTATGTTTTTTGTATCCTTATTATATCTTCTCCACAACTTACTTCCCCAGCTACCTTTCTGTCATCAGCAAATTTGGCAAACATCCCATCCATCCCTTCATCAAAGTCATTTATATAAATTGTAAACAATTGAAATGCCAGCACTGATCCCTGTGGCGCACAGCTCGTTACACATGGCCAACATGAACAATATCGATTTATGCCGACTCTTTTCTTCCTGTTAGCCAATCAATCTTCTATTGATACCAATGAGCTTTTACTTTCCTCAATAAGCTTTGAGGTGACACTTTATCAAATGCCTTCTGAAAATCTAAGTGGTACATCCACCAGTTCCCCTTTATCCACAGTATGTGTTACTTCCTCAAAGAGCTCCAATACGTTGATTCAACTTGATTTTTTTTCACAAAACCATGTTGACTCTGCCTGATTACCTTGAGCTTATCCAAGTGCCCTGCTATAACTTTTTTAATAATAGCTTCTGACATTTTCCAAGGCAGGTGTTAGGCTAACTGGCCTATAGTTTCCCGCATTCTGTCTGTCTCCCTTTTTGAATAATTGAGTTACATTTGCTAACTTCCAATCTAATGGGACTCTCTCTGAACCTGGGGAGTTTCAGAAAATTAAAACCAACGTATTAACTATCTGACTAGACACCTCTTCATACCCTAGGATGAAGTCCTCAGGAGCCGGGTTCGTATCCCCACATCTCCAACAGTTTACTCAGTACCACTTCTTTGGTGATTGTAATTTTCCCAGTTTAGTATAAAAGTAGTTATAGTTTTATACCATTGATTTAGCTTGTATATAAACAACTGACTCAGTGGGCAGTATTTAATACAGGCGACTGGGTTCTCACTCACCACCCTGAGAGTGGGCGAGAGCCTCACTCCCCCTCCTTTGGGGTTGGCCCATCGGTGTTCCTGTGGCCAACCATGGGCCTTCGCAGCAATTAAGGACCCAGGGATGGAAGTCCCATCACCCCCTAGAACTGACAACCAAACAGAGGCCAGCAGTTACCATTGAAGGCAGCGCCAATAGGAGCAGCGGCAACTGGCAGTAACACATCCACGAAAAAGCCTAGGATTGTCAAGAGAACCAGTCCATAGATGAGTGTGGGCTGGAAGGTAGCCTCGGGGTGGGGGTCAGGGGAGAGGCAGCAAGGGGCAGAGTGATACCCCCTGGAGGGTCCCTCTCTGCCTGATGCTAGCTCTCGTAATCAGACACTGCCTTTCAATGAGGGACCCCGAACCTAGAGGCTTCCCCCTTGTCGACTGCCCCGCCCACCACTGGTCGTTTACGGTTGAAGCGGGATGGGGCCTTTACGTGGACATTAACTGCCCACTTCAGGGCCTCAATTGGCGGTGTGGTGGGAAGGCCATCCACGAGCCTTCCTGCCCCAGACCTAATCAGGGCAAAGGTGAGAAGGCAGCGGTGCTCCGACCTGGCGACCTTCACCTGATTAAATGCCCCACAGCTCCAAAATCACCTTGTGGGAGGGTATAAATTCCAACCTGACACCTCAGCAACTTTGACACACGCTTTCCATTTAAGCACATCTGTTACTAGGTGTGTTTCACAAAGGTCCAGTTTTGAATATAACAGGGATATGAGTCATCACCTGTGACGGTTAGCAGTTTAAAAGATACCAGTGCATCAGAGGCATTTAGTCTGTATCTCCATGGCATGCAGGGACTCCACTTTATATGCACAAACACCTCGGTTCTTTCCCTCAATGAATCTTAAATGACCCGTTAAAGGATTGTCTTCCTGCTACTGCAAGTGAGCAGAGGTGATTGGCAGCTCGCTAATGCATACTATCGACTGCCAAACTTCAACAAGTCCCCCCGAACATACACTTCACCCAAAAAATGTTTATGTCCCCAACAATCACTGTGATTCCAGACCATTGGCAGGTTTCAGACGACGCGCCTTGAAATACAATTTTCTTTAAAATGTTTTTTAAAAAAGGGGGGGGGGTTTGTTACCATGACGCTTTGGGTTCAGGATCCAACAAAGAAACTCAGCAAGTCTCAAAAACAAATCTCTGGTACATTTTTGGGAGGAGGCAGGTAACTGCCATCTGGAGCAGTACAAAATGGATTGGGGTGTTTTAAAATCAGCTTTTTACTCAATCGTTAAACGTCAGACATTTTGTAGCCACGTTTGCCAGGAAATGATGCCATCGGACACACTTTGTTGAACATTTCATTTTAACAAGACCCTTTGTAAAGCTGCACCGGCATTTTAACATTTACAACTTGAGCTGTTGCTCGGCAAAGACAAAATAAAAACACTCTGGGCGCGATTACAACAAGCCTGTAACCACGTTGGGTGCGGCATAATCAGCGGAAATCCATTTGTACAGCGCAAAACCCTCAGAATCTATAATGCCCACATCAAAAATGAATAGGTTAGAAAAAACTGTGAAATATATACATATGTAAAAGTTTATGCATGGCTCATCAGTTGTGGTTAATTAATTGTTTGAAGGTGAGGGAGGTGGTGAAGGTACAGGAAGAGGATACAAAAATGGTGAGGGATGTGGAACAGTCCATGTATAGGAAAGGGAGAGGGTACGAGCTGTTCAAAATTGCTGAACACTCCGTCACCAATACATTGATATTGAGCACTGTCACTGATACACCTATGCGACAGCTTCATATTGTACAGATGAGGGAAAAAAACTAGCAACCTACTCATTTCTGGTAGCATTTAACTTGTGCACATCTTGGTGTCACATTCCAAGCATGCTCCAAGGCATCAACTGGATACGGCAAAAACCCAAGCAAAGATGCTGGTCAGAGGTTAGTCATACGCACAAGACAAGTGCTGACATTAATTCATCTTCTGTCTTCGAGGGTACTTGAGTTGCATAAACCGATTCCTGGCATGGCGAGACTCTCATATGAGGAGAGACTAAATCGGTTCGGATTATATTCATTTGAGTTTAGAAGAGTGGGAGGGGATCTGATAGAAACTTACAGAATTCTGCCAGGATTAGACGGGGCAGATTCAGAAAGAATGTTCCCCATGATGAGTCCAGAACGAGGGGGTCAGAGTTTGAGGATAAGGGGTAAACCTTTTAGGATTGAGGTGAGGAGATATTTCTTCACCCAGAGAGAGGTGAATCTGTGGAATTCGCTACCAGAGAAAGTAGTTGAAGCCGAAAAGCTGTGTAATTTCAAGAAGGAATTAGATTCAGCTCTTGGGGATAAAGGGATCAAGGGAAATGGGGGAAGGCAGGATCAGGGTGCTAACCTGGATGATCAGCCATGATCATAATGAATGGCGGAGCGGGCTCGAAGGGCTGAATGGCCTCCTCCTGCTCCTATTTTCTATGTATGTTTCTATGTAAACTAAACGGGTCCTTCATGCAAGTCAACATGCAAGTGTAATTTACTCAGATAGTACCACCTGGGTATGAGTGAGTGTCGTAGCCCTTTCATAGGAATAAAATAACCACTATATCAAACACCCTCATGAGTTGTGCTTACAGAGTCACTGCACTGTTCCATGGAGCGCGACCAGAACTTTCTGCAAAAGAATCTATGTACAGCATCTCAATTCAAAACCTTAATCTCCAGATGCTGATTGTACAGCTTTGTATCTGGCGCTTTATGTAAAGTAGCATTACATTTTTGGTAAAAACAAAACTCAACTCACACCTGCACCAATTGACGGTTGGTGAATTGTAATAAAAACGTAATAAATTAGAGAACATGTCAGATATATTCAGCTCCTGCTAAGTTGCAGCAGCCCTCTTGATTATTAATACTATGCACATGGCACGTGGAGAGTGTTCTGCTGCTGGGGCAGTTGTTGCTTCATGAAGCTGTGACATCACACATGGCCAGATTTCCACTGGTGTCTGACCCCATTCATTCCAGCGAGCCAGGTCACGTGGCGAGAGCTGATTGGTTGGCAGCTCGTCCTACGACAGGGCAGGAGCAGAAAGCGGGAGGCGGTGGAGTAAAGGAGCCACCATTTGAGGGATTTAGGAGTTTGTCTGACTTGCTGTGAATCAGTGAGTTGTTGGACACAAGTATTTATTTCTGAGCACAATTTTGCGTTTGATGTTATCCCAGCGGAAATGCGGCTGTGGTTGGTTCAAGTCCAATGTGGTTCAGGAACGGGAATTTACAGAACCAGTTGTGCTCGTTCACACTAAAGACAGAAGTCGCCACAATCCCCGAGGACCATAAACTTTCTCTCCTCCTTTGAGAAAGCGCTGACTGGTGGTGATTTAACCTGAGCGTCACCACACCTCAGATGGAGGGGGTGGGGGTGGGGTGGGGGTGGGGGGGGGGGAGTCAAGGTTGAGAAGGCAGGGTCTTCATGGATAACCTCAGCCATGATGAGAATTGAACCCGCACTGTTGGCATTGCTCCGCCTCATAAACCAGCTATTCGGCCAACTGAACTAACCAATCCCAATACTGAAGACAGCGGTGTGTTAGCGTGGAGATTCCATAGCCTGCTGTGCTGCTGCCAACTCCATTGCCCAGTCTCCCTACAAACAGTGACATGTGCTTACACCCCTATAACCCAGAGGCATAAACTCCCCAGTGGGGGAATGAAAGAGCCCCTAATCAAACCTGCACACCCCGCCCCGGTTCATGTTTCTCCAGATAGTCAAGAAAAGCGGGCCAACACAGTGACACTGTTGCCCAAATTTGTGAATGGGAGAGGCTGTTATAAAACGTGGTATTTATTGACTGTCAAGTTCTCACTTCTAAGCATTATTGAATGAGTAATTATCAGTTGTTCCGTTTCTCTATAAATGTAAGCTCGTTATTTTGTATAGAGTGAATTTCTGGAAGTGTTCACATCATCAAAACAGGCTGCCTCTTACTGTCTGCCATTTTATGCAGGATTCCCAACTTGAGTAGGACTTTTCAGTTAAAGTGTGTTCCAGGAGGGCAGGCTGTCAATAACGGAGCTAATTAGTAGATCTGAATTCAGTTATGTTCAAATGTGTTTCAGTTGGATATGGTGAGATTTTGATACTCTAAGTCGATATGTGAGAGTTACTTACCGCGTGCCCTTTTAACAGTCATGTCTAAATGAAGGAAAACAGCTTGCTGACATTATCTACGAGGGTGTGCCAACTTGAAACACTGGGTCGTGGGGGTGTATAGTTTTGTCTTAGTGTGTGGAGGCAAGCAAAACCCCGGTGAAAATCAATAGCCCAGTCGTCGGGTAATAATTATTATTAAGTAAAGAAAAGACCTCACACACAAACTCTACTGGTTCCCCAAACAACATCCAAATGATATCACCAACTAGAGTTACCACACAATACAGGGAAGATACAGAAGTCTGGTAACCGACTTTTTCCTACTCCAGTGAAGATATTTCAAAACTGCTGTTACGAAAGTTTTCTGCACTGCCTTGATTCTAAGACTTAGAAGCTTGTTTGCTGTAAACCTGGCCTTCAGGCTTGGTGGATAAAAACTGGCCTGTCTTCTTACTGAGAATGCTGGATGGTAACTGTTTTGCCTGGCTTTGCAGGGTCTGGGCAATTGTATCTTTGTTGTTCTTTGATTATGCCTTCTGTGTGTTCATCTGTCTTCCCCACCAATTTCCGTGATGAGATATTAACATACGTTTATCTCAGAGACCTTCTCTATCGTCCAAAATCTGCTTCTTCTCCATAAACTATTCACACTTGATTATTATCTAAACTGCCATTCTAAACTCGTTGCCGGTTTGAATACTTTACACTGCTGTCTCCAGGCAGGTTCGTGACACTTCTCAAATTCAAAAGATGAAGTTGTAGAAACAGGTTCTCAATAACCTAGAGGCAGGATCTGTGTACAGCTGAGGGGGATATTCCAGTACGGTGCTGATGTGGGCTTGATCTCCAAAATTTCAGCTGTAGATAGCATATTCATAAGAGGGGTTGAAGCTCTGTGCTAAACGCCCTTTAATAAACAGCCTGTAGATTTGCTTCTTAATTTCTCAAAAAGAACTTACGGCATGATTTTGGACGAAATAGTAAACCAGGGCCTCTGTCTGTTCAGGTAAATATTGAAGCACTGAAGGAGACTGTTTACGAATACAGTGTGTTCGTCAATATTCCATCCAACAACATTACCAAACTCATTTTATTTCTGCTTGTTGGATCGTGCTCCTTTTTGCTCTATCACACTCCATTTGTTGGATCTTGTAATTTAACAAACAGATTGCCACAATTTCCAAAGTACAATTTTGGTAAGTACTTCTTGTGAAATACTTTGTGATATTTCTCAGAGAAACGATTAAGGTACAATTGTCAATGTGCTGTTCCCTCGTCATCATTCAGAGGTGGTAAGGAGGAACTGAAGAAATAAGAAGTGGTTTGTGCTGCAGATTTTGAAAGTGAAAGATGCCAGCTAGCCAACAAGGAAATGGAAAACGTGGCGCTGAAACCAATGCTAGAGGACTGGACTAAATTTGGATATTGGTCCCTTTGTAAGAGGGCTTAGAAGGTGGTTATATCTTCAGGCCACAACTCCAGCCTGAAACATTTCTGTGGGCCACACCTACACCACTCCAATCAACCGGCTGCTAATACCTTGCATAGGAAGCAGAAATGACAGAAAATTCAGCAAATTACACCATCCCATCAGCCTCGTTTTATTTAAAATGTGCAGCTTCCAAACAGGAAACTGAGATTTCACCCATCACAGAACCTCCAACAGCCTGGGTCCTGCCCCATTTATCACTCCTCCAGTCACCTGCCGGTAGATCTTCTACTGACTCCAAAGAATGTTGGAGATATTTTTTTAAAATAAATTTAGATTACCCAATTCATTTTTTTCAACTAAGGGGCAATTTAGCGTGGCCAATCCACCTACCCTGCACATCTTTGGGTTGTGGGGGCGAAACCCACACAAACACGGGGAGAACGTGCAAACTCCACACGGACAGTGACCCAGAGCCGGGATCGAACCTGGGACCTCGTCGCCGTGAGGCAGCAGGGCTAGCCCACTGCGCCACTGTGCTGCCCTAATGTTGGAGATATTGTGCGACTTGAACACCCTACCTTCAAAAAAAAAGAAACAAAATGTCTTTAGGACTCAAGAATGCAGACTGAGCTGCGGACGGAATTAATTTTCATTGTAAAGGGCCACCATTGTGGTGTGATGAATGGTGAAGACTGCATTTTACACTTGGAGAGTGAATGCAGCAAGTCACAAGATTAGAGGTCCTCTGCATCAAATCATAAACAGTCTCATTCCTCAAAAAGCAAAAGCTGGATAAATATATTTAAGTTTGGACCGGAGCTTGTAAGGATAGGCACAAATTTTTGAATATCTAATAAACATGATGGTTTTAATTGGAATCATGTAGAGAACAGTGATTCAGAACTACAATTATGGATCATGCGAGGTTAATATGCTTGACTATCTTCATATAATAGATGTTTCAAAAGATTTTATGCTGTTGGAAGTTTGTCTGTTGCTTGTGAACTCGCTTAGCAGCAGTACAAGATTTCCATGACTGGTGTAAGATTGAGATTTGATGGAACAAATGCTGCCTCTTGTTCAGGTTTTGATGTGGTACAGATAGCACCTCCATAGAATCATCATAGAATTTACAGTGCAGAAGGAGGCCATTCGGCCCATCGAGTCTGCACCGCCCCCATTGAAGGAGCAGCCTACTTAAGCCCCAATCCACCTAACCTGCACATCGTTCGACTGTGGGAGGAAACCGGAGCACCCGGAGGAAACCCACGCAGACTACGGGGAGAAAGTGCAAACTCCGCACAGACAGCCATCCGAGGCCAGAATTGAACCCGGGTCTCTGGCGCTGTGAGGCAGCAGTGCTAACCACTGGGTGCTTAACGTGCAACCCTGAAAAAAAGAAAGGTGTTTGGAGTAAATGTTGGGAAGGTGAGTAAGGTTCATTTCACGGTGTTAAAAACTGAAAATGGTAGAAACAGTCAGCAGAAAATGAGGAGGGACAAACAGGGTTAATATTTCAGACCAACGGACTTTTATCAGAAGTATTTGTCCATTTTATTCTGAAAAATCATGGTTACTTGGCCATGGTCAATGACCTGAAAGGTGAATTTTATTTTTCTCTCGGCTAACGTTGCCTGACCTGCTAGGTATTTCCAACATCAACATTTGAATTTATTTCCTGGTGTCTTGGCCTGAAGAGTTCTAACCTGACCTGCTAGGTATTTCCAACATCAACTTTTGAATTTATTTCCTGGTGTCTTGGCCTGAAGAGTTCTAACCCGAGTGACGGCTGTGAAATGTTCTTCATCCATTCAAAGATTTTCCAATTGCGCTGGAATTTCTTTCCCCCCGTTAGTTTTTAAATATCTGAAGCAATAAATGCATGCTATATAAACACCTCTTTATGTCCTCATTCCATATACCATTATTCACTTAGACAGTGCAGAACTTAGGACAAAACTATAACCCTCTGAGCATCCCACAGGACTGTGTTTCCATACAGGGCCATGGGAAGGGCTCATTTGCCCTTGTAAAACTGCCAGTCCACACTTAGCATTCTGAGTTAAAACATTTTGCCTTGTCTACGGCCTTGGAGCTGAGCCCAGGAGTCAATCCATATATGAATAAACACTCATTAAAAAAAGAGGAAGGAAGATAAATGTATATGGAATATGAAAGAATGGAACCTTTCAAATAAATGTAGTATGGGTTGATCTTAACCAGTAGTAAGAAATGTCCACTAAAACTTTGCTCAACAAGAATTGCTCTTTTTAAAGATAAATTTCGAGGACCCAATTATTTATTTTCCAATTATGGGGCAATTTACCCTATGTGTAGGGTAGGGCCAATCCACCTACCCTGCACATCTTTGGGTTGTGGGATTGGGACCCACGCAGACACAGGGGAGAATGTGCAAACTCCACACTGGACAGTGACCGGGGCCGGGATTGAACCTGCGTCCCAAGCGCTGTGAGGCAGAAGTGCTAACCACTGCGCCACCCCAACAAGCATTGCTCTTCATCAGAAATTCAATTTTCCACTGATAATGATGCTTAATTTTCTCATTCACAGAAGTACTTTGCTCCATCTCGGCCTTTTGGGCTTATAAGAAAAATAACTTGCAAACAAACCTCTTGGAAATAATGTTTAAAAGTGGAAAACAAAATGAGTGGACAAATATGTTTGTTATACATTACTTACTTCAGTTATACATTCCCAGGTGGAAAGAAAAGAATATTTTAAGTGTCTTAATAATTGAAATCACTGAGGTCCAGAGTAGCGATAGAGAATCAAACTTTTATTGAAGCAACAGCTGCTTCTTAAGAATACTTTGCCACTGAAATGTACAGCGGAAATGATTGCTGCATTCCTCCTGACAAGTGGAAATAAAAAGAGATATTTGGGCAGACGTTATTTTAAAGCCAGCAATAACCCATTTAAAACAAATGCTCCAAGTTAGCAATTTCAAAGGTTGAAGCAAGAAGGAGAGAGATCGCAGCATGCGTACAGATAGGACATACATCCTTTTGTAATGTTTAGGAAGATGCAAAGTTCCTTTTAGCAGAGTTACACTTACCAGCACTTGTTCCGTGACTTCAACTACAACGGAACATTAAGAAACAACAGTTGCTGAGTAGTTCCACGGCACCATGGAAACCACAACAACACTCAACAGGATCACATTCAAAAGCAAGAAGTAGCACACAACTGCACGGCCGGGTAATTACTCAGATTACTCCTGCTCCACCGGCGTGATTTTGGTGCAAATTAGATGTGCATCATAGTTTCAGCAAAGTACTGGCAGCGGAGTTGGAGCAGATCCAGAGAATTGCCCGACGGTAAACTCACTTGAATCTGAGCTGGCACTTTCCTCCAGACTACACTCACAATTGTTTTAACTTGAGAAGATCTAGGAAGAAGAAATGTTCAGATCTGAACTTTCCCAGAAACGCGTCTGTTGCCTGCCACTAACTTCCGTCCTCCCCGCTGAGATCTCTTTACAAAGCGTGCTCTCTCTTTTTTCTTTGCACCAGGGCGGGAATGTACGTTTTAATCTTGCTTCCCGGAATCAAAGTGCTCAGTATGGGCTCACCACAGCCACCTGATTGCCACCCAAATGCTGCACATTGAGGATTGGGAGAAAACCAGTAGCTGTGTGTGTTCCAACCCCGACGAGACCCATGGGAACACCCCGGTTGATCTCCCCATGAGTACCAGCTCTCCCGTTGAGCGGCCCAGGCCCATCAGTGGGCTGGTTAATTCCCGAGATAACAGCCAGCCGATAAAGGGACCAGCATCCGAGGATGGCCCCAGCTGGGAATGGACTGTCACCTTGTTATTGTATTTCCTAGCACGAGTAGGAAATAAACTATTTTTGACTCTTCTTTTTCGGGACTCCTCATTTACGACAATATTGGCGACGAGGATAAAATGGCACAGTCCACTCAGACTGCAGCTTCTTCACAACGCAAAGGAGTAAGGTTTGCTCTGTTTACAAAATTCTGCTCTTTGGTAGATGCGACATGTTTGACGCAAATGTGGAAGATGGATCAGTACGCGTTTGCATTATTTTCTCAGGGGAAACTCAATTACTGGGGAAAATCACCTTAAGGTGAGCCTGTAGGGCTCCCACTTTCAGTGTCATAAAGAACCCAACCTACCCTGCAGCCCCCAGACTCCAGGATGTTTGAGGATTTAGAGGCGCTTGTGACAAATCACTGTGACCTCAGGCTGTCGGTCATTGCTCAACGATACCGCTTAACACAGTCGAGAGAACTTCGGAGGTTTCTGTTATGGAGTTTTTAGCAAGGATTCACAAACTGGCGGAATGCAACTATGGGGCATCCCTTTCTGAAATGCTACGAGACAGCCTTGTATGTGGTGTAAACAGCATACAAGCAGAGATTGCTGGCCGAGACGCTGCTGGACCTAAAGAAGGCCGCTGAAATCTCCCTCTCATGGGAGAGCACAGAACAAGGACTCAGGAACTTCAGGGGATGTCAGGGTTGCAGGTGTGGGACCTCTGGGACAGTGCCTTTGCCCGAATACCGTCAGGACCGGGCCTGTTGGCTGAGGGCCGCTGCAACCAGGTGCGACATCTCCCCAGAGTCAATGAAGGAGGATCCACAGATACGGCACCTGTGGCCAGAGAAACCACAGAAGTAGACAATGTCAGGTCAGGCAGAAAGCACATCGCCCTGGTCAAGGGAGGCGATGCCTAGAGCCAGGACCCTCCACCTAGAGCAGCCAACGAGGACGGGGGGCATGCAGTTGAATTGCATCGCCACACCGCTGGTTGCCCCCATCAATGTCACTGTCCAGGTGAATGGTCACCCGCCAGAAAGGGAGCTGGGTGCGGGGGCCGCAGTCTCAGCGATAGGACACCAGATGTTCGAAAAGATCAGGACAGGAATCCAGCAGTTGAACTTGCGGGACACCGAGGCGAGGTTGGCAACCTACACGGTGGAAGCCCCAGCTATCGCGGGTAGAACAATGGCCCCCGTTACTTACGGACAGCAGTCTGTCAGGCTGCCCTTGATAATTGTGAGGGGTCCCAGCCCGAGTCTGATGGGCCGCTATTGGCTACGGAGGCTCCGTTTGGACTAGCAGTGGAATTCCCGGAGATTTTCCAGGATGGCCTGGGTAAGATCAAAGGTGCCATGGCCAAGATACAGGGAGACCCTGAGGCCCAACCAAAGTAATCCAGGGGCTGCCCAGGTTCCCACACGCTGTTTCCATTCAGCCTGTCATCAGCTTGCACTATTTTTCAGAGAGTCCCGGAGAACATCCTCCAAGGACCACCCCGGGAATGGCCGTTTACTGGGATGATGTCCTGGTCACTGGAACCACCAAAAAAAGGGGCGCCTGAGCAACCTGGAGGAAGTCCTTTGCCGATTTCCTAAGACAGGCATCACCGTAAGAGAGGAAATGTGTTTTCTACACCACAGAGGCCATGTACACAATGGAGGAGAATAGACGAGTAATCAAACAAATCCCCATGCCAGAGAACGCGACCGAATTGCAATTGTCCTTAGGACTCGTGAATTATTGCGGGAAATCTATCCCTAACCTGGTGACCATCCACGCCAGGGGTGGGCAAACTTTTCCGTGCAAGGGCCGCATTCAGAAATTCACAATTCACAAAGGGCCGCATAGTATATTAAGTAAAATAATTACGTCACCCGGTTATGATTCTGGGCGCCTCATATAGAACATAGAACAGTACAGCACAGAACAGGCCCTTCGGCCCTCGACGTTGTGCCAAGCAATGATCACCCTACTCAAGTCAACGTATCCACCCTATACCAGTAAGTAACCCAACAGCCCCCCCACCCATTAACTTTTTTTTAAAAAATTAAAAAAAAAAAAAAAAAAAATTTTTTTTTTAAAAAACATTTTTTTTTTTTTAATGACTTGGTGGGCCGCAGAAATACCTTTGGCGGGCCGCATGCGGCCCGCGGGCCGTAGTTTGCCCACCCCTGATCCACGCGATACCGAAGAAGCATCAAGAATGGGTGTGGCGATCACCGCGAGAAGAAGTCTTCGCCAGGGTGAAGTGCCGTTTGTTGTCCTCATGGTTATTGATCCATTACGATCCCCCCCCCCCCCCCCCCCCCCAAGCCCCTTTTGATCATTTGTGACATCTCACCCTACAGAATTGGGATGATATTATCCCACCACATGGTCGATGGACAGCAGAAGCCGCTAGATGCTTCACAGACTTTGGCCGCTGCAGAGTGCAACTATGACCAAATTGAGAAGGGGCTGGCCGTCACCTTTGCGGTGAAAGCATTTCACCAGAATGTGTATCGGCTCCGGTTCACCATCATATCGAACCACAAACCATTGCTCGGATTGCTTAAAGAGGACAAGGCGAGGAGGATTACCCCGATACAGCAATGCGCTCTATTGCTAGCGGCGTACAAGTATGTGTTTGAGCATCATCTGGGCACACAGATCGCAAACATGGACACTTGGAGCCAGCTCCCATTGGTGGCATGCCCCCACCTCCACCAATGACTGACGAGGTCGAATCAACCCGAACCTTTATGGATATTTTGCCCGTCATCGCCGCTCAGATACACGACCGGACACAGCAGGACCCAATATTGGCAAGGTTACACCATGTCGGCTTACTCAGGGGCTGCCCAAGGAGCTGTGGGCTTTTGAGGCGAAGTCCGTTAGTGTGGAGGAGCCGGCATTTCAGGATGGTCCCGGATGGGCCGTTAGCACAGGGCTAAATCGCTGGCTTTGAAAGCAGACCAAGGTAGGCCAGCAGCACGGTTCAATTCCTGTACCAGCCTCCCCGAACAGGCGCCGGAATGTGGCGACTAGGGGCTTTTCACAGTAACTTCATTGGAAGCCTACTCGTTACAATAAGCGATTTTCATTTCACTTTGTTATTGAATTTCCCAGCGCGAGTAGGAAATAAACTATTTCTGATTTTCCTTTACGGGATTACATCGACAACAATCCTGTGTCATACTAAACTCCAGCACAGCTTATTCTTCAGCCACTATACACAGCATTAAGGTGCAAAGGATTCTTTAATGTATCACCTCCCTACTTGCACGCAGTTCTGTTTGTAAATAAGTCAGCAGCATTGTCATAATGTTCTTTTGATTTTACTTTTACAGAGGGACGTCACTGCGAAGTAGCGATAACATTTTCTGGTTAAAAGGCAGGTGTCAAACCATGTTTCACCACAACAGAAAAGCAAAGGAGAAATTGTCAACAATTTCCGGACGGGTTGGGAGTAAAAGAAAAATGGTTATCGTTTATTCTGATGCACCTCAGATTGCCAGACGTCCCTGCACTTTTGTAGAGGATTTAAGAGTCTCACTCAGAATATTGACCCAAATCCGGCATTGTACAGACGGCAAAGCGCTTACTGTTTGCTGCCATTGCTGCTCTCAAACTGACAAACGGTTCTGGAGTCCTCATAGGCACAGGAGGAGGTGAAAATCTTTTAAATGTCATTGAGTCAACATTCCTCCAGCTATTACCCAATTTCTAAGCCATCAGTGAACGGACAAAAACTGTAACACTAAAAATTCTTGAAAAAGTTAAACCTTGTGAAATGAGGTGTAACCATGTTTAGAATGGTGTGCTAGCTTCACAGTTAAGCTGTAAGCCGCGGTTATAATCATTGTAAAAAGAAAACTAAACTTGGGATGGGGCGTTTTTATTTTTCTATAGAGTGGCGCAGTGGGCAGGAATTGCCAGGCCCACGGACAGCTTCCGTCGCCATATTTGTAGCCGACAATAAGCGATTATTTCACTTCATTTCACTTAGTCAAAAACAGAGTTATGGGTCGGGACCAGCGACGTTACGCTGGCGGGGCAGGCTCGGGGACTTAGAGCCAGGGAATGTCATGAACTGGCATGGCAGGGGGAAGGGAATGTCGGGGCGGCACGGTGGCTCAGTGGTTAGCACTGTTGCTTCACAGCTCCAGGGTCTTGGGTTTGATTCCCGGCTTGGGTCACTGTCTGTGCGGAGTCAGCACTTTCTCCCCGTTTGTGTGTGGGTTTCCTCCGGGTGCTCCGGTTTCCTCCCACAGTCCAAAGATGTGCAGGTTAGGTGGATTGGTCATGCTATATTGTCCTTAGTGTCCAAAAAGGTTGGGTGGGGTTACTGGGTTATGGGGATAGGGTAGAGGTGTGGGCTTGGGAAGGGTGCTCTTTCCAAGGGCTGGTGCAGACATGATGGGCCGAATGGCCTCCTTTGCACTGTAAATTCTATGATTCTATGATTCTAATTGGGTGGTGGGATGAGAAGGAAAATTGGAGGAGAACGCAAAGATAACTGTGGTGAGGGGGAAAGAACATAATTCAGGACTAAGGTGGGGTGTAGCAAGGTATGTGGGAATAATAATAATAACCTTAATTATTGTCACAAGTAGGCTTGCATTAACACTGCAATGAAGTTACTTTGAAAATGCCGACAATGAGTGAGAATGTCACCAGGCAGGATAATGGATGACATTCTCCCCCCCCCCAATCTCTGATAGATCCATGTCACAACCCTCCAACCCTACCATCCTTACACCTCCAACCCATTCCCAGTCTCCTCCTCCGCCACTCCCGGACACACTCCTGACGATCAACGACAGTGAGTTGTTTTGCTGGAAAGCTCAGGGCACGCACATCCGCCATTGGAAATCTGATATTAAATACTGGAAACACTCAGCAAATCACACCGCTTTTACAGAAAGATGCACAAAGTTCATTTTTCAAATTCTGAGGCAAGATTATGGACCCACAACATTACCTCTGCCTTTCTTGGTAGATGCTACCTGACTGGTTGAGCATTTTGAGCATTTGATGTTTGATTACTCAGCTCATGACTGGGGGTAAGACAGGACAGTCTCTATGTGTCAACTTTAGAGTTACCTTGCTGTATTCGGTGTCTCTCCATATTAACAGGTAGCTGCCATTTCACTACAGAAGCTCAGCGAGGAGAGTAGCAAACTTTGACACTTCAGTCTTCTGCACCTGACCAGGGATATCTGCAGTGTCCAGTTCACTGGGTCACACTTCCACTATTTTTAAAAATGGGCCAAGCTAGTCAGCCTCATGCGAGTGGTGGGGGACCTTGCAGAGCCCAGTAATTCTATGGACAAAATTAACGAGTGTTTGGAAAAATATGCACTGATAACTGAAAACTAGCATGGATGTGCGAAAGGCAAATCATGTTTGACTTGATCCAGTTCTTCAATAAAGTCTCGGCGAGGGTGGATTCGGGGAGTGTAGTTGATGTTGAGTATATGGACTTCCAAAAGGTGTTTGATAAACTGCCGCAAAATAGACTCGGTGGCAAAAAGATAGCTCCGGGATGAAGGAACTGCATAGATAGAACGTTGGCCCAGGGACTGAAAGCAGAAATGAATGAGCTGGAATTCTCCAACCGTTGGCATTCTCTTCCTCCCCTGGCAGCGCCCCCCCCCCTCCCCCCCCCTCCCCCCAAGCGGGGTAGCTTCAACAAGAAATCCCACTGACAAGCGACGGAAGAGAGAACCTGCCGTGAGCACCGAGAAACTCGCGGCTAGGGGACTGGGCAATCCCGCCCATGATGAATAGTTGTTTTTCAGACGAGAAGGAAGCATGGAGTGATATTGCACCCAGGGATTGGTGTTGAAACCACAGATCTTACAGATATACATTGATGGGCTGGACTTAGATACAAGACACACGGGGTGGGAATTTCTGCATTTCCGTAATCAGGGAATAGACAGATTTCCGAGGAAGACAGAGGTGTAAAGGATTTTGTGGCTCACTGTGATCACTGACGTCTGGGTGGGTTGCTGAGAAATTGGTGGGACCTGACTTGGTGACGTCTGCCATTTAATGTCCTGTTTGTGGTGCATTTGACCACAGGTTGTCTGTTACTTCATATTTACTTCAAGTTAATTCTGTATGTTAGAGCGTAAAATAGCTGGTGTTGATTGCTTGCTTTGCTGACTTTCTATGGTAAAATCTTCCTGTTTCTTTAAAAATGTGGAATCTTGTGTGGCTTTATTCTGTTCGTAAGTAATTGCGATTTCAAATTTCACCTAGTTTACAACAAACATTACCTTTCCCTAGCCGAATCCTAAGAAATTTGGGGGTCTGCGTTGGGATCATAACAACAGGCAACCTGCCCAGAGGGAGTAATTTGTCCAGGAACTTAAATAAAAAGAAGCAGTCTGTCAACAAATTAATTTAATTTGTTGCTGTGCATAAAGAGGATCAAAGATAATCTCATTCCCATGTGCCTATCAAATTAAATAGGAAACTATTGTGTTGAATTAGCATCTTCCATTTCAGACAACAATATTAAAATGTCAAGGGAATTTCTGTTCTGGTTGGGACAAGTGGCATTTTCAATTGTTTCTAACTGGACCTAACCTGTAAAAGCAACTACATGTTTAATTTCATATTATAGACACTGGAACTTCACAAAATAATTAATCTCAATGTAGAAATATTTCCTGAGGAAATCTTACAAGAGATCCTTTCTTCCACGCTTCCAAATTGGCACATTACGGAAGAGGATTTCTGTCCATTCGCTGGAGTACTATTTTGCACATCATTCGGTACATTTAACATTTTGCTATTGTACAAAATAAATTGTGAGCACCATGTTTATGGTGCAGTCTGATTTGGGGTTAGCAGGGAGGCAAAAAACAATTGCTAAAAAGCAGAGTAGTTTCAGTACAATTGCCTCCCCAATTTTCTGTACATGCACCACAGTACAGTTTACTAGAATATGTTAGAAATGTGCCTCCTTTACAACTCTTCAAAGCTCTGGCAGGAAGGGAGGGGAGAAGGCAGCCCATGCATTTGAAACAAACTTTAAAGAGTCATGTTTGCTCTGCTTCCTGTTTCGGTGATGCTTACATCATACATAGTGATTCTTACTAATAGCTGGAAAGGGAATCTGGAGCTGGTAGTTATCGATAAAACTACTGCCCTACCATATGGGACACCTGGGCTGACAAGGTTGAAGCTGTTTGACTATTGACGATTGCCACTTAACAGTAGCAAGGATGTTAATAACTTGGAGTTGCAACGCAACCCAAGAGCAAGAAAGCAGGTCTCCAGAAGACTGAGGCATAGCAAAAAACCCACAACTTAAAGAACCGAAGAAAGTGCAGGCAATCCAGCAGTCAACTGACAACCATGACACGCAAGGTTTATTTGGCGCCTTCAAGACCACGTATGGCCCAAGCACCCGAGGCCCCACCCCACTGCTGGCCAAGAGTGGAGAGGTGCTCCTCAAGTATGGAGCGGCAGTCAGCGCCTGCCGCAATGAGCACTTCAAAGACCTCCTCAATACAGACTCTGTCTTCAACACAAGTGTCCTCAACTCCATCCCGCATTGTGCTACCCACCACCATCTCAGCACACCCCCAACATTGGCACGAGGTAGAAAAGACCATTCGACAGCTAGAAAAACAAGGCATCAGGAACCAATGGAATTCCCCGTGAGGCACCAAAACAGGGCAGAGAAGAACTATTGCCGTGACCTCATTTCCCTTCTCTGAAAGGAGAACATGTCAGAAGATGACAGGGACACTGTAATCGTGGCAATCTTCAAGAAGTCCAACTGCAGAAACTAGAGAGGAATTTCCCTGCTGTTGGCCATGGGAAGGTCACAGGGAAGGTTTGTCACCACCTTTGACTGCTCCACAATGACATGCAAGCCATGATTCTGATCAATGGATCCACCACACACCGAATTCACGTTCGGAGTCGGGTTAAGCAAGGCTGTCTGATCGCACCAACCCTGCTGTAAATACATTGGCAGGATAGGAATACCAACACCAGTGTTCTTGCTCAGGCCAACATCCCCTGCAGCAAAGCACTGACCATGTTCGATCGGGCTGAAGGGCCTGTACTGTGCTGTACTGTTCTATGTTCTAACTCTGCTGGGTGGGCCACTTCATCCACAAGCCTGACACAAGACTTACTGAGAGCTTTGACATGGCAAGTGAACCCCAGGAGGCAGAGGAAATGCTTTAAGAACATGTTCAAAGCCTCCTTGAATAAGTGCGACATCTTTAACGACACTGGGGTATCCCTGACCCAAGGCCACTGGAATGAGCTGAACACCTCAGGTTCCATTGCACACACTTCTGGTCACCACACTACCAGAAGGATGTGGAGGATTCGGAGAGGCTGCAGAGGAGGTTGATCAGGATGTTGCCAGATCTGGAGGGTGTTAGCTATGCGAAGAAGCTGAATAAACTTGGACTGTTTTCATTAAAACGATGGAGGTTAAGGGGCAACCTGATAGAGGTCTACAAGATTATGAGGGGCATGGATAGAGTGGATGGGCAGGTACTCTTTCCCAGGTGGAGGAGTCAGTCACTGGGGGGCATACGTTTAAGATCCAGGTGGCCAAGTTTAGAGGAGATGTGCTTTTTACACAGAGGGTGGTGAGTGCCTGGAACGCGTTGCCTGGGGAGGTTGTGGAAGCAGTTACAATAACCGCGTTCAAAGGGCATCTTGACAAATACATGGATAGGATGGGAACAGAAGGAAATGGCACAAGGAAGTGCTGAGGGTTTTGGCCAAGGGTGGTATCATGACAGGTACAGGCTCGGAGGGCCAAATGGCCTGTTCCTGTGCTGTATTGTCTTTTGTTCATCGTCAAAAGTAGGCTGAAGCCAAGGGTCAACAGCCAAAAGGTTGTGTCAACGGACATCCCACCTACCCACCCCTTCAACCATGATCTGTCCCGTCTCTGACTGAGGCTGTAGGTCTCACCTTGGACTATGTCGCCTGAGAACTTATCATTAATGTGGATGCAAGTCATCCTCGACTCTAAGGGACTGACCAAGAGGAAGCATCCAACAAAATGGTGCACTCAGTCAGCATTCTAAATGTGTACTATTTAAACTGGCAAAGGACGAGCAGGAGCTCGCGTTCAATCAGCTCATGTCTGCTCCGCAAAATGATCACAGCTACAATTCCGCCATTTAATTAACATGAAGATGACGGCTCCAATCTTTAACCGTCTCTGCACTATCGTGAGTCTTCAGGTTACCTTTCTTCAAAATAAATGGCTTAAGAGATGTTTACTGCTGATTGAGATCATGAATGTCTTATCTGTAAATATGTACACAGGTTTATTACAGGGCCACCAACACCTCTCTGCTACTTTGCTGAGGAAAGAACATCTCGAAACAATCAATCCAAAGTCGGATTTGATCTCAAGCCCCCAGAATATTAATGCAGGCCACTGGTTTACAAATCAAGTAAGAGTACCACTGCATGGCACAGTGGTTAGCACTGCTGCCTCACTGTGCCAGGAGCACCGGTTCGATTCCAGCCTTGGGTCACAATCTGTGTGGAGTCTGCACGTTCTCCCCATGTCTGCGTGGGTTTCCTCCGGGTGCTCCGGTTTCCTCCTACATCCAAAATTCTGCAGGTTGGCTGGATTGGCCATGATAAATTGGCCCTTAGTGTCCAGAAACTTGCAGGTTAGGTGCATTACAGGTGTTACGGTGGGCCTAGGGAGGGTGCTCTTTCGTAGGTTTAGATATGTTGATGAGTTTCACTGCTGCTTCACTGCTACTTACACATCATCTATGGAGCCAGTCTGAAACCAACAATGAATTTGCAGAAATCTTCACTAAAGTTTCTGGCCAACTAGCTACATGATGAGTGCCAATTTCCCTCCTCCCCTGCGGAGGGTAGGATCCTAGCCAATAGCTGCAGTTATTACTTTCGAAGGAGCAGAAATCAGGGGAAAGCAAATGAGAGGCTTTCAACAAATTTGCAGGCTACCTCGGCTCATCTTTGTGAAATAAACTCATCAATCAATCTAAACCAGGAAGTAGGAAGCAGAAATCATACTTGAAACATGCGCAGAGGGCAAAATGTGATTTAGAGAAAGGGACTGCGTGGGTTTCCTCCGGGTGCTCCGGTTTCCTCAAAACATGTGCAGGTTTGGGAGAATTAGCCATGCTAAATTGCCCCTTAGCATCCTAAAGGTTAGCTGGGGTTACGGAGATAGGCTTGAGTAGGGTGCTCTTTCCAAGGAATGGTGCAGACTCGATGGGCCGAATGGCCTCCTTCTGCACTATAAATATCAACATTTTGTTGGAAAATCTCCAACATTAATTTGACAGAATTAAAGTCCATGCTCGTGAAAGTATTTTTTCAGGGTCAGAGGGATTTTTAGCAATAATGACCACATATTACAATGTTAAAAACTCCCTGACTGCTGAATGCGCTGGCCCTAAGTTATTCAACTGTTTGTTTAGTGCAGGACCAGAGGCTAAGTTTTAGCTATTACATTGATTTCAGTGTTGTGTCTATCGGCGATGGCTGCACCGTATAGAGGAGCAGCATATCTCCGACAGCTACCTCTGCATTTCCACATTTAAACTGCACTGAATGGCAGAAGGTGCAGCCAGTCATTATTAAAATAATGACACGTGCTGTCACTATTAAAGTACAACTCAGGCCGTTATAATAAGATGTTCATATGCTTCACACCATTTGTACTGGCACGGCAAATAGAAAATGAGTTGCAATATAATTATAATATAACAATATATAATAATATAATGTAATAATAATCTGTATTGTCGCAAGTAGGCTTACATTAACACTGCAATGAAGTTAGTGAAAAGCCCCTAGTCACCACACTCCGGTGCCTGTTCGGGTACACAGAGGGAGAAGTCAGAATGTCCAATTCACCGAACAGCACGTCTTTCAGGACTTGTGGGAGGAAACCGGAGCACCCGGAGGAAACCCACGGAGACACGGGGAGAATGTGCAGACTTCACACAGACAGTGACCCAAGCCGGGAATCGAACCTGGCACACTAGCGCTGAGAAGCAACAGTGCTAACCACTGTGCTACCACGCCGCCCTGTTTGTCCAATTATTAGGACTCAGATGTTGGGAATTAAGCCTAGCAGTCGACAATTCAATAGAAGAAGAAAAATGCAACCAAATGTCTATTTCCACCAAAACAAATCGAACTGCTCAATTTTTTTGCTGAACAGAAAAGCAGTGTTAAGAATCCAACGCAACAGACAAGACCACTGGTTTAATAATTCACCCAATTTTTACAGACCATGGATGGGAGAAGAGCTTGAGAAGTACAACAAAGGACCTCATTGACCAATCCTTTCCTTCAGAGGGAGCCAGCAATAGAGGTTGCCTTTGTTCCTTTTTTCACCTGATGAAGGAGCTGCGCCCCGAAAGCTAGTGATTCGAGACAAATCTGTTGGACTTTAACCTGGTGTTGTAAGACTTCTTGCTGTGCCCACCCCAATCTAACACCGGCATCTCCACATCATGCCCAAATCATGAGGCATGGCATTAAGTAAGAAAACATTAAATTATGTTTTATGATTAGACTTCTAGCGTTCAGTTTCTATTGTAGACATTTCTGGGCACTGTATTCACAAACTGAGAAACCATAACCTTAATGGATTGCAGAAAAGAACTTCTACAGCAAGCCAGCTTCATAATCCTTTGACGTTCAGCCACTGTTGCCATGCAGGAGGAGTCAACAACCAATTTGTATTCAGCAAGTTCTACAAACAACATAACAAACCAGCTAATCCATTTTGGTGATGTTGATTGAGGGATAAATATTAACCAGGACAACAGGGAAAAGCTCCTATCACTTCTTCAGAAAGTGCCGTGAGATCTTTTACAACCACCTCATTATAATGTCTCCCATGAAAACAGCACCTCCAATAGTGCAGCAACCCCCTCAGTGCTGTAATAAAAAGTCAGTTTACACAATGTGCTCAGGTCTCTGGGAGTGAGGCTCAAATTTGCATGCGTTTGTTATTTCCAGTTTGACTACTTGACCTCCCATTTCCACCCTCCGTTTTTGTGACTTCATCCAAAACTCGCTTTTATTTCCTTCTGCCCATCACATCTCTCCGTGTTCACTGATCTACACTGACTATTGATCGTATTGTGATCTTTACATCCAACTTTTTATATTCAGTTCCCTGCATGGCCTCAACCCTCCCAATCTCTGTCACCTCCACCAGCCCAAAAACTTTCTGAGAACTCAGCATTCTTCCAGTTAATAATAATCATAATAATAATCCTTAGTGTCACAAGCAGTCTTACATTAACACTGCAATGAGGTTACTGTGAAAAGCCCCTAGTCACTACATTCCAACGCCTGTTTGGGTACACAGAGGGAGAATTCAGAATGTCCAATTCACCTAACAGCACGTCACTGGGCTAAATCGCACACTAAGGCAGGCCAGCAGCACGGTTCAATTCCCGTAACAGCCTCCCCGAACAGGCGCCGGAATGTGGCGACTAGGGGCTTGTCACAGTAACTTCATTGAAGCCTACTCGTGACGATAAGTGATTTTCAGTTCATTTCATTTCATTTCGGGACTTGTGGGAGGAAACCGGAGCACCCGGAAAAAACCCATGCAGACACGGGGAGAACGTGCAGACTCCGCACAGACAGTGACCCAGCGGGGAATCGAACCTGGGACCCTGGTGTTGTGAAGCAACAGTGCTAACGACTGTGCTACCATCCTGCCCTCTAGTGCGACCTTTGCCCCACCAACGGTAGTGGCATCTTCAACTGTCTGGGCTGCAAGTTCTGGAATTGCCTCCCGAGACCTTGTTTGTTTCTCCTCCTCCTCCCAGCTGTCCTCAGGTACACTTCAAAACCACCAATCAAAACAACCCAGGATCTAAATCAGAATGGCTCCTATATTTTATTACATTCTTCTATTGTAATGTAAACTAGCTTGACGAGAATTACTGTGTCCACTCATTTACATGCAGCAGGCTGTGAACATGATCCAGACCTTAGTTCAGTAAGTAAAGTTGCCATAGTCCCAGGTGACCATAGGCTGCCCCCTTTGAGGGGGAGAGCTGACTGGTGGTGATTTAACCTGGGGATCACCACACCTCAGGCAAGGGGCAAGGTTGAGAGGGCGGGGCCTTCACGAATAACCTCAGCCGGCACGGGAATTGTGCCCACGCTGCTGGCCTTGCTCTGCATCACATAGAATCTACATTGCAGAAGGAGGCCATTCGGGCCATCAAGTCTGCACCGGTGACGCAAGCCGGGAATCGAACCTGGGACCCTGGTGCTGTGAAGCAACTGTGCTAACCACTGTGCTACTGTGCCGCCCCTGACCAGTTGTCCAGCTAACTGAGCAAAAAGTACCCCAAGTCCAGTACTGAGGGGGTGCTGCAGTGTCAGAAGTGCCACCCTTTGCTGGAGTTGTTACATTGAGGGCCGGTCAGCTGCCTCACGTGTTATCTAAAAGTGTCTTTGAAGAATAGCAGGGGGAGTATTCTAGTGTCCTGGCCAACATTAAATCATTCAACCAACATGAAGGAATGAAACTCCACATTGTAAAAGTAAATGTTCAGAGATACCGGGACCAACACAGGCAGGTACCTTGCCAAGTACAGGAAGTTCCCACCACCCAATGTATTCGCAAAGTAACCAGGACACCAGCTCCAGCTGAAGGACGGAACAGCCCAACTCTGACACTAACTCTGGCCCCAACTCTGGCACTAACTCTGGCCCCAACTCTGACACTAACTCTGGCCCCAACTCTGGCACTAACTCTGGCCCCAACTCTGGCACTAACTCTGGCCCCAACTCTGACACTAACTCTGGCCCCAACTCTGGCACTAACTCTGGCCCCAACTCTGGCACTAACTCTGGACCCAACTCTGACACTAACTCTGGCCCCAACTCTGGCACTAACTCTGGCCCCAACTCTGGCACTAACTCTGGCCCCAACTCTGACACTAACTCTGGCCCCAACTCTGGCACTAACTCTGGCCCCAACTCTGGCACTAACTCTGGCCCCAACTCTGGCAGTAACTCTGGCCCCAACTCTGGCAATAACTCTGGCCCCAACTCTGGCAATAACTCTGGCCCCAACTCTGGCAATAACTCTGGCAGTAACTCTGGCCCCAACTCTGGCAATAACTCTGGCAGTAACTCTGGCCCCAACTCTGGCACTAACTCTGGCCCCAACTCTGGCACTAACTCTGGCCCCAACTCTGGCACTAACTCTGGCCCCAGCTCTGGCACTAACTCTGGCCCCAACTCTGGCACTAACTCTGGCCCCAACTCTGGCAGTAGCTCTGGCCCCAACTCTGGCAATAACTCTGGCCCCAACTCTGGCAATAACTCTGGCCCCAACTCTGGCAATAACTCTGGCAGTAACTCTGGCCCCAACTCTGGCACTAATTCTGGCCCCAACTCTGGCAATAACTCTGGCAGTACCTCTGGCCCCAACTCTGGCACTAACTCTGGCCCCAACTCTGGCACTAACTCTGGCCCCAACTCTAGCACTAACTCTGGCCCCAAATCTGGCACTAACTCTGGCCCCAACTCTGGCAGTAACTCTGGCCCCAACTCTGGCAATAACTCTGGCCCCAACTCTGACACTAACTCTGGCCCCAACTCTGGCACTAACTCTGGCCCCAACTCTGGCACTAACTCTGGCCCCAACTCTGGCAGTAACTCTGGCCCCAACTCTGGCAATAACTCTGGCCCCAACTCTGACACTAACTCTGGCCCCAACTCTGGCACTAACTCTGGCCCCAACTCTGGCACTAACTCTGGCCCCAACTCTGGCACTAACTCTGGCCCCAACTCTGGCACTAACTCTGGCCCCAACTCTGGCAGTAACTCTGGCCCCAATTCTGGCAGTAACTCTGGCCCCAACTCTGGCAGTAACTCTGGCCCCAACTCTGGCAATAACTCTGGCCCCAACTCTGGCAATAACTCTGGCCCCAACTCTGGCAATAACTCTGGCCCCAACTCTGGCAGTAACTCTGGCCCCAACTCTGGCAGTAACTCTGGCCCCAACTCTGGCAGTAACTCTGGCAGTAACTCTGGCCCCAACTCTGACACTAACTCTGGCCCCAACTCTGGCAGTAACTCTGGCCCCAACTCTGGCAGTAACTCTGGCCCCAACTCTGGAAGTAACTCTGGCCCCAACTCTGGCAATAACTCTGGCAGTAACTCTGGCCCCAACTCTGGCAGTAACTCTGGCAGTAACTCTGGCCCCAACTCTGGCAATAACTCTGGCAGTAACTCTGGCCCCAACTCTGGCAATAACTCTGGCAGTAACTCTGGCCCCAACTCTGGCAATAACTCTGGCAGTAACCCGGAAGATGCCGGGCGATTTGCAACATATGTAGTGAAAGCCTCACCGTTAATTGTCTTTCAAAAGAGTAAATTGTCGAACCGTGAACCTGTCGGAGTGATCTGAACACAGACCCTGCGGGGTGGGGGCGGGGGGGGGGGCAGCCTTGGCAATAATAAAGGAAACGGAATCATTGCTGTCATTCCCCCAGACACAGCTTCCTGAGCCCAGTGAGTGAGGGGGTGGCGATGGAGCAGGGGGCACACACACACACACACTGCCAGCTGGGGGGGGGGGGGGGGGTGGCAGGGTCACTGGCACGGGGGGGGGGGGGGGTGGCAGGGTCACCGACAGGGCGTGGGCGGGGGGGGGGGGGGGTCAGTCAGCCCAGGCTGAGGTTTGATGATCAGCTCAGAGTGAAGCAGAATGGGAGCCCCCCACCCCCTCGCTGCTTGCAGCAAACTGCAGGAGCGGCGCCGCCCAGTGAGGGTGTGGCGCCTCCCCCACCCACCCAGACCCCCCCAACCCCACCTCGACACCACCCCCCCCCCCACCCAGACCCCCCCACCCCCACCCAGGCTCCCCATTCCCCCACCCAGACCCCCAACACCCCCACCCAGACACACCCACCCTCAACCAGACACCCACCCCCCCCCCAGACCCCCCAACCCCACCCAGGCCCCCCCACCCTCAACCAGACACCACACCCCACCCAGACCCCCCAACCCCACCCAGACCCCCCCACACCTCCACCCAGACCCCCATCCAACCAGACCCCCCCACCACCACCACAGACCCCTTATCCTCCTGGCCAGACAACCCCCACCCCTGCCCAGAGCCCACCCCCACCCCCTGCCCAGACCCTCCACCCAGACCGCCCCTCCCCCACCCAGACCCACCCCCTGCCCAAACCCCCCACCCCGCACCCAGACACCCCACCCCCATCCAGACCCCCACCCCCTGCCCAGATCTCCACCCACCTGCCCAGACCCCTCACCCCCTGCCAAGACCCCCCACCCGCTGCCCAGACCCCCCACCCCCCCCCCCCACCCACCCCCTGCCAAGACCGCCTCGCCAGAGCAGCCACCCTCCCTCCTCAATCAATGTTGAGGATGATAACGGTTGAGGGTGGGGAGGGGTCCACCCAGTGAGCCCCTGGGTGGGGGTCTGCACCCCAACGCCAGTCTCAGACCCCCCCCCCCCTGTTTTGGATTCCTGACTCACCCTGTATTAAATGTATTGTGTATAAATATTTTAAATCGTAGACTTCAGAGACTGGCACCTCCGATTTATGACTGATGCTATCATGTATAACTTTAACAGTTTTATGAACAAAATCAGTGTAAAGTCCAGTTGTACTTTATGTTTGACCTGACCAGGATCCTTGCTCACCTTGGGCTAGAATTGAAATGATTGGTGGGGGGGGGGGGGGGGGGGGGTGTCCCCCTCTCCCTCTCCCTCCGGGGTCTCTCCCCCCCCCCCCCCATCCCAGCCACCAGCCAGGGAACCCCGAGGCCGGGTTAACAGAGCTGGTCCAATCCTGCCATTCAGCTCATTTGGGGGGGGGGGGGGGGGGGTTGGAGGTCTGGGGAGGGGGTAGGCGGGGTGGGTAGATGGGCCGAAGCGGCGTCCTCATCCGCTTGCAGTTGGGGAAAACGTCCGAACCTTTCCCAATAGGGCGGAGGCTGATTGTTAAAGGGTGGAACAGGGAGATATCCCTGCCAAGGGTGGGACTGTGGCAAAGCTGAGGATGGGAATGTGTAACAGTTATCCCGGGAAAACATGTGGGAATAGCAGGAATTGTCCAGCTTTCTGCAGCTCCAAACACTGTCTCCTGGAACATGCCGTGGTGGGGGGGGGGGGGGGGGGGGGAGGGGGCATTATTTTTCAGGTTTTCCAACCAGTCCCTGTGGCGTTTGCTGCATTTTGCCCAAAAATGGCCCAAATCCCGGGGAGGCTGCCCGGGCTGAGGCTCCATTCATTCAGATACACACCCAATACCCCAGTGACAGCCCAGCTCCGGGCCAGGGAGCTGCTCAGCTGCACACCCAATACCCCAGTGACAGCCCAGCTGGCCAGGGAGCTGCTCAGCTACACACCCAATACCCCAGTGACAGCCCAGCTGGCCAGGGAGCTGCTCAGCTACACACCCAATACCCCAGAGACAGCCCAGCTGGCCAGGGAGCTGCTCAGATACACACCCAATACCCCAGTGACAGCCCAGCTGGCCAGGGAGCTGCTCAGATACACCCCAATACCCCAGTGACAGCCCAGCTGGCCAGGGAGCTGCTCAGATACACCCCAATACCCCAGTGACAGCCCAGCCCCGGGCCAGGGAGCTGCTCAGCTACACACCCAATACCCCAGTGACAGCCCAGCTGGCCAGGGAGCTGCTCAGCTACACACCCAATACCCCAGTGACAGCCCAGCTCCGGGCCAGGGAGCTGCTCAGCTACACACCCAATACCCCAGTGACAGCCCAGCTGGCCAGGGAGCTGCTCAGCTACACACCCAATACCCCAGTGACAGCCCAGCTGGCCAGGGAGCTGCTCAGCTACACACCCAATACCCCAGTGACAGCCCAGCTGGCCAGGGAGCTGCTCAGATACACACCCAATACCCCAGTGACAGCCCAGCTGGCCAGGGAGCTGCTCAGATACACACCCAATACCCCAGTGACAGCCCAGCTGGCCAGGGAGCTGCTCAGCTACACACCCAATACCCCAGTGACAGCCCAGCTGGCCAGGGAGCTGCTCAGATACACACCCAATACCCCAGTGACAGCCCAGCTCCGGGCCAGGGAGCTGTTCAGCTGCACACCCAATACCCCAGTGACAGCCCAGCTGGCCAGGGAGCTGTTCAGCTGCACACCCAATACCCCAGTGACAGCCCAGCTGGCCAGGGAGCTGCTCAGCTACACACCCAATACCCCAGTGACAGCCCAGCTCCGGGCCAGGGAGCTGCTCAGCTACACACCCAATAACCCAGTGACAGCCCAGCTCCGGGCCAGGGAGCTGCTCAGCTACACACCCAATAACCCAGTGACAGCCCAGCTGGCCAGGGAGCTGCTCAGCTACACACCCAATACCCCAGTGACAGCCCAGCTCCGGGCCAGGGAGCTGCTCAGCTACACACCCAATACCCCAGAGACAGCCCAGCTCCGGGCCAGGGAGCTGCTCAGCTACACACCCAATACCCCAGAGACAGCCCGGCTGGTCAGGGAGCTGCTCAGATACACAGGAGGTGGGGGGGGGGGGGGGGGGGGGGGGGGGAGACAATACAGGCAGAGGAGAGAGAGGGAGAGGAAGGGAGGGGGAGAGGGGATGAGGGATGAGGGGGAGGGGATGAGGGAGGGAGAGGGGATGAGGGAGGGGTGAGAGGGGATGAGGGAGGGAGGGGAGAGGGGATGAGGGAGGGAGGGGGAGAGGGGATGAGGGGGGAGAGGGGATGAGGGAGGGAGAGGAAGAGGAGATGAGGGAGGGAGGGAGGGGAGAGGGGATGAGGGGGGAGAGGGGATGAGGGAGGGGGAGAGGGGATGAGGGAGGGAGGGGGAGAGGGGATGAGGGAGGGAGGGGGAGAGGGGATGAGGGAGGGAGGGGGAGAGGGGATGAGGGAGGGGGACAGGAGGGAGGGAGGGGGAGAGGGGATGAGGGAGGGAGGGCATGTGGGAGGGGGACAGGAGGGAGGGAGGGGAGAGGGGATGAGGGAGGGGGAGAGGGGATGAGGGAGGGAGGGAGGGGGAGAGGGGATGAGGGAGGGAGGGAGGGGAGAGGGGATGAGGGAGGGAGGGAGGGGAGAGGGGATGAGGGAGGGAGGGGGAAAGGGGATGAGGGAGGGAGGGAGAGAGGGGATGAGGGAGGGAGGGAGAGAGTGGATGAGGGAGGGGACAGGAGGGAGGGAGGGAGGGAGGGGGAGAGGGGATGAGGGAGGGGACAGGAGGGTGGGAGGGGACAGGAGGGAGGGAGGGGGACAGGAGGGAGGGAGGGGGACAGGAGGGGGACAGGAGGGAGGGAGGGGGACAGGAGGGAGGGAGGGGGACGAGAGGGGGAGAGGGGATGAGGGAGGTTGACAGGAGGGAGGAGGAGAGGGAGGGGGACAGGAGGGAGGGGGAGAGGGGATGATGGAGGGGGACAGGAGGGAGGGGGAGAGGGGATGAGGGAGGGGGAGAGGGGATGAGGGAGGGGGAGAGGGGATGAAGGAGGGGGACAGGAGGGAGGGGGAGAGGGGATGAGGGAGGGGGACAGGAGGGAGGGGGAGAGGGGATGAGGGAGGGGGACAGGAGGGAGGGGGAGAGGGGATGAGGGAGGGGGACAGGAGGGAGGGGGAGAGGGGATGAGGGAGGGGGACAGGAGGGAGGGGGATGAGGGAGGGGGACAGGAGGGAGGGGGAGAGGGGAGGGGGACAGAAGGGAGGGGGACAGGAGGGAGGGGGAGAGGGGATGAGGGAGGGGGACAGGAGGGAGGGGGAGAGGGGATGAGGGAGGGGGACAGGAGGGAGGGAGGGTGCTTACCGTGGACATGGATCGCTGTGTGCGGCGCTGCTACTCCAGGACAAGCCCAGGGAAGGGCGGTCGCCGGTTGTGAGGCTCCCTCTTCCCTCCCTCCCTCCTCCCCGCTGCCTCCTCCCTCCTCCTGCAGCGCAGGCGCCGCTCCCTCTGCCTCTCTCCCAGGCAGCATTCACCATCTCTCTGTCTCTCACACACACTGGGGGCCAGCAAGCGGCAGGCTGCTGCTCTGGCATTTGTAGTCTTTGCAAACCCGTCTTCTCCAGTCTGCTGCACACTGCGGATGAAGAACCTGATTTGAAGGATTTGCACAGAATCCCCGACAGGGCAGAAAGGGGCCATTCGGCCCATCGAGTCTGCACCGACCCTCTGAAAGAGATCCCCCACCCGAGCCTACCTCCCCTGTCCTACCCCTGTAACCCCACCTAACCTGCGCATCCCTGGGCACTAAGAGGCAATTTAACATGGCCAGTCCACCGAACCTGCACCTTTGGGCTTTGGCACAGTGGTTAGCACTGCTGCCTCACAGCGCCAGGGCCCCGAGTTCGATTCTGGCCTCGGGTGTCTGTGCGGTCTCTGCACATTCTCCCCGTGTCTGCGTGGGTTTCCTCCGGGTGCTCCGGTTTCCTCCCACAGTCCAAAGATGTGCAGGTTAGGTGAATTGGCCACGATAAACGTTGAGGTGGGGTTACTGGGTTCCGGGTATAGGCTGAAGGCATGGGCATAAATAGGGTGCTGTTTCCAAGGACCGGTGCAGACTCAATGGGCCGAATGGCCTCCTTCTGCACTGTAAATTCTACGAAACCGGAGCACCCGGAGGAAACCCACGCAGACACGGGGAGAACGTGCAGACTCCGCACAGAGCCCCTGGCCCTGTGATGCAGCAGTGCTAACTATCGTGCTGACTCATGACTTTATACTGCGCGTCTTGATTGTCGATTATTGATCACTGTTTGAATTTTAAAAGCATCACTTTTAAAATGTAAAATCTTTACACTTGTCATCTTCAGAGCTTTACTGAGGCATTAGAATGCGGTGGGAATATATATATGTATCTACAGAGAGAGAGAGTATTGAGACTTCTTACTAAACATATTGCAGAGTGTCTTTGTGATGGTAAATGCTGCCCCACTTGTACTTGAAGCAAAATCGCACATTGTAGGAGTTTATTGCATTTGTCTGTGCTGTTCTAACAGTGATCAATAATCACCGACCATTATCCGACGGGTGGATTACATCAACTCGAAGTAAAAAACATAATCAAGTAAATGCCCGACATTTCAAACATTTGAAAATCGGACTGAGAATCAGTCGGGATTTTTCACAGTAACTTCATTGCAGTGTTACTGTAAGCCTACTTGTGGCAATAAAGATTATTATTATTAGGCCACTCGGCCCTTCGAGCCTGTTCCACCATTCAATAGGATTTGAAATGAAATGAAAATCGCTTATTGTCACGAGTAGGCTTCAATGAAGTTACTGTGAAAAGCCCCTAGTCGCCACATTCCGGCGCCTGTCCGGGGAGGCTGGTACGGGAATCGAACCGTGCTGCTGGCCTGCTTGGTCTGCTTTTAAAGCCAGCGGTTTAGCTGAGTGAGCTGGGCTGATCTGACTGTGCTCTCAACTCCACATTCCTGAATGCCCCCCCCCCCCCCCCCATAACCCCTGACTCCCTTGTCTATCAAAAATCTAGCCCTGCCTTGGATAAATTCAATGGGCCGCCCCCCACTGCCTTCTACGATAGAGGATTCCACAGAGTAAAGACCCTTTGAGAGAAAACAACTACTCACCTCCAGCCTAAATTGTGTCCCCTGGTTCTGCTCTCTGCCACGAGGAAACATCCATTGGCTATCCACCCTATCCAATCCCCTCAGGATTTTATTCATTTCACTTTGTTTCACTAAGCGTGGACCCCCCCCCCCCCCCCCCCCCCGGTATGCAAAGGATGGTCTGGGCACATTTCCGCAGAACGCTCCCAGTGGTTGGACCGTGCCGTATCACCTGTTCCTCGTGAAAACATTTGTTCAGAAAAACACCTTTGATCACAAGTCCATCAGGCTGTGGTCTGCATGTAAGATCCTCGAGGTCCTGAAGGGACAGGAGGTGGTGGATCATGTTGTATGGTTCCTTGAGCAGATTGTCAGAGTTATTGGGCAGAAGACCCTATCACCAGAACTTTTAAACAAGCAGCAAGACCAAGTTTGGCTGGTGGTGAGATGGGCCCTCCCCGTCAGATCCTTCATGCACGCCCGAAGTGTCTGCACCACTGCAGGCTGCCCTTGAAGTGGCTGAGGGGGCTTTGGGAGGGGGAGGGGAGAGATGGTTGCTCACCTCCTTGTGGAATGTCCCTTTGCAAAGACGGTCTGGAGAGAGATGCAGTGGTATTTGTCGAGGATCACCCTGAGCAGATCCGGGACGCAGGACTCTGTGCTCTATGGGCTCTTCCCAGGGATGCACTCAGAGACAAACATCAACTGCTGCTGGACGATCATCAACTCGGTGAAAGATGCTCTTTGGTCTGCCCGAATCTTGCTGATCTTCTGGAGCAAAGTGTTGAAGACCGGCACATTCAAAGGTCCAGGACCAAGTGTTGAGGAATGAAATCAAGTTTGCAGCAGCCACCACCAAGGCACAACTGGGCAAGGCCAGTGTGTGAAGAAACAATGCTAAGTGAGGAGATATGTAGGTTTCTTACAGTCAGAAACAAGTGAATTTATAAGGGGGAACAAATAAATGGCTGACCAAGCAAATACATACCTTGGCTCTGTCTTCACAAAGGAGCCATGATGTGGAGATGCCGGCATTGGACTGGGGTGAGCTCAGTAAGAAGTCTTACAACACCCCTAAAGTCCAACAGGTTTGTTTGGAATCATTAGCATTCAGAGGTCTTTCCTCAGGTGAATGAAGAGGTGGGTTCCAGAAACATATATATATAGACAAAGTCAAAGATGCCAGACGATACTTTGAATGCGAGCCTTTGCAGCTAATTAAGTCTTTACAGATCTGGATGTTGTGACTGGAGAGAGGGATAATCACAGGTTAAAGAGGTGTGAATTGTCTCAATTAGCACAGTGGGCTAAAAAGCTTCTTTGTAATGCAGAACAATGCCAGCAACGCGAGTTCAGTTCCTGTACCGGCCTCCCCGAACAGGCACAGAAATGTGGCAACTGGGGGCTTTTCACAGTAACTTCATTGAAGCCTACTCGTGACAATAAGCGATTTATTATTATTAAGCCAGGACAGTTGGTAGGATTTCGCAAGCCCAGGCCAGATGGTGGGGGACGAATGTACTGCAACATGAATCCCAGGTCCCGGTTGAGGCCATACTCATGTGTGCGGAACTTCGCTATAAGTTTCTGCTCGGTGATTCTGCGTTGTCGCACGTTCTGAAGGCCGCCTTGGAGAACGCTTACCTGAAGGTAATTCACACCTCTTTAACCTGTGACTATCCCTCTCTCCAGTTGCTCCATCTGGACCTGCAAAGCCTTAATTACTCCGCTTTCCTTTCCTGACGTATCTGGAAATCATCCCACTCAGGCAGGAGCCAATCGCCACGTGTTACCGGGCAGTCCGCCTAATGTCAATAGTGGGAAACATTCTATCGTCCATCATCAAACATTGAATAGCAGAGCATCTGGAAAACAGTGACAGAATCAGACAGAGTCAGCAAGGATTTATGAAGGGGAAATCATGCTTGATAAATCTACTGGAACTTTTCAAGGATTAACAAGTAGAGTTGATGAGGGGGTGCCAGTAGATGTGGTTTATTTAGACCTTCAGAAGGCTATCGACAAAATCCCACATAAGAGATTAGCGTGTAAAATTAAATTGTTTGGGATTAGGGGTAGTGCATTGAGATATATTAGGGGTAGTGTATTGAGATATATTAGGGGTAGTGCATTGAGATACATTGGGGTAGTGTATTGAGATATATTAGGGGTAGTGTATTGAGATATATTAGGGGTAGTGTATTGAGATATATTAGGGGTAGTGTATTGAGATATATTAGGGGTAGTGTATTGTGGTATATTAGGGGTAGTGTATTGAGATATATTAGGGGTAGTGTATTGAGATATATTAGGGGTGGTGTATTGAGGTATATTAGGGGCAGTGTATTGAGGTATATTAGGGGTAGTGTATTGAGATATATTAGGGGTAGTGCATTGAGATATATTATGGGTGGTGTATTGAGGTATATTAGGGGTAGTATATTGAGGTATATTAGAGGTAGTGCATTGAGATATATTAGGGGTAGTGAATTGAGGTATATTCGGGGTAGTATATTGAGGTATATTAGAGGTAGTGCATTGAGATATATTAGGGGTAGTGAATTGAGGTATATTAGGGGTAGTGTATTGAGGTATATTAGGGGTAGTGTATTGAGATATATTGGGGGTAGTGTATTGAGGTATATTAGGGGTAGTGTATTGAGGTATATTAGGGGTAGTGTATTGAGGTATATTAGGGGTAGTGTATTGAGATATATTAGAGGTAGTGTATTGAGATATATTAGGGGTAGTGTATTGAGATATATTAGGGGTAGTGTATTGAGATATATTAGAGGTAGTGTATTGAGATATATTAGGGGTAGTGTATTGAGATATATTAGAGGTAGTGTATTGAGATATATTAGGGGTAGTGTATTGAGATATATTAGAAGTAGTGTACTGAGATATATTAGGGGTAGTGTATTGAGATATATTAGGGGTAGTGTATTGAGATATATTAGGGGTAGTGTATTGAGGTATATTAGAGGTAGTGTATTGAGATATATTAGGGGTAGTGTATTGAGATATATTAGAGGTAGTGTATTGAGATATATTAGGGGTAGTGTATTGAGATATATTAGGGGTAGTGTATTGAGATATATTAGGGGTAGTGTATTGAGATATATTAGGGGTAGTGTATTGAGATATATTAGAGGTAGTGTATTGAGATATATTAGGGGTAGTGTATTGAGATATATTAGGGGTAGTGTATTGAGATATATTAGGGGTAGTGTATTGAGGTATATTAGAGGTAGTGTATTGAGATATATTAGGGGTAGTGTATTGAGATATATTAGAGGTAGTGTATTGAGATATATTAGGGGTAGTGTATTGAGATATATTAGGGGTAGTGTATTGAGATATATTAGGGGTAGTGTATTGAGATATATTAGAGGTAGTGTATTGAGATATATTAGGGGTAGTGTATTGAGATATATTAGAGGTAGTGTATTGAGATATATTAGGGGTAGTGTATTGAGATATATTAGGGGTAGTGTATTGAGATATATTAGAGGTAGTGTATTGAGATATATTAGGGGTAGTGTATTGAGATATATTAGAGGTAGTGTATTGAGATATATTAGGGGTAGTGTATTGAGATACATTGGGGTAGTGTATTGAGATATATTAGGGGTAGTGTATTGAGATATATTAGGGGTAGTGTATTGAGATATATTAGGGGTAGTGTATTGAGGTATATTAGGGGTGGTGTATTGAGGTATATTAGGGGTAGTGTATTGAGATATATTAGGGGTAGTGTATTGAGATATATTAGGGGTAGTGTATTGAGGTATATTAGGGGTAGTGTATTGAGGTATATTAGGGGTAGTGTATTGAGATATATTAGGGGTAGTGTATTGAGATATATTAGGGGTAGTGTATTGAGATATATTAGGGGTGGTGTATTGAGGTATATTAGGGGTAGTATATTGAGGTATATTAGAGGTAGTGCATTGAGATATATTAGGGGTAGTGAATTGAGGTATATTAGGGGTAGTATATTGAGGTATATTAGAGGTAGTGCATTGAGATATATTAGGGGTAGTGAATTGAGGTATATTAGGGGTAGTGTATTGAGGTATATTAGGGGTAGTGTATTGAGATATATTGGGGGTAGTGTATTGAGGTATATTAGGGGTAGTGTATTGAGGTATATTAGAGATAGTGTATTGAGATATATTAGGGGTAGTGTATTGAGATATATTAGAGGTAGTGTATTGAGATATATTAGGGGTAGTGTATTGAGATATATTAGAGGTAGTGTATTGAGATATATTAGGGGTAGTGTATTGAGATATATTAGGGGTAGTGTATTGAGATATATTAGAGGTAGTGTATTGAGATATATTAGGGGTAGTGTATTGAGGTATATTAGAGGTAGTGTATTGAGATATATTAGGGGTAGTGTATTGAGATATATTAGAGGTAGTGTATTGAGATATATTAGAGGTAGTGTATTGAGATATTTTAGGGGTAGTGTATTGAGATATATTAGGGGTAGTGTATTGAGATATATTAGAGGTAGTGTATTGAGATATTTTAGGGGTAGTGTATTGAGGTATATTAGAGGTAGTGTATTGCGATATATTAGGGGTGGTGTATTGAGGTATATTAGGGGTGGTGTATTGAGGTATATTAGGGGTAGTGTATTGAGGTATATTAGGGGTGGTGTATTGAGGTATATTAGGGGTGGTGTATTGAGATATATTAGAGGTAGGGTATTGGGATATATTAGGGGTAGTGTATTGAGATATATTAGAGGTAGTGTATTGAGATATATTAGGGGTAGTGTATTGAGATATATTAGAGGTAGTGTATTGAGATATATTAGGGGTAGTGTATTGAGATATATTAGGGGTAGTGTATTGAGATATATTAGGGGTAGTGTATTGAGATATATTAGGGGTAGTGTATTGAGGTATATTAGGGGTGGTGTATTGAGGTATATTAGGGGTGGTGTATTGAGGTATATTAGGGGTAGTGTATTGAGATATATTAGGGGTAGTGTATTGAGATATATTAGGGGTAGTGTATTGAGGTATATTAGGGGTAGTGTATTGAGGTATATTAGGGGTAGTGTATTGAGATATATTAGGGGTAGTGTATTGAGATATATTAGGGGTAGTGTATTGAGATATATTAGGGGTGGTGTATTGAGGTATATTAGGGGTAGTATATTGAGGTATATTAGAGGTAGTGCATTGAGATATATTAGGGGTAGTGAATTGAGGTATATTAGGGGTAGTATATTGAGGTATATTAGAGGTAGTGCATTGAGATATATTAGGGGTAGTGAATTGAGGTATATTAGGGGTAGTGTATTGAGGTATATTAGGGGTAGTGTATTGAGATATATTGGGGGTAGTGTATTGAGGTATATTAGGGGTAGTGTATTGAGGTATATTAGAGATAGTGTATTGAGATATATTAGGGGTAGTGTATTGAGATATATTAGAGGTAGTGTATTGAGATATATTAGGGGTAGTGTATTGAGATATATTAGAGGTAGTGTATTGAGATATATTAGGGGTAGTGTATTGAGATATATTAGGGGTAGTGTATTGAGATATATTAGAGGTAGTGTATTGAGATATATTAGGGGTAGTGTATTGAGGTATATTAGAGGTAGTGTATTGAGATATATTAGGGGTAGTGTATTGAGATATATTAGAGGTAGTGTATTGAGATATATTAGGGGTAGTGTATTGAGATATATTAGGGGTAGTGTATTGAGATATATTAGGGGTAGTGTATTGAGATATATTAGGGGTAGTGTATTGAGATATATTAGGGGTAGTGTATTGAGATATATTAGAGGTAGTGTATTGAGATATATTAGGGGTAGTGTATTGAGATATATTAGGGGTAGTGTATTGAGATATATTAGGGGTAGTGTATTGAGATATATTAGGGGTAGTGTATTGAGGTATATTAGGGGTGGTGTATTGAGGTATATTAGGGGTAGTGTATTGAGATATATTAGGGGTAGTGTATTGAGGTATATTAGGGGTGGTGTATTGAGGTATATTAGGGGTGGTGTATTGAGGTATATTAGGGGTAGTGTATTGAGATATATTAGGGGTTGTGTATTGAGATATATTAGGGGTAGTGTATTGAGATATATTAGGGGTAGTGTATTGAGGTATATTAGGGGTAGTGTATTGAGGTATATTAGGGGTAGTGTATTGAGATATATTAGGGGTAGTGTATTTGAGATGTATTAGGGGTAGTGTATTGAGATATATTAGGGGTAGTGTATTGAGATATATTAGGGGTAGTGTATTGAGATATATTAGAGGTAGTGTATTGAGGTATATTAGGGGTAGTGTATTGAGGTATATTAGGGGTGGTGTATTGAGGTATATTAGGGGTGGTGTATTGAGGTATATTAGGGGTAGTGTATTGAGATATATTAGGGGTAGTGTATTGAGATATATTAGGGGTAGTGTATTGAGATATATTAGGGGTAGTGTATTGAGGTATATTAGGGGTAGTGTATTGAGGTATATTAGGGGTAGTGTATTGAGATATATTAGGGGTAGTGTATTGAGGTATATTAGGGGTGGTGTATTGAGGTATATTAGGGGTGGTGTATTGAGGTATATTAGGGGTAGTGTATTGAGATATATTAGGGGTAGTGTATTGAGATATATTAGGGGTAGTGTATTGAGATATATTAGGGGTAGTGTATTGAGGTATATTAGGGGTAGTGTATTGAGGTATATTAGGGGTAGTGTATTGAGATATATTAGAGGTAGTGTATTGAGATATATTAGAGGTAGTGTATTGAGGTATATTAGGGGTAGTGTATTGAGATATATTAGGGGTAGTGTATTGAGATATATTAGGGGTAGTGTATTGAGATATATTAGGGGTAGTGCATTGAGGTATATTAGAGGTAGTGTATTGAGATATATTAGGGGTAGTGTATTGAGATATATTAGGGGTAGTGTATTGAGATATATTAGGGGTAGTGCATTGAGGTATATTAGAGGTAGTGTATTGAGATATATTAGGGGTAGTGTATTGAGATATATTAGGGGTAGTGTATTGAGATATATTAGGGGTAGTGTATTGAGATATATTAGGGGTAGTGTATTGAGATATATTAGAGGTAGTGTATTGAGGTATATTAGGGGTAGTGTATTGAGATATATTAGGGGTAGTGTATTGAGGTATATTAGGGGTAGTGTATTGAGATATATTAGGGGTAGTGTATTGAGATGGATAGAAAACGGTTGGCAGACAGGAAACAAAGAGAAGGAATAAATGGGCCTTTTTCCAAATGTCAGGCAGTGACTGGTGGGGTATCTGTGTTTGGTGCTGGGACCCCAGCTATTCATAATATATATTAATGATTTAGATGAAGGAACTTAATGGAAAATCTCTAAATTTGTAGATGAACTAAGTTGGGTGGGTGAATTGCTTCAATGTGATTTGGACAAGCTGGGTGAGTGGGAAAATGCATGGCGATGCAGCTTAATGTGGATAAATGTGAGGTTGCCCACTTTGCGAGTAATTACAGAAAGCCAGATTGTTATCTGAATGGCCATACATTAGGAGAGGGGAATGTGCAATGGGACCTGGGTGTACTCACACACAGTCGCTGAAGGTAAGCATGCAGGTGCAGCAGACGGTAAAGAAGGCTAATGGTATGTTGGCCTTCATTGCAAGAGGATTTGAGTATAGGATCAGGGATGTCTTGTTGCCATTATATAGGGCCTTGGTGAGACCACATCTGGAATAATAATCTTTATTAGTGTCGCAAGTAGGCTTACATTAACATTGCAATGATGTTACTGTAAAAATCCCCGAATCACCACACTATGGCGCCTGTTCAGGTACACAGATGGAGAACTCCGAATGTCGAATTTACCTAACAAGCACGTCTTTTGTGACTTTGGGAGGAAAGCAGAGCACCCGGAGGAAACCCATGGGGAGAACGTGCAGACTCTGCACAGACAATGACCCAACTGGAAATTGAACCTGGGACCCTGGAGCTGTGAAGCAACTGTGTTAACCACTGTGCTACAGATAATGTCGCATTCATGTCGCATTACATTCGGCCCCCACCAACAAGCCTGGACTTGCAGAGTCCTACCGACTGAACTGGCTTGGGACAATTCACACCTCTTTAACCTGGAGTTACCTCTCTCTCTGCATCTTTGATGATTTGATTGCCTGCAGGTGCTCGCATTCCGGGGCATCTCTGACTGTGTCTATATAAACATTTCTGGAACAAGCCTTTCCATTCACCTGAAGAAGGAGCCGTGCTCCGAAAGCTCGTGTTTGAAACAAACCTGTTGGACTTTAACCTGGTGTTGTAAGACTTCTTACTGTGCTCACCCCAGTCCAACGCCGGCATCTCCACATCACAGATAATGTGTGCAGTTTTGATCACCTTATTTGAGGAAGGATGCTGTTGCTCCAGAGGGAGTGCAGCGAAGGTTTACCAGACTGAGGATACCATCTCAGACGAAAGGGACGATCCTTGAAAACAGAGATGAAGAGGAATTTCTTCCGCCAGAGACTGGTGAATCTGTGGAACTCTTTGCCGCAGAAGGCTGTGGAGGCCAAATCACTAAGTGCCTTTTAGACAGAGATAGACAGGTTCTTGATTAATAAGGGGATCGGGGTTTATGGGGAAAAGGCAGGAGAATGGGGAAGAGAAACGTATCAGCATGATTGCATGGCGGAGCAGACCCAATGGGCCGAGTGGCCAGTTCTGCCCCTATGTCTCATTACTGAATTGAAGTATCTCAGGGAGCATCTTGACCTCTGTAGAAAATGTGAATAACATTGTACTTTCCTGTTATGACAATTTGAAACACTTTGCAATGTTTCTTCCAGATATTTTCAGAATAAAGTATATTTTTGTTAAAAAAAAGTTTCAATAAGATCACATCTCATTCTTCTGAACTCCAATGGGTATCGGCCCAACCTGTTCAACCTTTCCTCAGAGGATGACCTCCTCATCCCACCAATGAGTTGAGGGAAACTTCCCTGAACTTTCTCTGAAGCAATTACATATTTGTTTCCATGAAAGACACAAAAACCTACTCAGTATTCCAGATGTGGTCTGTACAGATGCAGTAAAACCAACCTACTTTTATCTTCCATACCCGTTACAATCATCGGCAACATTGCACTTGCCTTCCAAATCCCATGCTGTATCTGCGCACTAACCTGTTGTATTTGCCAATCAGGTTTTATCACCACTGAAATGCTCCCTGAGATACTTCAATTCAGTAATGAGACATAGGGGCAGCACAGTAGCATGGTGGTTAGCGTCAATGCTTCACAGCTCCAGGGTCCCAGGTTCAGTTCCTGGCTGGGTCACTGTCTGTGCGGAGTCTGCACATCCTCCCCGTGTGTGCGTGGGTTTCCTCCGGGTGCTCCGGTTTCCTCCCACAGTCCAAAGATCTGCGGGTTAGGTGGATTGGCTATGCTAAATTGCCCGTAGTGTCCTAAAAAGTAAGGTTAAGGGGGGGTTGTTGGGTTACGGGTATAGGGTGGATATGTGGGTTTGAGTAGGGTGATCATTGCTCGGCACAACATCGAGGGCCGAAGGGCCTGTTCTGTGCTGTACTGTTCTATGTTCTATGTTCTAAATTTGGCCTATAGGACGTATGCACTCCTTTCCAGCAGGGCCCATTTGTAGTTTTCGGGAATGCTGGGGAGGGGGTGTGTGCCCACGGGGCATGGGGCATGGGGGGGGGGGGGGGGGGGGGGAAGCAAACTCCCATTGAAAATTTATAATGTACACATTGTGGCTGCAATGTTTGACTTCCAATCAGTATTTTCAGTGCTACTGATAACAGTTTGGAAGTAAAATGGTGTCCAAATTGCTCCTAACAATTTCCAGCATGGCACATGCTGAGTGGCATGTTGTTGTGTGCATTGATGTGGAGATGCCAGCTCTTTCGTCTGGTGAGTGAAGGAGCAGTGCTCCGAAAGCTAGTGATTCGAAACAAACCCGTTGGACTTTAACCTGGTGTGGTAAAGCGTCTTGTTGCATGCGTTAGTATTGTAGTGTAAGGGTATCTGGCATAGAAAGGTTTAGTGTGAGACTAGCAAACGGTACCACTCACAGTGTCATGTAAAGAGACACACAACATGAGACTAGGTCAGTTTCAGACTGGAGAGAGACCTGTGTCGAAGCAAGCATGGAATTAGCTCATAGCTTGAGCTATGTTCTATATATATGTACAATAAATACTTAATGTTCCACTATACAAGACTCGGCACCTCTTTGTGAGATCGACTGAACACACGACACGGTGGTGGTGAACTGAATAATCCAGAACCTCAGAGAAGCTGCAGCAGAAACTGAAACACTGGAAAACTAAAGGAACGGCATTCTGACCTGACTAAACCACCTGGAGTGAATGCATACAGAGGGGTCGCTTGATAGAAGCTCCGTCACAAAATTGGAAGCAGAAAGTCAGAAGAAAAGATTCTACTGTGCAGCTGAGCCAAGATTTCGCGGAGGTGCATTGTGAATGTCCACAGGATTCAGCATCAGGACCCAGCAGGGGGCGGCCATCGAACTCAGTTCAGAGTCAGGACTGGCTTAAAAAGTTTCAGTGCTCTAAAAACTGTCAGAGCCGCTCGTTTCCAAAAGCATCGTGGCCAGCCCAAATCGGCATCATACCATGTGGCAGCCAAGCTCATTGTAAAGAAAAAAATGATTCGGAAGCTTTGAAGAATGAATTTAAAGCTGAGAATCTTCCGATATTGCAAGTAAGGGGCTGGTTTAGCTCACTGGGCTAAATCGGTGGCTTTTAAAGCAGACCAAGCAGGCCAGCAGCACAATTCGATTCCCGTACCAGCCCCCCCGGACAGGCGCCGGAATGTGGCGACTAGGGGCTTTTCACAGTAACTTCATTGAAGCCTACTCGTGACAATAAGCTATTTTCATTCATTTTCAGAAGGCCCCGAGCCATTGATTTAACAAATCGATGCAAATAAAATGGAACTGCAAAGTAGTCAGGACTACTGACTACTGAAGGAGCCAAAACGTGACAGGCATGGGAAAACGCTTTGATAAGAAGTGGTTACTGCCGCGCCATCTTCGGAACGTGCGCAGCATTTACTGCTGCACTCACCTGAGCCTTAAAGCAACCACAGACCACATAGAAACACTGCCGGATGAATTTTGACTGATCCACGGGCCAGACCAAACACAAGATTGTGGAATTTGGTGGGAAATATTCTTAAAATGCAGGATTAGATAAAAAGGCAAAAGTGAACACACTACTTTATCCAATAGGTTGAATCATCAATGATGCTGTCACAAGGCAAGAAATAAATTGATCTTCAGGTATATATGAAGAAATTCTCTAACCCCTCAGTACATATTTTAATCTAAGAAGGAACAAAACTTTAGCGAGAGCAAAATTCAACAGATGTGTCCAATAACCTGGAGAACGGGTTGGAGTTTTGTTTTAAACAAATGCTACAGATTGTCTGTAGGCTGTGACTAGGATAACCTTACGTCAGAACTCAAAAGGTACAGAATCGTTGCCGGGGTGACTGATGATGCCCTTTCAGACGTACTGCAGGCCAAGGCAGTAAGTGGCAAAAACAAGTCTTGGTACAGAGCAGCCCCAAATGTCCAGCCGCTGGGGCGGAGAGATCTCGGGTCAAGAAAGACAAGACCCAAAAATGATCACAAACTGATGGGTGGCCATGACAGTGCTGTGAAGTTAAATGATCTCCTAGGCAGGAGCAATACCCAGAAACCTCAGTGCAGTGTTTCACCTGCACCCACCTGGGACAATTTGGAAAGAGATGCAAATATAAGACACCCGGCCAGACAGAGGAGGATCTGAAGACAATCCAAGAGTTTGAGCTCCCACGCCAGTAAGAGACCCAAACATGCTTCTTGGGTGAGTCAAGGAACCTGGATTCTCTTATTGGAATACAGACATCTCAGGAAATGGTCGACTCTCCAACTTCAAATTAGAAAGAAGAGGCAGTGTTATGGTCACTCAGACAAGGGACAATGGCTAGTGCCACAATGCCTGATGCTACCCAAAACACAGCTGCTCCAAGCAAGTGACGTGAAGCTAACAGTTCAAATTAAATGGCAGGTGACAGTGCAAAGGTAAATGAATATGGGAGACAATGGGTGTGATCTACCTGAATGGAAACAAAGAGAAACCCCCACTCTGTTTGCATTCGGGTAGATTCGAGGCCTCAATGGGGAACTCTCCGACGAGGCCGCGGCGAGTGACCCGCTCAGTGCCGGAGGAGAAAATGGCAACCCGATATCCTGACCACCAAACTCCCCCCCCCCCCCCCCCCCCAACTCACCTATAAGGGGGTCCACAGCTCACCCCCCTCCCCCTAACCCCCCCCCAACCCCCAACTCACCTATCGGGGGTCCACAGCTCACCCCCCCTCCCCCTAACCCCCCCCACCCCCAACTCACCTATAAGGGGGTCCACAGCTCACCCCCCCTCCCCCTAACCCCCCCAACCCCCAACTCACCAATAAGGGGGTCCACAGCTCACCCCCCTCCCCCTAACCCCCCCAACCCCCAACTCACCAATAAGGGGGTCCACAGCTCACCCCCCCTCCCCCTAACCCCCCCTCCCCACACCCCCAATGGCAGCCCCTTGAACTTGCACAGGGCACCCCCGGGCCTGACCCCCAACGCAGGAAAATGCCAGCTTGGCGCTGCCAGGCACGGGAATGGTTGGGAATAGATTTATTCATTTTTAATTACAAGTCCTTCTACATCCAGATGGATCGAAGTGCAGCGATTACTCACGACGACCGCAGAGGCAGTTGTTAGGTCCTTGAAGGCAGTATTTGCGACCCATGGTGTCCGATAAGGGCCCACAATTCGTAAAAAACACTTCACTCAATTTGCCATCAGTTACGGATTTCAACACCTCGCCAGTTCCCCAGATCTACAATCTGACGGTGAGGTACTGGAGACCTCAATTCATCCTGAGAAAGAGTGATGACTTCCCTTTGAGACTCATCCCTGACAGATCCACCTGCTGCCCTGTGGATTGGCCCCATCAACGCTCCTGGTGGGCAGAAAACGTCCCTCCCAACTCCCAAAGCTGCCAAAGAACCTAAGCCCGGGGTTGGAGGTCAAGTGCTTCTGAAGCATTCAGGACTGAGAACAGCCCAACAAAAGAGTCAGGCTTCTGCCTACAATCGAATGTACTGCACCTGGATACCATTCACAGTTATCACACAAATTGGACAGGGATCAGGGACTTTGAAAGGGATGCCGCCATTGCCCGGAAAGATGATGACCAGCCAAGGCCATTTCCCGTTCATACACGGAAGGCACCATCTGGAGGGGCTTCCTCCTCATCCCTCGAGGTGAACACGTTTGAGAACATTAGAAGAAGGCAACCAACTGCCAGAAACACAGATTACAACTCAAACTCTGAATCAACAAAAGGTTGCCTCAATCAACAGCTCCTCTGAATGTGACCTGGAGAATTGTTCAGCCTCCAGAACATCTGAATTTACAAAGTCAGAGATTTCAGAAGGGTGAGGATGATGAGGTAGCACCTTGCCCCTCACCTGAGGTGTGGTGACCCTCAGGCTAAACCACCACCAGTCAGCTCTCCCCCCTCAAAGGGGAAAGCAGCCAGTGGTCATCTGGGACTGTGGTGACTTTCCTTATGATCTTTATAATGTAAGAGATTTTCCTCCACACACCAGCAAGTTCGATCGGCTGTGGAAATTTCCTCTTGCTCAATGTTCTTTGTGTAACATTATCTGTGTGGTTTGGCCATGTTTTGCAATAGTTTTGCGAACATTTCTCAGTCAGTACAATGCAATTTCGCTCACATTGTACAATCATATTTTATTCTCATTTGTAAATATATCTTGTTGTATTACTGTTACGTTAATGTTTACCAATCAGGTTGTCTTAGTCATTCACCTGCTCTTGGACTCCTGACCTTCTTCATTACAGGAAATTGGTCTCCTCACATCATGAAATGTGTTGGTTTTACTGCCAGTCTTTCTGACACTCTGGGGCCTTATCGTTAATTCACATATTTTTCACTTCTGCTATTGAGCTATTTTTGGCACGAGTTTTATCCGGAAGTGATATGAGAGGCTGAACGGCCAAATTATGAGACTAAGTTGCATAACAATGGCTTTCATTCCCTTGAGTAGATAACACTAAGGAGAACTGAACTAAATGAGCAGTTTAAAATGTTTAGAAGTGTTCCCCGACTGGAAGGGAACATTCCTGCCTGGTGATTGTCGCGCGATGTCCGTTCATCCGTTATCGCAGCGTCTGCATGGTCTCGCCAATGTACCACGCTTTGGGACATCCTTTCCTGCAGCGTATGAGGTAGAAAACGTTTGCTCAGTCGCACGAGGATGTACCGTGTACCTGGTGGGTGGTGATCTCACGTGTAATGGTGGTACCCATGTCGATGATCTGGCATGTCTTGCAGAGATTGCCATGGCAGGGTGTGTGGTGTCGTGGTCGCTGTTCTGAAGGCTGGGTAGTTTGCTGCAAACAATGGTTTATTTGAGGTTGTGCGGTTGTTTGAAGGCAAGTAGTGGGGGTGTCACCTTGGCAAGATGTTCGTCTTCATCGATGACATTTTGAAGGCTGCAAAGAAAATGTCGTAGTTTCTCCGCTCCGGGGAAGTCCTGGACGACGAAGGGTACTCTGTCAGTTGTGATCCGTGTTTGTCTTCTGAGGAGATTGGTGCGGTTTTTTTGCTGTGGCACGTTGGAACTGTCGATCGATGAGTCAAGCGCCATATCCCGTTCGTACGAGGGCAGGAATGTTCCCTTCCAGTCAGGGAACATTTCAGCAGTCAAGGGCATTCAGCCTCTGATCTTCGGGTAAGCGTTCTCCAAGGCGGCCTTTAGGACGCGCAACAACGCAGAATCGTCGAACAGAAACTTATAGCCAAGTTCTGCACACATGAAATGAAATGAAAATCGCTTATTGTCACGAGTAGGCTTCAATGAAGTTACTGTGAAAAGCCCCTAGTCGCCACATTCCGGCGCCTGTCCGGGGAGGCTGGTACGGGAATCGAACCGTGCTGCTGGCCTGCTTGGTCTGCTTTAAAAGCCAGCGATTTAGCCTGGTGAGCTAAACCAGCCCCTGAGTACGGCCTCAACCGGGACAATGGATTCATGTCGCATTACATTCGTCCCCCACCATCTGGCCTGGGCTTGCGAAATCCTACCAACTGTCCTGGCTTGAGACAATTCACACCTCTTTAACCTGGGGTTACCCCCTATCTCTGGATCTGTAAAGACTTAATTACCTGCAAATGCTCGCATTCAAAGAATCGTCTGGCATCTTTGACTTTGTCTATATATATGTTTCTGGACACTACCTCTTCATTCATCTGAGGAAGGAGCAGTGCTCCGAAAGCTAGTGATTTGAAACAAACCTGTTGGACTTTAACCTGGTGTTGTAAGACTTCTTACTGTGCTCACCCCAGTCCAACGCTGGCATCTCCACATTATAGAGTGTACAGCACAGTGTATCTGCCTATAGAGTGTACAGCACAGTGTATCTGCCTATAGAGTGTACAGCACAGACACAGACTATCTGCCTATAGAGTGTACAGCACAGACACAGACTATCTGCCTATAGAGTGTACAGCACAGGCACAGACTATCTGCCTATAGAGTGTACAGCACAGACACAGACTATCTGCCTATAGAGTGTACAGCACAGACACAGACTATCTGCTTATAGAGTGTACAGCACAGACACAGACTATCTGCCTATAGAGTGTACAGCACAGACACAGACTATCTGCTTATAGATTGTACAGCACAGACACAGACTATCTGCCTATAGAGTGTACAGCACAGACACAGACTATCTGCCTATAGAGTGTACAGCACAGGCACAGACTATCTGCTTATAGAGTGTACAGCACAGACACAGACTATCTGCTTATAGAGTGTACAGCACAGACACAGACTATCTGCCTATAGAGTGTACAGCACAGACACAGACTATCTGCCTATAGAGTGTACAGCACAGACACAGACTATCTGCCTATAGAGTGTACAGCACAGACACAGACTATCTGCCTATAGAGTGTACAGCACAGACACAGACTATCTGCCTATAGAGTGTACAGCACAGACACAGACTATCTGCCTATAGAGTGTACAGCACAGACACAGACTATCTGCCTATAGAGTGTACAGCACAGACACAGACTATCTGCCTATAGAGTGTACAGCACAGACACAGACTATCTGCTTATAGAGTGTACAGCACAGACACAGACTATCTGCCTATAGAGTGTACAGCACAGACACAGACTATCTGCTTATAGATTGTACAGCACAGACACAGACAATCTGCCTATAGAGTGTACAGCACAGACACAGACTATCTGCCTATAGAGTGTACAGCACAGACACAGACTATCTGCCTATAGAGTGTACAGCACAGACACAGACTATCTGCCTATAGAGTGTACAGCACAGACACAGACTATCTGCCTATAGAGTGTACAGCACAGACACAGGCTATCTGCCTATAGAGTGTACAGCACAGACACAGACTATCTGCTTATAGAGTGTACAGCACAGACACAGACTATCTGCTTATAGAGTGTACAGCACAGGCACAGACTATCTGCTTATAGAGTGTACAGCACAGGCACAGACTATCTGCTTATAGAGTGTACAGCACAGACACAGACTATCTGCTTATAGAGTGTACAGCACAGACACAGACTATCTGCCTATAGAGTGTACAGCACAGGCACAGACTATCTGCCTATAGAGTGTACAGCACAGGCACAGACTATCTGCCTATAGAGTGTACAGCACAGACACAGACTATCTGCCTATAGAGTGTACAGCACAGACACAGACTATCTGCCTATAGAGTGTACAGCACAGGCACAGACTATCTGCCTATAGAGTGTACAGCACAGGCACAGGCTATCTGCTTATAGAGTGTACAGCACAGACACAGACTATCTGCCTATAGAGTGTACAGCACAGACACAGACTATCTGCCTATAGAGTGTACAGCACAGACACAGACTATCTGCTTATAGAGTGTACAGCACAGGCACAGGCTATCTGCTTATAGAGTGTACAGCACAGACACAGACTATCTGCCTATAGAGTGTACAGCACAGGCACAGACTATCTGCCTATAGAGTGTACAGCACAGACACAGACTATCTGCCTATAGAGTGTACAGCACAGACACAGACTATCTGCCTATAGAGTGTACAGCACAGGCACAGGCTATCTGCCTATAGAGTGTACAGCACAGGCACAGACTATCTGCCTATAGAGTGTACAGCACAGGCACAGGCTATCTGCTTATAGAGTGTACAGCACAGACACAGACTATCTGCCTATAGAGTGTACAGCACAGGCACAGACTATCTGCCTATAGAGTGTACAGCACAGACACAGACTATCTGCCTATAGAGTGTACAGCACAGACACAGACTATCTGCCTATAGAGTGTACAGCACAGACACAGACTATCTGCTTATAGAGTGTACAGCACAGACACAGACTATCTGCCTATAGAGTGTACAGCACAGGCACAGGCTATCTGCCTATAGAGTGTACAGCACAGGCACAGGCTATCTGCTTATAGAGTGTACAGCACAGACACAGACTATCTGCCTATAGAGTGTACAGCACAGACACAGACTATCTGCCTATAGAGTGTACAGCACAGACACAGACTATCTGCCTATAGAGTGTACAGCACAGACACAGACTATCTGCCTATAGAGTGTACAGCACAGACACAGACTATCTGCCTATAGAGTGTACAGCACAGACACAGACTATCTGCCTATAGAGTGTACAGCACAGACACAGACTATCTGCCTATAGAGTGTACAGCACAGGCACAGACTATCTGCCTATAGAGTGTACAGCACAGACACAGACTATCTGCCTATAGAGTGTACAGCACAGACACAGACTATCTGCTTATAGAGTGTACAGCACAGACACAGACTATCTGCCTATAGAGTGTACAGCACAGACACAGACTATCTGCTTATAGATTGTACAGCACAGACACAGACAATCTGCCTATAGAGTGTACAGCACAGACACAGACTATCTGCCTATAGAGTGTACAGCACAGACACAGACTATCTGCCTATAGAGTGTACAGCACAGACACAGACTATCTGCCTATAGAGTGTACAGCACAGACACAGACTATCTGCCTATAGAGTGTACAGCACAGACACAGGCTATCTGCCTATAGAGTGTACAGCACAGACACAGACTATCTGCTTATAGAGTGTACAGCACAGACACAGACTATCTGCTTATAGAGTGTACAGCACAGGCACAGACTATCTGCTTATAGAGTGTACAGCACAGGCACAGACTATCTGCTTATAGAGTGTACAGCACAGACACAGACTATCTGCTTATAGAGTGTACAGCACAGACACAGACTATCTGCCTATAGAGTGTACAGCACAGGCACAGACTATCTGCCTATAGAGTGTACAGCACAGGCACAGGCTATCTGCTTATAGAGTGTACAGCACAGACACAGACTATCTGCCTATAGAGTGTACAGCACAGACACAGACTATCTGCCTATAGTGTACAGCACAGACACAGACTATCTGCTTATAGAGTGTACAGCACAGGCACAGGCTATCTGCCTATAGAGTGTACAGCACAGACACAGACTATCTGCCTATAGAGTGTACAGCACAGGCACAGACTATCTGCCTATAGAGTGTACAGCACAGACACAGACTATCTGCCTATAGAGTGTACAGCACAGACACAGACTATCTGCCTATAGAGTGTACAGCACAGGCACAGGCTATCTGCCTATAGAGTGTACAGCACAGGCACAGACTATCTGCCTATAGAGTGTACAGCACAGGCACAGGCTATCTGCTTATAGAGTGTACAGCACAGACACAGACTATCTGCCTATAGAGTGTACAGCACAGGCACAGGCTATCTGCCTATAGAGTGTACAGCACAGGCACAGGCTATCTGCTTATAGAGTGTACAGCACAGACACAGACTATCTGCCTATAGAGTGTACAGCACAGACACAGACTATCTGCCTATAGAGTGTACAGCACAGACACAGACTATCTGCTTATAGAGTGTACAGCACAGACACAGACTATCTGCCTATAGAGTGTACAGCACAGGCACAGACTATCTGCCTATAGAGTGTACAGCACAGGCACAGGCTATCTGCTTATAGAGTGTACAGCACAGACACAGACTATCTGCCTATAGAGTGTACAGCACAGACACAGACTATCTGCCTATAGTGTACAGCACAGACACAGACTATCTGCTTATAGAGTGTACAGCACAGGCACAGGCTATCTGCCTATAGAGTGTACAGCACAGACACAGACTATCTGCCTATAGAGTGTACAGCACAGGCACAGACTATCTGCCTATAGAGTGTACAGCACAGACACAGACTATCTGCCTATAGAGTGTACAGCACAGACACAGACTATCTGCCTATAGAGTGTACAGCACAGGCACAGGCTATCTGCCTATAGAGTGTACAGCACAGGCACAGACTATCTGCCTATAGAGTGTACAGCACAGGCACAGGCTATCTGCTTATAGAGTGTACAGCACAGACACAGACTATCTGCCTATAGAGTGTACAGCACAGGCACAGACTATCTGCCTATAGAGTGTACAGCACAGACACAGACTATCTGCCTATAGAGTGTACAGCACAGACACAGACTATCTGCCTATAGAGTGTACAGCACAGACACAGACTATCTGCTTATAGAGTGTACAGCACAGACACAGACTATCTGCCTATAGAGTGTACAGCACAGGCACAGGCTATCTGCCTATAGAGTGTACAGCACAGGCACAGGCTATCTGCTTATAGAGTGTACAGCACAGACACAGACTATCTGCCTATAGAGTGTACAGCACAGACACAGACTATCTGCCTATAGAGTGTACAGCACAGACACAGACTATCTGCTTATAGAGTGTACAGCACAGACACAGACTATCTGCCTATAGAGTGTACAGCACAGACACAGACTATCTGCTTATAGAGTGTACAGCACAGACACAGACTATCTGCCTATAGAGTGTACAGCACAGGCACAGACTATCTGCCTATAGAGTGTACAGCACAGACACAGGCTATCTGCCTATAGAGTGTACAGCACAGACACAGACTATCTGCCTATAGAGTGTACAGCAGAGACACAGACTATCTGCCTATAGAGTGTACAGCACAGACACAGACTATCTGCTTATAGAGTGTACAGCACAGGCACAGACTATCTGCCTATAGATTGTACAGCACAGACACAGACAATTTGGTACTCCGTGATTCACCACCCTCTGGCTGAAGAAATTCCTCATCTTTGTTTTAAAGGATCGTCCCTTTAGTCTGAGAGTGTGTCCGCTGCTTCTACTTTTTCCCACAATGGAAACATCCTCTCCACTTCCACTCTATCCAGGCCTCACAGTACCCTGTAAGTTTCAATAAGATCGCTCCTCATCCTCCTAAACTCCAATGAGTGCAGACCCAGAGTCCTCAACCGTTCCTCATACGACAAACTGTTCATTCCAGGAATCATTCTTGAACCTCCTCTGGACCCTTTCGAAGGCCAGCACATCCTTCCTTAGATACGGGGCCCAAAACTGCTCACCATACTCCAAATGTTCTGACCAGAATTAGCACAGTACTCCATTTGTGGTCTAATCAAGGTTCTGTACATTTAACACAACTTCTAGACTATTCAATTATTTCCCTCGAAAAATAAATCCCAATGTTTGGTTTTCTTTGTTTTTGAATGGCCTTATTAAAGTGCATCCCTACTTTTCATGATTTGTATACCCGTATCCTAGATCCCTGTTGCTCCTCTATCCCATTTATACTCTTACTAGTCATTCCAAGATATGGCCTCCTTGTTCCCACAACAAAACGCCCCAGTTCGCAATGACCTATCTAGACATTTACTGGACAATTACTTGCACATCCTGCAAGGTTAGTCATGCCTTCCTGCAGATTGTCACATACTTTCTGCGAATCCTGTGGGCAAAACATAAGTTCCGGTAACTAAAGAAATTGCCAGAAAGATTGTTCTGCACGCTCCCATTACTGCATTTCAGAAAGCTTACCTGTATCGCAAAGCTAGAGAGGAGGACATCAGAGGCATTCAGGGGTGGATTGTGAGGTTGCCCTAAAACATCAAGCCAAATATTTCAAAGCAGAAGGCCCAAAAACATCATTGTCCATTTCATCAGTTTTCCCCGCCCTGTAACCCAGCTAGTACTGTTTTAATTTTTCAAAGACAGTACAGTTGACAGCTCTGTTATATTGCTGATTCATTTACAGGCAGAAGGTCTTAATTTCCAGCTTGTTTTGTAATTTAATCGTGATTGTCACTATTACAATGTACTGTCAAATTAATGTCATGTGCTGTTGGTGCTGAGAAAATAGCGTGACTGATTAGTTAAAGCTTAAATGCATAAAATTAACAAGTCTAACAAACAGTACACCGGAGTAGTGCAAAGTGTTTACTGAATGGCATCAAATTGGAGGTTTCAGAGCTATGAAGAGAGATCCAGGAAGCTAAGTCTATCCTCACCAATAAAAGAAAATGGATATTGATCTGAGCTCTGACGCACAGAATTCATAGTTGGCAATGCAGAGGTATTTTGTACACAACCGGGATGCGAAAGTCAGAGACTATGATCAAAAACTGAAAGTTTGCGCGCTAAATTTGATGGAACGATTGGCTTCATACTTGCAGAGTTATGGAACACACTGCCACCTAGTGAAATCATTACTGACACAACTGGGGCTTTTAAAGGGATCTGAATGGGTGACTCCAGAACTGCAAAAGGATTTTGGGAATAGACTAAAAATGAGAAATGATCATATTAGGTCTTGAAAAAATAATAATAAGTGGGCGGAAATTGCCTCTTCTTCATACGTTATCAAGGTACGTCACTCAAATATTTCCTGTCTTTGCACCTTCAGGCTATGTGCTTCATACGTGTAACATGTTCGTGCCTACGTTGTCTCATTAAGAAAAGTAGTCCAACAACAGTATCTTCCCCCAAGCCAACATGTCTGGCATCGAGGCACTAATCACTCAAAACCAACTCCGTAGGGCATATAGAAGCATAGAACCATAGAATTTCTACAGAGCAGAAGGGGGCCATTCGGCCCATCGAGCACCGACCCACTGGAAGAGCACCCTACCGAGGTCCATTCACCCGCCCTATCACCGCCACCCCATAACCCCACCTAACCTGCACCTCTTTGGACACTAAGGGCAATTTACCATGGCCAATCCACCTAACCTGCACCTCTTTGGACACTAAGGGCAATTTACCATGGCCAACCCACCTAACCTGCACCTCTTTGGACACTAATCGGCAATTTACCATGGCCAATCCACCTAACCTGCACCTCTTTGGACACTAAGGGCAATTTACCATGGCCAATCCACCTAACCTGCACCTCTTTGGACACTAATCGGCAATTTAGCATGGCCAATCCACCTAACCTGCACCTCTTTGGACACTAAGGGCAATTTACCATGGCCAATCCACCTAACCTGCACCTCTTTGGACTGTGGGAGGAAACCGATAGTGATTGGAATGAGGGTGTGCTGTGGTACGTCAGAAACATAAGACTGAATCTTCTGCTCCTGCTGGTGGCAAGCTTGGAGGCTGGAAGAATATCTGATTAGACGGGATGGTGACAGACCGGAACCCTGTCACCTTCCCACCTTTGGAAAAATTAGGTTCCGGGAGTAAAAGCTCATGATATTTTTTATATTTGTTTGTGGGACGTGGGTGTCGCTGGCTGTGCCAGCTTTTATTGTGCATCCGGCTGGCCGGGGCTGGTTTAGCACAGGGCTAAAGAGCTGGCTTTTAAAGCAGGCCAAGGTAGGCCAGCAGCACGGTTCAATTCCCGTACCAGCCTCCCCGAACAGGCGCCGGAATGTGGCGACTAGGGGCTTTTCACAGTAACTTCATTTGAAGCCTACTCGTGACAATAAGCGATTTTTATTTCATTTCTCTAATTGCCCATAGGGCCAGTTAATAGTCAACCACATTGCTGTGGGTTTGGAGTCACATGTAGGCCAGACCGGGTAAGGACGGCAGATTTCCTTCCCTAAAGGGCATTATTGAACCAGGTGGGTTTTTACGACAATGGACAATAGTTTCATGATCACGAGGGCTGTTGAGAACCACTCCCCCTGCTGTCACTGCTGACCCCACCCCCTCCCACAACACTATCCCTGCGGCTCTGACACACCAAACCACCCCCACCCCAGCCCACACATTATTTACCTGGGTCACTCTGCGATTCTGGGAGACTGGCGCTTGCCCTTTCAGCAGTTACAGTGGCCTCCCGAGGGCCGCTGATAAGCACAAGAGCTGTTGACCTGTAATTGGGCGGAAGCTTTTGTTAGGCGAGACTCCCGCCCCCAGGATCTTGATTCCAGAGGTCGGCCAGCCGCTGGCCTTGACACTGCCTGACCAGCTTCAGGTTTGGCTGACGCTGCCTGACCAGCTTCAGGTTTGGCTGACGCTGCCTGACCAGCTTCAGGTTTGGCTGACTGGTCAGTCTCAGGGAAGCGACCACCTGGCAGCGATGACTGTCGAAAGGTTTTGATTTATTCTCCTTACTGTTTTCACCTCCCACTCCCCGAAGGGTCTCCCGTGTCCGGCCCACACCCGGGCTGGGGTATTCATGCACCAACAGTCGTAGGAAAAGAGGGGTAGCCCTGTCCCCCTCACCTGGGTAAATCATACTCAGGTGAGGCCACAGATCCCTGGGCCTTCTGTAGGGATATAACCTGGACCTTCCCAAAAGCCGGCAGCACAGACCTCTCATCCGGCTGGCCAGCCGGCAGGCAAGACCCCTGCTCCTCAACAAGATTTCACCCACAGATTGTGGCACAAAACAAGTGACGCCGGCTTGTCTGCCATTTTGTACCTTGCAGGTTCTGTTAACGTCATTGATTAAACATTTCAGCCTGGGAATTGGCAGGATTGGAAATTCCCATCCAAGTCAACCGACCTTTTCGCGACAATTCCCGGCGCAGGAAATCCTGTGCTTCCTAGCTGCATTCAGCTGCTCAAGGAATCCCACATTTAAAGTGATCACTTGCCGGCTTCCAAGCGAGGTGCTTTTGACCGTCTTTTGATGCTGAGGGACAAGTGGCAGCGTTGTGCCCGGCAGAGTTGGGGGAGTTTAGAGAAGTTTGGAGATTCCGAAGGAAGCAATGCTGGACTTTGGCAAGGAGGTCAGAGAGGTTTGGAGGCCAGTCAGCAGGGAGCTTTCACGATGGGGGCTGTACTGCGCATCGTCCTGAACAACAACTGGGTCCAGAACCTGGAGCCCGGGTATCAGAGAAGGAAAGCAGTGCATAGGGGAAAGGGCAGGAAGGTCGGCGACCGACAAGAAGACATTGGCCGAACATCTTTGCCAGTAGAGGAAAAAAAAAATCAAAGTCACCACCAAAAGAGTAAAGGGAGGGAAATGCGTTTTTCATTCTGTGACATGAAGTTGAGCTGATAGTCGTGATTTATCTTCAGTTTGCACTCTGCTTTGATGGATAGGAACTTGCCTTTTCTTTTAAGAGTTCAGTACTGCTTAAGAAAGGCAGAACACATATAAAAATGTTAGCGTTTAAGTGTCAGATGGATCAATGACAGGATGAAAGTACGTTTTGGGGAAATTCCGTGTAAAATCTCACAGGACTAGAATCTCCAATTCTGAAATTCGTGGAGAGTTGCATAAAATAACCAGAGAGAGGCAGGGCCTGTCATTTTGTTCATGTCCATTTGAAGAGTGACGTGCTGATCAACACTGGTATTGTGTGGGCAATTGTGCAAAGAGAAAAGGCCATTCTGCCTTCCGCTCACTGCTACTTTTTATTTGTAGACGTCATTTATTGATGAGATCAACATTTGTAAATACTTCCTTAGATTCTGTACAGACCGCCATGTTATAAACTCTGCTCGATCTATTTTATTTCTTGTGTCTCAGGTTGGCATGAATACATTCTGATCACAAAAGGGCTGGTTTAGCTCAGTGGGCTAGACAGTTGGTTTGTAATGCAGAATAAAGCCAGCAGCGTGGGTTCAATTCCCGTACCAGCTTACCCGAACAGGTGCTGAAATGTGGTGACTCGGGGCTTTGAAATGAATGAAATGAAATGAAATGAAAATTGCTTATTGTCACAAGTAGTCTTCAAATGAAAAGCCCCTAGTTGCCACATTCCGGCGCCTGTTCGGGGAGGCTGGTATGGGAATTGAACCCGCGCTGCTGGCCTGCCTTGGTCTGCTTTAAAAGCCAAGCAAAGCCACAAATTGGAACCAACATGTCAGCTGATAGTCAGGGAAGAGTCATTCTGACTTGAAACTTTGGGCTGGATTTTCCACTTTGCCACGCTGGAAGTGTGAATCATGATTCCGGCACTATGCTCCAGTCCCTCGCTGGCAGCAAACTCCAGGTTTGCTCCCCACGCCGATGGCTCCATGCAAAACCGTCGCTTGCAGGGATTTAAATCTGAATAGTGGGTTGGACACCAGGCTTCACCACTCCGCAATGCTCCAGCCGCCGAGGTGGAAGTCACGCAAGCGCGTATTGATGCAAGCATGGGATGGCACGGTAGCACAGTGATTAGCACTGTTGTTTCACAGCACCACGGTCCCGGGTAATTTTCCTAGCTTGGGTCGCTGTCTGTGCGGAGTCTGCACGTTTTCCCCGTGTCTGCGTGGGTTTCCTCCGGGCGCTCCGGTTTCCTCCCACAAGTCCCGAAAGATGTGCTTGTCAGATGAATTGGACATTCTGAATTCTCCCTTTGTGTACCCGAACAGGCGCTGGAATGTGGCGACTAGAGGATTTTCACAGTAACTTCATTGCAGTGTTAATGTGAGCCTACTTGTAACACTTAAGATTATTATTATATAAGTATTTCATGGCGCCGAGGTCCCAGGTTCGATCCCGGCTCTGGGTCACTGTCTGTGTGGAGTTTGCACATTCTCCCCGTGTCTGCGTGGGTTTCGCCCCCACAACCCAAAAGATACGCAGGCTGGGTGGATTGGCAACGTTAAATTGCCCCTTAATTGGAAATAAACGAATTGGATACTCTAAATTTATTTCGTTTTAATTATTAGAAGTATTCACAAACGGGGTCTGCGCACCGTGCTGGTTCCCTGCACCGTGACACTGAAATCACGTTTGGTGACGGGGCGGAGCTTCCGTTTTCGTGCACAAAATCGTGACTGGCGCCGGCTTCACTATTCTCCACCCCTGCCCAATATCAGCGTACTTGGGGAGTACACCAGGCCGAGTATCCATTGGCCAGCCTGAGACCCGTCCCGTGATGCTCCATCCCGGCCGAATTCCCGACGGTGGGGTTCTAACATGGTCCTGTCGTTCGCGGACCATGGTGGCTGTGGACTCAGTCCGGGGTCGCCACAGTCAGGGGAGGGCTGATTGGAGATGGGGGGTCTTCATTCGGGGCTGGGGGCTGTGTGTGCAGGCGGTCCGGGGTGCTCAGGTGGTCCGGGGCGCGCGAGCGGCCGATCAGACACACTATTTCCACGGTCCAGGTCTCCGGTCTGAGTCTGCCATGGAGCACAGCACGGCCGCTGGAAGCCGCCTCCATCTGCATGTGTGGCCTCTGACCCGGAAGTGGTGGGGGGCCGTCTCGGCAGCTGGGGCTGCAAGCTCCAAGGCAGCTGCCTACTAGCCCCCAGAAAGACGGTGAATCTGTGGCCTTTTGACACCAGTTTTCCTGCTGCAAAAGGCCAGCGTTTTCACAATGGCATGGGGACAAAAACGGAGTATCCAGCCCCATGGCTGTTGAGACCCTGGCAGACCCATCACCGGGATGGGCGTGGCCATCACCGGGATGGGCGTGGCCAAGCTCAATCATTAGCAGCAGGTACTGCCACTCCTCAGCTCACTCATCAGAAGCTCAGCCCCACTGCAGGGGAAGCTCACCCCAAACAAAGTACACAGGCACCGTGGCCTTTTGCACCTGCCCATGCAGCAACCAGGAGCATCATAGAGCGGTGCTTTGGTGTCCTTAAGCTATGCTTCCTATGCCTGCGCCGCTCCAGTGAGTCTCTCCAATATAACCCCAGGAGGGTCTCGAGCATCACGCTGGCTCTGTCCTGCACAGCATCGTGCAGCGGAGGGGGACATGCTGGAGGAAGAGGATTGCCAGCTTCATCAAACGAGGAGGTTGAGGAGGGTGCCCATGCCCAGGGTAGTCCAGGCTGGCAGGGTAGGCCACACAATCTGTCATCCAGGGACAACACCCTCCGATTTGTCAACTAAGAGGCCTGGACCCCAACCTTCCCCCTCCCATCACCCCCACCTGGCTCACCATCTACCCCCAGCCCCAGCCCCTTCCCATCGCTAATACCATTCAGACAGGGGTTCGAAGCAGGTCGGACTGTGGTGCAAAAGTATTAAACGATGACCCTATACATTGTTGTACCCTGACCCCTAACTATCGCCATGTGCTACACCCGTGCCAACTTAATTGTTCTCTAACTCTCTTATTTTTCGCCACCTACCGTTCCTTCTAGGTGTGACCCCAGACAGCACATCAGACGTGGAGCCTGCTGCGCGTGTCTCGCCCTCTGACCTCAGATGTCTTTGGCAGCCGCCCTTTGGAGGAATTGGACCTGGATGGGCCCGGCTGACTTTCAGGTGTCACAGGTGACGAGGTGCCACCTGTTCTGTCTGCTGCCCATCAGATGCGCCAGTGTCAGGTGCAGGGAATTCAGAAACACTGAGGTGCTCCAACACCTCTCCTGCAGGAATATCGTCATGGGCCCTCACTTCCTCCTCCCTCGGGTGCTCGATGGCCCCCAGGCTATTCCATGGGATGAGGATGAGGCCCGGAAGTCGGGGACCGGGCAGGGTGGCACCCTGGAACTTCCTCGGCACCCATGCACCTTGGCAGTACAAGGGTGCACAGGTAGCAGTGCCAGGCTGGCAGGGGCACAGCCAGGTACCAGTACCAGGATACCCAGGTGCTAAGTTGGCACTGCCTGGGAGGGTGGTCGAGGCGGGTTGCCTCACATCCTAAAAAAGTACCTGGATAGAAAAAGGTCATTAAAGAATCGAAACAAATTCCGCGATGGTCCTGCATAAAGTACGAGTCACCCTCCTCTCCGACACTATTATCTCTGGAATATTTCAGACTTGGTTGCTCTTCCTCCTCCTCGTCCAAATGATTTCCCCCTTGGTGGCATTAACCACACACCAGTTTCCGCATATGGGATGATGACATCCAATTCAACCTCTCAGCCAATCCGGTGGGTGGAATTTTACAAAAAATGCCAAAGCATCAGTCCCGGCGAGAAAAAGGGAGTGAATCCCGACGACTGAGTAGACGGGATTTCTCATGGAACCTTGATCCACTTAGAAAAAAACAAGTGAGTGGGCGTCGTTAATGCTGTCACTCTTAGAGCCAGGAACGGTGGGAAGGCGGTGGCGTAGTGGTATTATCACTGAATAGAAACACAGGGTAATGCTTTGGAGACCTGGGTTCAAATCCCACCAGGGAAGATGGTGAAATTTGAATTCAAGAAAGATTTGGAATTAAAAGTGTAAAGATGACCATGAAACCATTGTCAATTGTCATAAAAGCCTGTCTAATTTGCTAATGCCCTTTAGGGAAGGAAATCTGCTGTCCTTATATGGCCTGCAGTATCCCAGCATCAGGGTGACCTCAGTTAGGAAGGGTGGGGGATGGGTTCCTTTTGTACATCATTTCTTTTCGGATCGGGGCGCCCTTTTCAGAGCCCACCCTGCCAGCGTGATGTCGTGGGACCCGCCTCTTCCATTTTTTTTCTCTCAGTGTTCAGTAATACGGCGGGAAATCTCGGCAATGCAGCTGGCGGGTTGCCCTCTGCTTTTCCCGCTGAAGACAACACCTAGAGGAAAAAACTAAAAATTCCATCCATTGTCTTCACGCTTGACTAAAAGCAGAACCTTTGACACCGCTGCCATCCTCCATCCTGGCAACTGTCTCTGGCTGAACCACAAAAGTCATTAACCTGGATTGATGGGTTGAATATTTGCAATTTTGACCCTGGCCGAATAGCAGGAGCAGTGGTGGGTTGGGCACCTGAACAGTTAATGAGTAGACCTCGTCATGACTCTTTAGCAGAACCACAGCATTAGCAGCTCTCTCCTGGTCTCCCGTATCCGGCAGTGAGGGAGGGAGGGTGGGTGAAATGATGCATGGGCTCTATCAAAGGAAGGATTTCTAATTCAAGAGACCTCAGCATCAATGGTTCACCAGCACTTGGAATTTTGTGACTTCACCAATAACAGGAATGGAGAGGAAAACTGGGAAGGTTGTCCCTGGTCTCTCATTCCTATCTAGATGTTCTGTTGCAGCATCTGAGGGGCCACAATGAGTTGAGTTTTCCCAAGGACAGGAGAAAGAGGACATCCTCTCCAATCAAAGAGGAGTGGCCAAGAAAGTCAACAGCCGAAAGGTGTTTCCTTCAACCTGGAGACAGTGCACCAAGAAGATCAAGCGATCAGGTGAATAGTACGACACTTTGAGGTGTCACGCCCGGTCTGACGCTCCCTCCATGGCACCCCTTGGGGGGACAAAAACCTTCCTTACCCTCTTTCCAGCGCCCTCCCCACATCCCGATTGGAACAGCCAACACTCTCACTCACTCTGAACCTATTGTCCTCTTGCAGCCATATCTCAGTCTCCAAAAATGTTTCCGTTCCCTGTGATCCATACAAACCATTATGCACATTCACAGCTCCATACTCTCTATCCTTCAAGGATGTTAGAATCCTCGACGAGAACCCAACCATTTATAAAACGGAGGAAATGCTACTCCAGGACAGGAGTGATGACTCTGACCAATGTATCTCTTATGTTCAACCAAACTTCAATTTAAACATAGAATTAACCACATTAGCAACAAATAAATAGTTTTTCAGTTAACTGTTACAATAGTTCTTAAGTAAATCAGAAAACCTTAACTTGCTTCCTAAACCTGCCACTATATTCCAATTAAGTAAACCAATTTATATTAAGTACC